>NW_003303731.1:1059605-1300650 GCF_000142945.1 Phytophthora infestans T30-4
TGGGCCACAGCTGCTAGACTGTAAACAGCGCCTGAACAACAGAGCCCTCGCCAGGAATGACGACATTCGTCATGATAACACAGCGGTCCCACGGGACGAGATTTTGCGGAATGGCGGCGACGTGTCGGAGAGCAGAAGCCTAGAGACGCGGCAGGCCGTGGAAGAATTCTCGCCAAGTAATCGCAATTAACGTAAGTCAATCTCAACAACGTCCTCTTCTCCTGTCCCTGTTCTCGGCAACCTGCCATTTGCCAGTGAGAGTTTGATGGCCTGTTGCAGCTGCTCGTTGTCACTACCGCCGTCACTGTCAGACACAGTCATGTCTACAACAGCACAAGATCCTGAAGCGCTTGCTCTAGTGGCGTCGTCACCTTGAACTTGGTCGAATGCCTCCAGACGATCTCTCTTACGGCCACGGGGACTAAACTGCTGTGTCGGGGGAGTCTGAAAGAGTGCTTGGATGTCCCCCACTAAAAAGTATCCGTCTTCATCTCCATCTGCAGAGTACACAGCAGAGCCTGAGGAGGGGAACGCAAGTGATAGCCAGTCTGAGCTCTTGGCGTCGCCGTCGTGTTCTTTCTTCCGCTTCACAGTTCCAGATTGTGGTGGAGTCTTCTTTCGAGCACGAGGAGGCTTCGTTTCAACACGCGTAGACTGTTCCGCTTTACTTGTCTTGGCGTCGCTGTCCTCGTTCATCCTTGGGAAGAACGACTTCACACTCGGTGCAGCTTTTGCGTCCTCAGCTTTCTTCTTCTGCTTTTCCTCCCGAGCCAGCTCTTGCTCCCTCTTCTTCGCTTGTTTGGCCGTGAACGCCACAGGCTCCTTGATCTTGGAGTAGCTCCCGCCGCAACGTCGTTCGTGGTCCGCCCACCAGCGATCTGTTGGCCCAGGAGCTCGGTTCATCGACCTCTTGACGAGACCAAAGTACGGCCGAGTGTGTCGACACGGACCCTGCAGCACAGAAACGACAGCGGTAGCATCTGTAGTTCAGCTACAAGGGCCATTTTGTAGGATACTGCCTCTAAACACACTCACATTGCACTGCCAGATGTGCTGTCGATACGAGTCCACCTCGTCGAGGAAAGTGTGGAAGACCGTGATCTTGGTCTTCGCAGCTTCGTTGATCCGATTCATGTGAGCTTGAAACAGCGGCCCGTGGTCGTCGTGGTCGCGCACGGGCGTCGCTACGAACACGTACGCGTGGATCATCTCGTGCTGCTCAACAAAGACGACGTCAAAGTCCGGTTGTGCAAGTTACATCAGATACTTGAGCATAGTCTCGCACCAGTAGAGTGTTGACCATATCGCTGCGTGGTCGAAGCTTTAGCAATGGTTCACTGAAAAGCACAGAGGAGGAGTAAATTGGTACCTCACAGCTTCGAAGCTACAGAACGTCAATGTACCTCAACCGAATGGAACAGAAGCTGCTGAGAGGCTGAAAGCTGCACAGTCCAGCACTGCAGCACTGAAACACTTAGTGAAGAATACAAACTTTCTATTGGAATTCTTCGTAGAAAACCTCAACGTACCAGAGCGTCATTCGCTTGCTCCATTTGACCTCACAGCCGGCTAATCGACCCTCGAAGAACATGCGGTTGTACTCCTGCATAAAGTACGCTTACTGTTAGATATTATGCACAAACTCACACGGAACGAGCGGGTCTGACGCGTACTGCAAAGAGCGAGTGCAGGTCTGGGTTGGGGTCTGGAGCAGAAGACAGGTGGAATCGTCATTGGAGCTCGAAGAAGCGGTGGGAATGAGTGTGGCAAGAGGTGCATACCTAGGTACTCGTTCTCTGGAGATAGCAGGTCGCACCGCTGCGTGGCGAGCGTGTCTCCGCGAGCTGTAGCGACGGCGTAGGCTTGAGCCATTTCTTAAAAAAACGCTGACAAAAACTTGTAGCTTGAGCTTAGATTCTAGATGGCATCTCGCTGTTCAGCTCAAACTAAATTAAGGCTTTCAAGAGGTGCACAAAACATAACATGCCACCAAAACAAACACGAACAAACGGTATATGTCATTTTTTTCGTAATGTGAAAAACTACAGCTAGCGTGACTTATCCGGCAGTTTCATACACGTTAGAGTTTGAGGAAAAAGTGGCCTTCAGAACGCGATGATGAGTTTCGTAGCTGTTTCGTTTCAAAACTTTTACGCAACAATGATGAAACGTCTTTTGCAACACGAGGATATGCTGAAAATTAACTTCAAAAGAAAAAGGTAATGTTTTTATTGTTCGCCCGAGTAAAGTCAAACTCTAAATAATCTTGTCACTTGGTCAAGGCGCTGCGCGCAATCTCCAGGACCTGTTTCTCATGGCCCAGCAATCGTGTCGCCTGCTGCAGAACGAGCAGCAGCTCCTCCATCATGTCAGGATGAAGCTCCATCTCCTCCAAGACGATTTATGTGACCCGATACAGCTCCTTAATCTTGTCCTCTGTCTCCGCGAGCACGAGCAAAAACTCGGGAAGCATCATGTCGCTTGAAGCTTCCTCAATCTCCCTCGGCTTCTTGCGATGTCCCTCGTTTGTAGTTGAGCGTCTGCGTTTGCTTCCGCGCGGCTGCTGCTCTTAGCGACGTTGGTGGTATTGCTTATTGCTTAACGGTAAATGGAAGCCCGGTTCTGACTTGATGACGTAATGTAGCCATGAAAGTGTAGACCAGTAGTACTCCCAAATGAAACGCAGAATTTGCAAAATCGTTTGGGAGTATCACTGGTATCCATACTTTCAGGTATACTGGTATATCTCTTGAATTGTTCAGCATTCTCAGCCTTCATTCGTTCTGGTTCTCTCGTTGTTCCCATTGTTTTACAAAAGTAGGTATATTGCCAGGGCTGTTTGTCTGCACGGTTTTCTTTGCTCACCGATAGATGACCAGGACGTGAGGAGTAGTATTTGATTCAGAGGTCGCTACATTCGTACGCTGTGGTGAGTCCTAGAGAATGAAGTACAGTAATGTGAAAGTACTAGGTAAAGTGTTGTCTACCGAATCTGCTTCTCAATGACGAGAGCCTTCATCTCAGACAAGTACAGCGGATTCACACCAGCTTCGACCAGCTCTCCACCCTCCTCCATCCGAATCCTCTCCAACTTCTCCAACTCTTTTGCATATTCCTCCTTGAATGCTTGAACTTTTTTCTGTTTCTTGATAAACGAGAGCTTTTTCAAGCGTTCCTTCTCTTCGATTTGAGACTGCAGCACGCGACGATGGGCCATACTTGCCAACTTGCGTTTCTCGTCTTCCTCCTTGACTCGAGTCTTGTCCGACTCGACCTGCACCATGATCGAGTCGTACTCGCGTTGCTGCATCGTCGCCTCTTTAACACGAGCACGCTCACGATGCAGCGCCTGAGCTTCACGAGCTCGCCGCAGTTCCTCCATCTCCTCTTTATGCTTCCTGGCCAAGGCCATGTCAGCTTCGTGCGCCTGTCGTTCCCGCGCTTCAGCAGCTCGTTTGACTCGCAACTCGCCCAGTTCTGCCTTCTTGTTGGCCATTGTCTCCTGCATCGAGCGCAAGTTGGCACAACGAAGCTCCGCTTCATGTCGTCTCGGCGCCTCCTCCTCCTCTCGACGACGATCTTCGATTTGATCTTCGAGAATTTTGCGATCTGCGTATCGTTTCAGTTTCTTGATTTTATCGCGGTGTTCTTGTCGTTTGAGACTTTCAAGACGCTCGATCTCCATCAAAGTGTTCATTTTCTCGTCGTACGCGTGGTGTTCTTCTTCCAGCTCGCTCTTCACCTTTAGCCACTGGTCTCGGATCGTGAAGACACGAGTACCAAGGATCTTCATCAGCTATATACTGTCGTGCATCTGGTCCTTCAGCACTCGAGCAAGGCGCAAGATTTCCTGCTTGTCAGCTGGGAAGAAATCGTAAGTGGTCTCTTCTCTTCTCTGCATTTTATAATGGGGGTACGTACCTTCCAGCGTGAAGCGTGCGATCATTCTTGCGGTTCTTCGCCAGTTGATTCTTCTCGCCCACAAAGCGTATCGACCATCTGGTGCGTGTGCGCTACACGCCGATAGCGTCGAGATCCACCACCGCCATGGGCGTTCGAGCCTACAATCGTCTGCTTCTTCGGCACCTAAGGCAACCAATGCAATGAGGTCTTCAAGTATAAATGCTGAGCAGTTCAAGAGTTTCGCTCTACAAACAGCGTTGCGTTGGAGAGAAGATGGAGACAGGGTCACACCGAAATTACCACTTAAGTTCAAATATAAAGTTGGCCAAGAACTCCACAAAGCGGTATTCGGGAGTCGACTATCAACTCCAATTTGGTCTGCTGTCATCGTGTGCTACTTGTGTGCTGTCTCATCACACAAGTCATCAGCTACAGTGCTGACAGCTTGATGGCCTGCTGCAGCGTGAAGGTTTGTCCAGCCGGAAGTTTCTGCTGTTCGCTGACGCGACCAGGCTCGACGCAGAGCATGGTGGGGTACTCGTCATCTCCAAAGTCGCTCATTCCCTTGGCCTTGTCGATCCACGGGTTCCACACGACCACGTCGCTTTGCTGTGCCGTGTGTGTGGCGCCGCTCTTAATGAATGCCTCCTTCTCAATGGTCACGACTTGTTCCTGGCCGACTGCGCGCTTGATGCGCACAATGACGGGTGACAGGGCGTTAGCGTAGACACTATCCGTCTCCTGGTCGAAGGTCAACACGTCGCGCTCCTCACTCTTTTCCTGGCCCGCGACCTTGTCGTGGTACGTGAGGCCCTTGAGGCCCTCGACCACGACGCCTCCGTCACGCACATCGTCCGCCGACAAATACGTATGAAGTAGCGCCTGGAAGGCGATCTCGCTCTCCGATTTGTTCTGGATGTGGATAGCTGTAGCGAGCGCATTTGCGAAGAGTTTGACCTCATACACGAGTCCAAAGTCGTGCGGGTACATGGCCTTCATCTCCGACGAGATATCAAGCGCAAAAGTGGCGACTGTGGGGCTGTTGTCGTCGCCCACGGTCTGATCCAGCTGGCTCAATTTCCAGTTATTGACACGAGCGAAGCCGTGGTTGGGGAATCCCTCAGCGGCGCCAAAGACAGGGAACACAAGCGGAATTCCGCCGCGGATTGGTTTGCTGCCGTCTAGCAGCGCCTTTGACGACAGGAAAAGCACATTACGCTCAGGCTCCTGTGCCGCGTAGAAAGAAGTGACTGTCGCGCCGTACAGATGCACCTCGGCACGTGAACCCGACGGGTGGCGCAGCTCGATGACGGACTTTTTGGCGGCGCTCATTCTCTGAACAGGGAGGTTGAAATGGAAATGGTGAAAGATACTTTGTGAAGTGGCTTACTATTGGACAAAACAAGAAAATTGGGTTTTCGACGAATGAGAGACATGGGTTGAATAGCTTCAAGGGTACATTTTTCGCGATACAGCGATGGTGCGTAGGGTGAGTGCAGCGTGCGGCGGTGGCTTGCTGCGTTACTGGCGATGGGATTGTTATATGTTGGGTTATTGCCGTACCGCATGGCGTCGCTATCCTCGTTGTCGTTGCCTCGTTTTTAAGGTTTTCGTTGGAAATCCGCAACGTCGGAGTCCGACTCGGACGTATCCTCCGACCTACATGTTGGTGCGAGCCATTGGCAACGCATTACCACCACGTCACGACCCTGCGAGATCATTGCAAAATCTTCGCTTTACTTTGGAGTACGAACGATTGAAGGACGATGAACTGTCGACTCATTGGCTGCTCAATCGATTGGCAGATGAAGAAGTGGCTCAGTAGCTTCGGGATGTGCTGACAGAGTTCTATACGGAGCTTCCGCTACACCTAAATGCGTACACGCAAGCACCGCTCCATGTGATAGTCGAGGACCATGGCGTGGACCAGGTGCATATCGAAGCCACAAGTGAGGACCAATGGAACAAAAATCAAAATATCAACGCTGTCTACGGCAGCAAAAATCGATACGCGTTGGGCATCAACGTGGCGCGAAATCTAATGCTGGATATTGCAAGAAACAGTGGGGCAAGGTGGCAGATCAAGCTTGTTTTCTGACTCGCAAGGCTTGGGGGAGATTAAGCACGACCTGGATAATGCGAATTGATCAAAAGTACTTCATTTCGTTCATATATCGTTTGCAGGAGGAGAACGATGTTATCTTCACTCCCCGTTTCACGGTCAATCCACGGGAGGATTCGCAAATTATCTTTCGAAATGATAGTATTGAACGCTTTGACGAGCACCTTCGATACGACCAGCGAGATAAAGCTGCGTTGCTTGTTCAGCTGCTGGTGTCAGGCATTTGGGACCGCTATGGAGCAAATGAGAGCGGTGACGAACCTACGCGAATGTGTCCAAGGACGTTGCTGGATCAGAAGTAGCTCACAGGACAGGGTTTGTGCTGCGTTTATACTCCGGGTTGACATCTAGCGTGAGGCGAACAGCGCTTCAGCAGGCTTTTGGCGCGAAATACGACGTGCAGAAGACGTGATCACATTGTTAGATACACTGGAGTAGCGGGTGATGCAAGATGTTCAAGATTACCTCCCCAACTACCTCCTCGTTTATGACGAGACTTTGCTACAGCAGAACAAGGGGCTGTCAGATACCGATGACGACAAACAATTTGTTTGGTCAGTTATTAACGACACTGACCGCGCTTTGCTAATGTCGAAACCCTGGACAACCACGAGCAATGAAGCCCTGGATCCCGAGCGTAATCCTAAGGTGATCTCAAATTTCTTCGATTATAGTGGGGAGACGCTTGACAACGGTGAAATATTCCGAGGTATGGCCACCTGGCTTGGCGTCTCACTGATAATAGTTAGTAAGCGAAACAAGCAGTATCCTTCCTTGATGGCTGGTGTGCAAACACGACAACCGCCATGCGAACAACGCTCGAGTATGCAGATATGTCGTACTGAAAGCTGCTCACGAGCAATGGCAATTCAACTCGAGGTTCCCTCATGGGGGTACGGCACACTGCCGTGATTCCGATACGATTGAATGCGATTCGGCTGCTGAATTCTACCGCTTCGAACTCCTCAAGCGAAGGAGTGCTTCCCCGGGATGTTGGGGACAAGATTAATATCTGGACTCAAGAGCTTTATGACAGTCTCCAATCGGCTTACGTGCGCTAAACGTTTCGTTGCTCTCCCGGGCTCTTTGCTCTGTTGTACGACGTGCAGGTGGCTGCGTTGGCAGCAATTATGGATAAACCACGTGCACTTCGCTTCACGCTTGGAACAACGCAGGGTCACGATGATGTCTCCTGAGGAGAAGCTACTGGTGTCTACGGGAGTGGCAACCAAGCCGTACACTCTGCTGATGCTTGCTGGGGCTTCGCTGTAGACCTTGCTCAGCAGTATGAACTTGCATCGCATCTTTTCCACTTTGATCTGACGCCAAATCGGCGCGAGGAACGAGTGAATGGTCTGCTTTGTGGACACATCGTGCTATGCTGCCAAGCCAAGGTGACGAATGGAAATGGACGATACCAGTGCTTGATAGCTCTGCAGCACGCCGATGAAGTGCAGCTGCTTGTCCATGCGCATATCGCTCGTCAAACTGTGAAATACTGCCCAGTATTGCAGAAACGAGTATCATGTCAATCGCTATCCGCTTATGAATTGAGTCGCTATCTCCTGCAGCCGTATCACGTTTTACGCGCCATCACCCAGCTAGGGGTTGATACATGTGATGCTTCAAAATTCTTTTTTTTTAAGTTATCTGTCGGGAAATTTCGAACATCGTTGCGAAGTATTCGGATAAATGTACGAACAAGTCCTGGAAATGCATTTTCGGAGATTCGATTAGCTGCCCCTGCGTTCAGTACACTACCGGTACTGGTATGTTTAGTCCAGTTTTTGTTGTTGTTGCTTTGGCGCAGTTGTTTATGGTTTCGGTACCTATAATCAACTGGCAGAACCTCGATTCAGTTCAAAGCTTGATTCCTTCGACAGTAGATTCAGCTCCGTCATGCACCTATCGTACGTCGTGCTCGTAGCTATTGTGGCACTCTCCGCTAGCACTGAGGTCACACGTACCGCCCTCGCAAACTCAGTCCAGACCAAGACATCCACCATCTCGCTGTACAGCCCCACCACCGAAAGTTACAGATTCCTACGAGCTCGCAAAAATGAAGACGCATCAGATGAAGAGCGTGGTATATCAAACGTAGCGAGAATCAAGGAGAAAATCTTCAAGCTTAAAATGAAGATCGCGATGCCAAGTATCAAAAAGGTTTTGGCAGGCGTAGTGGGAGACCTATTCAAGTGACTGTGTCTCGCGGTACCGGTAGATAAACGGTGTAGAAGCTTATCAAGATACCGACACGCTGAAGTCAGCTTGATGCAACGTTTACACAGCGTTGGCATCGCTGCATTGCAGCAGCAACACTTTTACTAATACATGTTTGCAATCGACTGCAGCGATCAATCCTCGTCCCCCTTGCTTCCTCAACTGTCACTACCGCTGTCGTCGAATCAATACGCAATCAAAGTGCTTAGGCTTCCACCACAGCACAAAAAAGTTTCTGATACAGAACCTACTCCGACTTGCTCATCTGCGCACTCTCCACTTGCTTTTCCTGCCGGTGGCCGCCCGAGGTTTCTTCATCCGACTCCTTCAGCTCCTTGTTTTTCTTTTCCTGGGCCTTTCCGATCGCAGTTTGACTCCACAGCTTCTCGAATTCTTCGGCTGTACCCTGCGAGCAGATCGTGTGGTGCTCACCCTCGTCCTTCGCGTTTTTGCGGTTCCAGATCGTCTTCAGACGCTTGCCCCGAACCTCGCGTTCGTGCTCAGCTTTCAGACGCCCCGTCGAGTCTTCATAGCGACGACGCATGCTCACGACCTTGTGGCCCTCCTCATCCACGACGGACGAGCTGCTGAATGAATAGGACGAGAACGCGCGTTGATTTTCGGTCTCTGGCGTCTCGTCCTTCTCCTCCTTGGGCTGATCTGCAGTGGGCAGATCCTTGAAAAATTCCTCATCCAAGCTGACGCCGGGCACATTTCGCATACTCACCGACAGCTGCGGCAGCGAGCTCGAGTCCATCATGGACAGCTCTAGCATTGACATGGGGTGCCACAGCGTCGGGCGCACCAGATCCCACGTAGAAAACATCTCGTCTCGTTGGATTCGCTTCTCTCAACTTGGTCCTCACTCAGACAAGTCAAGAATGACCCAATCGCGAGGTTGACTACAACAGCACTTGAAGCAGCGAAGAAAAACATCTGAGCCTCGTCGCCCAACGGCGACAGGAGCCTAAAGCTGCATCTCGATCCTTCCAACTGTAGAATAGCAAGTTGAAGAGACTTTTTTGTTATTCTATATGCTAGTTTACAGTATGCTGTACCAAAGATTACATGGTCGTCGCATTGACGCGTCTCCTCGACCTCTTCGCTGCGATGTTCTGGCAACTGAGCTGTGCAAGTCTTTGCTTGTTTCTCTGCATCTCCATCGCTCGTGGACTATTGGCAGTGCGTTCGCTTGAACGACGTGCGCATTTGGAGTCGCGGATTTTCGTCCTAGCGCGATCCTTCCACGGACCGATATTTGCAGCATGCTTGCTGCTTGTGGCACTTCGTGTGGCGTTTTTCTCGCTAATTGCCACATATCAAATGGACGAGATGGAGTTTTGGCTAAAAGTCGCTACGTTCTGGCTGCTGGACATGCCCAGTGTAACCCTGGCGGCGCTACATGGCTACATTGTACTCTTCGCAGTGCGTCTGGTGTTCCGACGACGCTGGCCCGGAGCGACGACATCTGCCTCGAGTGGGGTGTTGACCGCAGTATTTGTGGCATTTTGGGCGTCACTCGTCGCGCTGGTGACACTGGTGGCGGTCTGTCGAGCTGAAGGAGACAAGATGGGGTTGGTGGTGCCGCAATGGATGACGTTCGGCTACACTGCTGTCATCTGGATGACACTGGGGCTACTGACGATTAAGTACGTAGGACACGCAGTTCAGATTCTGTGGCGATATCGACGTCGCAGCCAATGGTGTATTGGAGATGGAAGAGAAGAAGCGAGTGGAGCACTCCAGAGGCTGCCAGTGCTAAGCATCTCCTGTTTGAAGAAGTTGGCAGTGTGCAGCACACTTCTGTCAGCGTTGCTGTTTGCTCGAGGTGTGTTATGTGCTATTACTGTATCGAAGAGTAGGGCGGATGCACTGAATTTTGACTCCTGGCAAGTTGTGACCCTGCACTACTTCGGCTGGGAGATTGCAAACATCGTGATCGTGCTGTACATGCTACATCATACGCCGATTGCTGTGCATTGTCTGAGTGACACGAGAAGTGCTGAAAAGTCTCGCGAAGACACAATTACACCCTCGGCTCCAGCAATGGACGATGTCGAGATCCAGATTGAGTTCCAGGTCCCGAGTGTACGCGGGTTAGTCTCTGATTACGTTGTTCCATCCAATGCTTCGCTACTTTCGACCCAGCGAAGACGAGTGGAACGTGAAAATATCGTGGAGTTTCGATACTGCGGTGCACATCACACCGGAGCGCCTTCCACTGGTGTCGAGTATGTTAACTGCCGTTGCAGGCGTGAAAAAGATGACTGTCAGTTCTTAGAGAATGCAAACGTACCGCTGCTCAACGAAGAGATCGAGCCTCTGGCAAACGGAACGATCGCGTACGTGAATGCTATTTCGATTGCTAAAGACGAGGAGAGTGCCTTGCATCACAATGAGAGCATATAGAGCATCGTGGATGTAGTTTTTTTCCGGACAATGTTCTATTCTCAAATGTCCAAGTCGTCGTCTAGGTCGTCGTCGTCCCAATCTGGATCATCTTCGTCAATGAAGAATAATGTGTTGCTGCCAGCAGCATCCGCAGTAACGCGGCTTTTGTTGTCACCGTCGTTTGAACTAGACCCGCTGCTAACCCCAGTGAGACCCTGATGCATGTACGGCAATTGAACTTGGCTCTTGGCTCGTTGTTCTGCAGCGCTGATGGACAAGTTGAAACTCATCTCCTCTTGACGCACAGGGAGCGGAGGCTGGTCAGAGCTTTCGAACTGAAGAGTGCTGGTGGGAGACGTTGGCTTTGCATCAGGCTGCGACGTGCGTCCAAGCTCAGACTTTCTCCCACTTGGAGTGGATTGTGTTGTGGCATCTTTAGCTGTCGGTGCTGAGTCTGCCGACGCGCAGTGGCCATCAACATCTCCGGCAGCAACAAATTGCACAGTGTCGGACTGCACTTGGAAGTACTCGATGCTCTCGCTGCTTCGGCCGTTCTGTAGAGGTAACATGTTAGCGGAATACGTTGCTAAGGATTCGATCAGAGCATGCACAAGTACCTTTTTCTGCCTCACAAATAGCACAAATCCGTGCATTTCCTTTGGAATCTCGCGTCTTCGTTCTGTGGCTAGTAGCGGGTAGGAGCGCAGAGAAGAACGAGTCTCCACGAGTATCGTCGCCGTCGCCTGCGCTGCCAGCGCTTGTGCGACTCCAGGAGACTCTGCACCAGCATTCAACCGTGCAATCACTGAGCCGACAACAGCATGTTGGCGCAAACGTCGAAGAAACAGCAGCACTTGTTGGAGTGACGTCTGCTGCAGAAGCACATTGAGCGAGTCCAGCACCACAACCAGTGGCCGAGCTGATGTCGCTCCGTTTAGCTCAACCTTGGCTTCCATGCTCTCAATATCGTGCACCATCTTTTCCAGTAATTGCGACTTCGACGACGTCGACGATTGGAAGTTTGTGGCGTCGGCGGAGTAGTCAACGTGAGTGAGCTTTTCAGAAGTTCCAATACCTTGCCCCACTTGAGGAGACTCCTGCACTCCACACACAACGCAGAAAGCGACGATAATATCATCACGCCGGTACGCACTGCTACCCATATTGAATCCGTACCAGCGTGAACAGCAGCACGTTCTTTGTCTTGACAGACTGTAAAACAAGGTTCAGCATGGCCGAAAGAATGACCCGCGAGGCGCCATAAGCCTGGCGATTTTCTTGCACCACAACACACTCTGCCCGTCCTGATGTTTGCCAAAATGACGCAGAGGCTTGATGGTCCTCGTTATCCGCGGGCTTGTACACGTCCGACGTGACACAGTGGTGTAGCAAGTACTCCTCCATTAGCCGGTCAAGCGATGACCACCAAAAGCGAAAGTATGATGTATAGTAGGTCGATCCATGATCTACGATGGTCTTGACACGTACCGCGAAAGGACGCGACAACTTCAATCGCTTGTTCGACATGGCAGACAACAATCTTGGCGCACATACAGCAATGAAACTGCGTATAATAGCGGGGTTATGGTGGAGTATTGGGATGTTCTACGTAGATGCCTCAGCCGTGCTAGCCTTGAACACGACAACGCGGTATATGTCGACGATGACGAACAACTCAAGCGAACCGGTGGCTCGACGTCTCGTAGAAGGCCTGAAATGCAACTTAGATCTCTATAATGAATATATCGAGTCCGATGAGGGGCAGGATATCTTCATCATGGCTGCACTGTGCGAGTCGCGCATCGTGTACCTCAAGAACGTTCGCGCTGGATGGTATGGGCCAATTCCGCAAGCGGATCTTTCCTTGGCCATGTGTTCAGAGGAGTGTCTGCGCAGCGACGAGTTGCACAAGAAGGCCATGTCGCTGTCGCGCTGCACATGCGCTCAAGTATCCGCCGATACGTTCGTACGCCATGATTTCTGCCTCGAGAATTCCGCTCGACTACTGTGTACTCATCTAAGCGAATGTGGGCACTGGGGCTGCCAACTTGAGGATTTCAACTGTCTTCGATACGAATGGGATCACTTATATCCATGTGCCGGCTCTTGCGTGGCCATAAATGCCGGTGTCGTGGTGCTAGCGCTCACTGCGTCATGGTTAGCATAATCTGTCCGCTAAGGGTTACACGAATGGTTATGGTTACAAGTATTATTTTTGCCAATCACCTCCAACAAAAGATGACGATGGATCGTGCCGCTGGATGCGTCCACTGGGCGCTCTACAGCGATGAAACGTGCTCCGATACTACCAGTGTGTTAAGTGGAGCCCTTCCAGTCGATCAGCTAGGACTTTTACAGCCTCAAACGTCCCAAAACTCACCAAATTCTGTCTCAAACTTGGCAGGGGGCCCGCTATCCTCAACCGGGGTCCAACTTGCTCCAGAGCTTCAGCGACGTGTCCGAAACCTTTTGGGGCGACAACGAGACGTCGACAGCAAAGACAGCGACCTGCCAGTTGACGTGAGTTTCCCAGTCGCTGCGGAAGACCTAACTTTGGGATCAAAAACTGCAGAATTGGGTTTGGACACCACGGCCTCGCTATATTGCAAACTGACGCTGGAAGGTATCGTTGGAGAGACGCAAGTGGCAGACTGGCTCTCGTGGAAGTTAACCCGTGCGTCTGAGTATCGAGAGCGTGGCAACGAGGCCTTTAAGCAGGAGAGCTATAGCACTGCGACGCGCCTCTACAAGCGAGCTTTAACGTGGCTCGAGCCCCCACTTGCTGGGTCGGATGCGGCGCTGGATGCAAAGATCGAGTATTCAGACGAGGAACTGCAGCAGGTGAACCCGATCGCTGTGGCGTGCTACGCCAACATGGCTACATGTTACTCGAAGCTGCTTGAAGATGGTGATGTGGATCGCTGCATCGCAGCGGCATCGAGTGCGTTGAAGTTGGATGATACGCACGTCAAGGCTCGCTATCGTCGTAGTCAAGCCTACGTCGCTTCAAAGGAGTTCCATCTTGCAGTAACCGATCTCCTCAAGCTGAGTGAGCTGGAGCCTGATAATAAGCTGTTCCGTTCGGCATTGACGCGAGCTCAAGTCGCCAAGACGCAGCTCCGCAAGAAACAGCAAAGTGCCTTCGCTAACCTCTTCGACAAATAACCCAGGGAGCAAATAGAGCTAAGTAACACCAACAGATCTGAGCAGAGAAGCAGTAATTTAAACAGGGAGGGACGTGTTACATTTTCGCTCTTTTGCTGCGAGATTACCACGACGGCCTAGGCGAGTAATGAACGCACGTCCTCACTCTACTACTAGGAGCGCGTGCCTGCTCCGTCCATCCAGTCTTCATCATTGAGCAGCATATCATACAGCTCAAACAACGGCATCATCATCCCAAGGGCGAGACGCGAAACACGGACAGCCAGAGCTTAAGGTGGCGGACAGCATCAATTACTTTCCAGCGACTGCTTACTCCTCAGCGGCGACAGCGCGAGTGTAGATGAGCTGCGAGTGGTGGGCCAGCACCTTTGAGATGCTTCCGTTCTCCTCCAGCTCGTGGATCGAGGCACGGGCAAGCGCGGCGTTCACCTTAAGGCGCTCCACAATGGCCGAAGCGGTGATCAGCTTCATCTTGGGGACCTCCACAAGCAGACGCTCGTACGTCTCCTGGTCGTACAGCACTTTGTTGGCAACTTTCTCGCGGACCTTGCCCTTGGACCATTTCTTCTTGCCCTTGCCCTTGCCACCAGCCATGGCGGCGGCCATCTTCTGCTCCTTGGTCTTCTGCTGTGTCTTCGGCGGCTGCACAGCGTCATCAGCAGAGACGTTAGCACCGTGATATCCACTGCAAAGATCTGTTTGATAGCACTGCTGTATGAGGCTGTAGGCTGAAGCTGCTGCTGCTGCTGCTGTCGTTGTCCTCATCTGAATTTCCCTGTGTCAATTTATCTGTGTGTTTTTCGTCCTCTCGCTCCTGAAGTACCGGGACCGTTCAATTGCCCGCCAGTTCCAGCAGCAGCGCTCAGCTCCATTGTTGTCTACTTTTCATAATGGTGCTACCAATTGCAGCCTCGCAGCATCAAATCAGAGAGCATGCTTACCATGGTGACTTGGTGCTTGCTACAACGCTCCCTGTTTAATTAGCTAGTGCAGCCGTATTGGAGATTTCGGCTCCAAGGACCTCGACCAGCCATCCGATGGAAGCGGCGGTAGACGGTCCCAGATGAGATTCGACCGGTTATCTTTCTGGACCGAACCGCTTTTAACCGTGATAAATTTCAAATATTTCGAGATATTTGCATCTTTTATTTTGAACATGCCACTTATATTGAACGTACCTGTTGCCGGACATGGCTGCGTTCTGGCGGCCCGGCGCAACACTCCCAGGCGCGGATGCTGAGGCGGAAGCAGCTCGAGATCTCCCTAAGGACGCGGAGGTGACTTCCGTCCAGTTCAACCCGCTGCATGGTCTCTCGCTGCGTGCGCAACGATCTCGACTGCCTGTGTCCAAGCACCGCAACGAAATCCTCTACGCGGTCGAGACGCATGCCACGACGGTTCTCGTAGGCGCTACTGGTTCCGGTAAGACAACGCAGGTACCGCAATATCTGCTGGAAGCAGGATGGGCAACGTCTCGCCCGAGAAGAACCCAAATGGGTATGCAAGCCCCACGGAGCAGGACGATAGTATGCACGCAGCCGCGACGCGTCGCCGCCGTGACGATCGCACAGCGCGTGGCCCAGGAAATGGGCTGCCAGGTGGGCGAAGAGGTTGGCTATGCTGTTCGATTCGAGGAGAAGTGGAATCCAGATCGCACCAAGATCAAGTTCGTCACGGACGGTCTGTTGCTGAGGGAGACAATGCGAGACCCGCTGCTATCTCGCTACTCCGTCGTGATGCTGGTAAGAGAGGAGTTACAGTCGTCTAGTATTAATAGTCTAAAGACGAGGTGGTGGTAATGTGCTGAGTGATGTTATTGCTGTTTTTATGTGTAGGATGAAGCTCATGAGCGAAATTTGGAGACTGATCTTCTGTTGGGGCTAATCAAGAAGATTCAGAGAAAGCGACCGGATCTGCGGGTGATCATCGCATCGGCTACATTGCAGGTGGATACGTTCGTGAAGTTCTTTAGAAGGAAGGAGAAGGATCCCGAACAGGTTTCAAAGTCCTCTGGTCGACCGTCACAGATGCAAAACGATGTAGTTGCGGTTTCGGTGGAAGGTCGACAATTTCCCGTTGATGTCGAATACCTCCAGGAACCATGTGGAGACTATCTGCAGAAGGCAATCGATACCGTACTCGCTATAGACGAGCACGAAGGTGAAGGCGACGTTCTGGTGTTCTTACCTGGTCAGGAAGAGATCGATTTTGTTGTGAGGACGCTGAACGACAGAGCACCGACGCATATCCTTTCCGTTCCGCTATATGGAACGCTCCCACTGCACATGCAACAGAACGCTTTCCTGCCACCTCCTCGAGGCGTGCGTCGGAAAGTTATCGTCGCTACGACTATCGCTGAAACTTCCGTGACTATTGAAGGTGTGGTGTTTGTGGTAGACGGATGCTTCACGAAGCTCGCGTTCTTCAACCCGCTGACTGGGGTGGAGGCTTTAATCACTGCGCCTGTATCCAAGGCTTCAGCCAAGCAGAGAGCTGGTCGTGCTGGACGCTCTCGACCTGGAAAATGTTTCCGGCTTTGCACACAAGAGCATTTCCGCAAGGCACTTGCAAAAGAAACAATTCCGCAGATGCAACGTACGAATTTGGCCACTGTTGCTCTGTATTTGCTGAGCATGGGGATCCAGGATCTGGCACACTTTGATTTCGTGTCGCCTCCTTCGCCCGAGGCTCTTATACGCGCGCTGGAGCTGCTGTTCTCTCTTGGGGCCATTGATGCTGACTGTCATCTCATCGATCCACTAGGCACGCAAATGGCGGAGTTCCCGGTGGCGCCAGCACTAGCGAAAGTGTTGTTAGCATCGTTCCGTTTCGACTGTACGAATGAGATGCTCAGTATCGCCAGTGTGTTATCCGTGGGAGATGTTTTCCTGGGCTCACGCGGTTCCAGAGAGCGACAGGAGAAAATCGCTCAAGCCATGGAACAGTTTGCGCACCCAGACGGCGATCACATGACGTACCTGTCCATCTACGATGAATTTGTGGAGAATAACAAGAGTCGATCATGGTGTGACGAGTATCTTCTAAGCCATCGTGCCCTCTTGCGTGCTACAGAGATTCGTCGCCATCTCAAGCGGTACGTGACGCGCTTCAAGTCGCTGGAGAAAAGCAGCGGCTCTGCCGGCGACGAAGGATTCGTAGGACTCGGCAATAGTGACGAGGCTTTAAGTGCAGCAATCCGCAAGTGTTTGGTCAGTGGATACTTTGCGAACGCCGCTAAATTGCACGCTGATGGGGTCTACCGCACACTTCGCGACCAGCGACCGGTGCAGTTGCATCCAACGTCGGTGTATTATCACATGGGCACGCTTCCCGACTGGATCATTTTCCACCAAAGCGTGCTCACTGCAGAAGAATTCGTACGGGACGTGGCTAGAATCGACCCACGGTGGCTCGTCGATCTTGCACCAGATTTCTATCGCACTAAAGACGTCAGTAGGGCGATATCAGGTAGTTCAGGAGCACTGGGTCTCCCATCCACGTCGTCTTCGATGCCAACGACCAAGAAACAGAAAACCAGAGCGTCAGAAGCGGACACGCCACCTCGACGAGCCGCTGCTGGTGTCGATGGCCGGATTCTGTTCCGAAAACCGAAGCGTTCTGACCAGAATACGAAAGCCAAACTGCCTGTGCATATTGGCAAGAGCAAAGGTGGCTTGCGCTCTCAATTCTAGTGACGCGTACCGACCGACGTCTCACTGCAGTAGTAAAATATGCAGTTTCTCCCGTCACGAAAACGTTCATTACTATCGATACAGCTTAATGTAATACACCTCTTCCTTACTGGTGTGGTCTCTCTCCAAACTGGCTGTCAGATCCTGCACGAAGTCGTCGATCTTCCAGCACCCTCATCTTTCTCTGCCGTCGCTCAATGGACTCGCGTTGTCGGTCAAATACTGGCACGCTGTAGTCTTGTAGCGACACGTAGGACGACCCTCGTTGTGAGATCTCACTGGGAGCTACACTCAGGAACTCGTCCAACACGGGGCTGTGTTTCGTTGCCGGGTGGCGAATGGCCAGTCGCAGAATCTCCTGGAAGCGTTTCTTGCGTTGCTCCACTAGACGCACGTCGTGGCGCTTGAGGTAGCTCCAGACTCCTGCACTAGGCAACGAGGGCAATTTGACTGTCCTGTAGTTGGTATTGGACACTGGAGGGCGCTTCTCCAGTGCCGCAGCGCTGTGAGGGCTCAGCGGGATGTGGTTCTCCGGTCCGTCCAAATTAGAAGGCGCTCTGGCTGCCAGCGCCGCGTCCAGTTGAGCTCTCGAGTCCTGGTACTCGAGTAGGAGGCGGCTCAGCTCAGTGTGCAGATTCTTGAAGGCTCGGAAGCGACGACGGATAGTGTATGTGGACAAGATGCCGTCCGGGCCCTTGATATCCACATGATACATGACCACGCCCTGGTTGTTGATGGAGTGGTTGTTAACATCGATGGTGACGCCATGGTACGGGTCTTGGAAGCCCGTGGGGGTCAGCAGTTGGCTTGCGGACGCTTCGTGGTCTGCTTCAATGTTCCAGAAGTTGAGCACGTCGAAGCCACTGGCCTCGCTCGTGTAGCTGTCGCGCAGTGCAAATGGGTCGTTTAAGCCCGTGGGCTTCTCTAGAGCTGCCAAGCTGTTGCGATTGGCGCTTGGAGGCAGCTGGAACGACGGATCAAAGCGCTCTGGGACATCAGATTCGCTGTACCGCAGTCCGTAGGATGGAGGTGGAGGAGCAATGATCCGCATGATTCCAACACTTTGTTCTGTAGCTGCTGGCCTTGCTGTATCCGGCGCAAAATTGAGAATGAGATAGGTGTCAAACTGGGTTCTCAGCGCACGGCTGGGCTGAGTGGACGAAAGGAAAGCTGGTTGCTGTCGCAGTCGCAGATTGTCAGTGCCATTTAACAAGTGAAATGGAGTTAGGCAACGTTGCAGATGGCGACTTACTGCGTTAGGCAACTGGGTGAAGGGCGATACCAACCCTAATGTGACAGCGGCTCGCAAGAAGAAGAAGAAGTTCTGCTCGAAGGCGTGAAGACTTAATGAACGGTTCGAGAATGACCGAGTGGTTCTCGTGGGTTGTGCGGGAATATCGTGTGCGGTTTTCCTCTGGAGCCTGCCAGTCACCGTCGGTATGAAACGCCGCTTGCTGTTGCATCAAATTGTGTGGCTTCCAAAGCAACCTTGACTTCTCTCCCGCATCAATGGCGGGTGCTAGGGGAAAGCAGACGATCAAACATCACGGCGAGGCTGCCACAGGGACAAGCCACACAACTGACTCGACCAATTTTTCAGGGCGCTTGACACGCTCGTAGATAATTTAAACGCGCCCCACATGGGGAGCTGTCGGATCGCCCTTTCCAAGATACTCGTCCGCCCCCAACGCGTACGACAGCGACCAATGTCGTCGGCTTTCGTTCGCGCAGGAAGACATCACTACACGTCGAATGCGAAAGTAGAGCTCTCCTTTTGCAGAGCCCATGGGCGGACTCATTTGCGCCTTTTCAAGATCACGTTGCAGAAGGAGCCAGTCCAAAGTGTAGCCATCTTTTGTCGGATTGGCGAATGCTGTGATATGGCGCGCGGCCAGCGGTGGTGAGACTCTCATTGCGGCGGCGAGACCGTCGACGTCAGGTGAAAATGGTGGCACTATCTGTCTGTTTTATCGCTAAATGAGGCTTCGCAGGCTGGCAATTCTTTTGTTAGTGCAGCTATTTTTGACTGCGCAAATACTTTGGTCTATCTGAGACTGGCGGCCCTGGAGGAGGAAATAGATTGACGCAGCAGGTCCTTGCTTGATAAAGATAAGTTTCTCTTCACGGCTGATTGAAAACGCCTAGATTGCAGCCCGGTTTGGTGCATGCACGTCGGTGTTTTGCCTTGTGTGGCCGTCTAAGCTACCTAACTCGACTGTACCAAGAGTTTTCCAATGGGAGGTGGCGTGTCCAAGAGCGAGTATGAACGCATCCGCAAGGAATTGATAGTGAAGGACCAGGTCATCCGCACGCTGCAGGAACGACTGGAAAATGGCGGGCACGTTGGCCCAATGCATGCCTTACCTGGGATAACTAATACTGGGGACGAGTTGGTAACTCCAGAACGCACGACCATGGTGGTGAAGCCGCGGAACAAGGACAAAGATCGAGTGTCGGCAGCCGAACCAACATCGGGACCGAAACTTGAAAAAGTTGGTAGCTTCAGCACTCGATTCACATTGCTTCATGAGGCAAAGGAACTGCTGGGAGAAGGCATTAACCAACCGGACGCCGAAGCTAAAAGCCGATACAACTCGACTGACCGAGGTACACCGGACAGCCCTGATGGTGGAGCGCAGCATACTGGTACTTTAACTTCAAAGGGCAAGCTGCGGCGTGTCGAGGTGAGTGCTGAAGTCATGCCTAGTCGCAAGATCATGTCGACAAAGGAGCGTGTAGTGTATCCAAAAGGAGAGAGCTCCAGACAGCTTCTGCTCAAGATATTGCAGTCAAACGTCCTGTTCCAAGGGCAGTCACATGGCGAAATTCGTGACTGCTTGGACGCCTTCTTCCCGATGCGAGTCGAACCCGGTCATTTGGTCATAAAGCAAGGAGCGCAAGGTGATAATTTTTATGCGGTGGAGAGCGGACAGCTGGAGATTCTTGTTTCAATGGGTGGATCTACACCGATTCGGTATGGCTTCCTGGGTCCAGGCCTTGGCTTTGGAGAGCTGGCACTGCTGTACAATATGCCACGAGCAGCTACGATTCGTGCCGTGACTGAAGTGGAGCTATGGGCTCTTGAGCGTAACACTTTTCGTGAAATTCTAGCCTCGCACAAGCTCAATCGTCTTACTCGAACGCTTGAGGTATTGCAAAAAATCGCCATCCTAAGCAAACTCACGTCGTCCGAAATGCAGCAAGTAGCCGCAGCGATGGAGTGGGAAGAGTTTGAGGAGAACGATGCGATAGTGCGGCAGGGAGAGGTGGGTGAAAAGTTCTACATTATCAACAAGGGCGAGATCATAGTCACCCAAGTGGACGCTAATGCTGAAGAGGAAAATGTTATTCGAAGGTTAAAAGCTGGTGACCATTTCGGCGAGATGGCGCTTTTTAAGGACGAAATGAGATCTGCCACCTGCACGGCAGTGACGAGAGTGCAGTGCGTTACACTGGAGCGTGCTCACTTCATTGCAATGCTAGGAACTCTCCAGGAGCTTATGGACCGAGCGCCAGCCCACCTGGAGACACGAGATCTCCCACATAGACGAGCATCAACTGAGGCGCTGGTGGAACCTGCTGACTACAAGTACTACATGGAAATTCCGCGAGAAGAATTGGAAGTACTTCAGACACTTGGACGAGGTGCTTTTGGTCGCGTCCGACTTGTGCGCCACGCAGCTTCCAACCGCGCGTACGCTCTGAAATGCTTGATCAAGTCACATATCGTAGAGAACAATCTGAAGGAGCACGTGCTGAACGAAAAGCGGGTAATGCTTGCACTCGATCACCCGTTTATTCTGAAGCTCTACACAACCTTTAAAGATCGAACGCACATTTACTTCCTGGTAGAACTGGCGCTGGGTGGGGAGCTTTTCACATATCTACGTCGAAGGGACCACTTCGAGGAGCCCGTGGCTCGTTTCTACATTGCTAGCGTCGTGCTTGTCTTTCAACATATGCACTCAAAGAGCATCGTGTATCGAGATCTAAAGCCTGAAAACATCCTTCTGGATAACGAAGGTTATATGAAACTCGCAGATTTTGGACTAGCCAAGCTTGTGATGGACCGCACTTGGACGCTGTGCGGTACACCCGATTACCTCGCACCCGAGATTATCTTAAACAAGGGCCATGATAAGGCAGTCGACTACTGGGCTTTGGGTATCCTCATCTTCGAGCTAATGACGGGCTCTGCTCCATTCTACGCCCAAGACCCGATGCAGATCTACGCTCTTATTATCCAGGGTAACGTCAAGTTCCCAGCCTATATGGGGTAGGTTGGCTTTGTCTCTTTGCTTCTGACTTCGAGCTCGGTCTCATCGCTATATCTTCTGAAATTCAGCCGAGCTAGTGTTGACCTCGTGCAAAAGTTGCTGTGTCAGAACCCAGCACGACGACTGGGAAACATGAAGCACGGGATCAAAGATATCATCAACCACCGCTGGTTCTCAAGCTTCCAGTGGGACAGTCTGAAAACGAAGAGCATGAAGCCCCCGATCGTACCACAGGTCCGTGATGATTTTGACACATCTAACTTCGAGGACTTTCGCCATGAAGTTGAGGATCCTGGTCACGAGTGTGATTGGGATCCTGACTTTTAGATCAACTGTCTGGTATAGCCGTAATGCCACTATGAAAAAACGACTTTACCAGCAACATTGCAAAACATTTACTACTTTGAAGTATTTAAAAGTAGTGATTCACAACGCGTTTGACTAGAAAATGTCAGGCATCTTCCCAACAGCAAGTTTGCGGTACTTGTCGATAAGCTGCGCAGTTGTTTGATCTGGCGGCGGGAATTGGCCAGGCTTGAGTTCACGCGGTGGGTTGTACACGTAATTTATGTAGCTGTTCTCCAGCTTCAGCTCGCGTGTCTTCTTCTTTCTGTCGGCATCTTGTCGAAAGAGTTCGTCGTCGACCTCTTTGTCCAAGGAGAAAGCTTCATAGGAATGGAGGGAGGTTTCTGTAGACCTTGCCTTCCAGTGTTGCAAGGTTTTGCTTGAACTCTTGCTTCCAAGAGAAGAAGATTTTTTTGGTTGTGCTGGCGCCAACAGTTGAGTCAACTCCATAACGCTCATGCCAGTCCGTACAGGGGTCGAGGAGGCTCGACGCGACGTCATTTTGTTGCCTGGATTTCTGGGACTGTTGGCGCCGCTGATACTGCTGCTCAGGTGGTCGAACATCCTCGCTGCAGACTTTAATAATGGGAATATAAGGATGCAGGTAAGTTAGTTAGTGAGACAGGAAAGTCGGAGCATCTTCTGCAGCCATGGCGCCTACACTTGGACGGTGGCCGAACGTCACGCTTTGCGATGTAAGATGGGCACTATAATAACATGTGAAAAGAGCCAAGCACAGTTGTCACTGGGGTGAGTTCTGGATGTTTGAGAGTGAGGAAAGCATGGCGACTTACCTGTATTGTTTGTGGCCTGGCGGGAACAAGTGTCGATTGCTCGCTTTGGTATCCTTGGTACCATTGCTCTCGATGATGTCTTTGCTGCTAGATGGCTTACGCAAATTACTCGGGTCAACACTAACCACCTTTGGAACCGCAAAATGCGCTACCGCGGGAGTGTACGATGTGGCTGGTGGTAGCGTAGAGAACTCGGGGCGCGCTCGTGCGTCGAAAAGTGAATTAGCAAGTAAATCGGTGGACTGGTTGACGAACTATTTCAAATTGTGTACAAATTCGTGAGGGGTGTAAGGTACACTTCGGTTCCAGGCAACGGATTCTTACACTGGAATGATTCCGAGGGTTCTGCTCCACGCGGGCGCCGTCCTGCACGGATACCGAGTAAAAGCGGGGATTCTATGTTGAAGTGGCACAACCAAGCACCAACGAGTCAGGCCACACAACGTTTTGCCTACTGTACCATCTGTCCGTCTGAGAAGAATGCACCTTATTGAAGTTTAGCTGCTGGTAGCTATCGGCCAGTTGTCGATCTGCGCAAAAAGGATTTGACTCCAGGTCCACGCGTGGTTCTCGGACGCGCTTTTTGGTGATGTTGGTGGCGATAGGGTCCGTCTGGTCTCGATGGAACTTGAGCAGCTCATTTTGCATCTCTCGCTCGCGACGGCGTTCACCCGTGGATCGAGGCGAGCTCTTAAGCGTCATACTGGCCAGCCAGGAGAAAAATTAAGGAGAAAGGCCGACGCAAAACGCTACGCTGGTGACAACTGGACGGATCTCGTTAGCGCTGGCAGCAGAGGTTGCGGCGATAAGGATGGCACTCAGAGGAGTAGCTCCCAAAAACTATTTATGTGGTAGGTATTCCTGGCTTGTCTGGCCAAAAATGCTGTGCTGCGGTGGAGATACTGAAGCCATTCACTGTTCGGAACGAAGAAGTCAGAGGTTGCAGACTTCCGATTTATTTGCTCAACAAATCTGAAGCTGCATTGCCTTGCGCGCTTCGAGCGGTCTTCAACTGATCTGACAATCACTCTGGTAGCGGACACTTGGAAATGCGCATGCATATTTTTAGCACAAACTGGGCGTAGCAATTTCAAAAAGTGAGAACTTGGCAATTCGAATCGTGTCATGTCATACGATACGAGAAAGCTCTCGACGAAGTCCAGCAAAGACATCAGGGTCAGCAGGGAAGTGCTGCATGTATCATGGAGAGGCTTGGATCGTCGCATCCAGAAGAATAAGCGCTCTCTCGCGTTCTACTTTTCTCAAAAGATCGGCTACATGTACACCACCTAAAAAACGGACGAGCAATACATGTATGGTCGTGTTTGTGGCCCTCACTGTGAGGTTCACCATGGTTTCCATGATTCAGATCGCCTTTCCAAACTCCTCATTCACCTAAAAATACACAAATCGCTTTATGTTACACGGCAGGATGTTGAAGGCTCCAATTTGGAGCTGCCGAAGTGCTTCCAATGTGTTCCTAAAAAAGTCCTTCGCACTCGAAATGCAGCTATCCACGCAGGCAAAAGATTACCTGAGCGGATGCGCTTTTTACAAACAAATGGTTTAAGCCTTGACGGAGCTGCAAGTCTTACCGGTAAAGCGCTGCAATGGGAGTTTAGACGGTCGGATTCACTGCGCGCTGGTGAAAGCATCGCGAGCATTTATGGTGAAGATAAAGTTTATCCCTGTGCAACATCTCCCAAAACCGCGTTGGATGGCTGAATTTTCAATGAAACCGGAAGAATCAGATTACTGAAACCAAGTCAATCTGCCACGTTTTCAGGCATTTTTAAGCACAAAGCCCGGCCTTGAAATTAGGCTCAAAGACGGGGGGATGAGCGTCCACAGCTGCCCCCGCGCTGCTCTGCTCTGCTCAACTCATAAGTCAATTCGCTCTGTCCATGGCGGAGTCCATCGTATCGCGCGGCCAGCAGCTCGAGGCGGCGGTGGACCGCTTACCAGACTGGTACTTCGCCGCAGCTCAGGTCCTACCATCCCCGATCAAGGTCAACAACAACAGTAGCCTCTTCCCCACGTTGGGTCCCGTATGCGAGACCGAAGATAAGCCGCAGCCGCTGGACGAGGACGACATACAAAAGCCCCGGGACCCTCCGTCCAACGCCACCATGACCTGCACAGAAGACGAGCTCGAGATCGAGAAGCTCAACGCAGCCAGGCGGCAACAGTCAGACGCAACACAACAGATCAGGCAACAGGAGCTAGGCCAGTCAACGGCCTCCAGTCGACGCTCCACCGCGTCGTCCTCAAGCGCGTGCTCGGACCTCGTGCTCTCAGGATTCTCCATGCGGGGTAGGGAGAAGAAGGTCATGTACCACAT
Source organism: Phytophthora infestans T30-4 (assembly GCF_000142945.1). Classification (NCBI taxonomy): domain Eukaryota; phylum Oomycota; class Peronosporomycetes; order Peronosporales; family Peronosporaceae; genus Phytophthora; species Phytophthora infestans. Next base: position 1,084,856 of record NW_003303731.1, read on the forward strand.
TGACGTGGTGGACCACGACGCCCCTCTACAGACATACACCATCCGTCGCAGCTACTCGGACTTCAAGGACCTCCACTTTCAGCTGACTGAGATTCTCGAGAACCGGCAGGCGTATTACCGCAGCAAAGCGGTGACGAGACTGGCCAGAGGTGCAACCCCTGCACCGACTGACCCCATGACACACGAGGAAAAGCTTGAGCGCGCCATCACGGCTTTCACGCTGCCCCCTTTGCCTCACGCGGGCTTCCTCACATTCTGGAAACGACACGACCGATCGCACTTGCAATCAAGATGCGATAGTTTTCAGGAGTTACTGCGAGCAGTGCAACAAATGGCGTTTCTGCGTGAATCCTTTGCCATGCAGAAGTTCCTTAGCGTCGCGCCCTGCGCGATCCGAGAGCGAGGTTCCTCCTATGTCTCGCTCTGCGAATACAGCGTACCTACACTGAACCCAGAGGAGGAGCAGAGGGAGCGGAAGCGACGAGCACAACAGTACCGCCGTAATAGCAGCTCCAGTAACCACTCGACACGCATGGTGGAGTATTGAGAACCGTCGAGCGACAGATCCAGTCTTAGTTTCTTTTTCGACACCGTGTAGTAATTGAGCGTGAGCCGAACAGGGTGTGACAAAAGTTAGCTGTAACGTACGAGAACAACATGAGAATCGTGCAATGTACATATGCCATCAGTTACTAATATCGAGTACTGTACGTGCATGTAGTGAACCCATGTATTGTACTAGGACACCATCCATTTGAGTAGTCGAGTGTCACGGACGACTACCGTAACTCAAGACAGTTCAGCACTTCTGTAAACTTCGAGTAAAACTACATTTTTCGTAGTGGCGAGTGACTTGCAAGAACGAAAGGTCAAGCTAGAGCTCAGCGGAAATTGAATTGGTGTTCGAGTTTAATGCAAACCTGTCTCCTGAAGCATGAGCTCCTTGGAAGAGGCGATGTAGGCTTTCGAGAACTCCTTCGAGTGCGGCACTTGAGCCCGAATAGATATGCGGTTGCCGTTCCGCGCCTCGCACTCAGCCGTGGCCAGTTCATGGAGTAATTTGGCCATACCCAGCGTCTGTTCGGCGGTCTCGATGAGTTCTGGCTCCCGCGGTTTGATCGTGGCCATCTCGACGCCCTTGCCGCCGTTCATTGTGGCATCGTTGCGCTCTTGGAGCGGACTCGTAGGGCATATAAATGGTGGCGAGCCATTTGAAGATGAATCTTTGGTAGAGCTGTCGCTAGGATCTACGCGGACATTGTGGAGCAGTCGATCAAAGCGATAGGGCTCTGCACACATATATTCCTCCAGTGCGTTCACCGGAGTAACGATGGCTGACCTTCCCGAGAGCTGTGTAAGCAAAGAGGAAGTATCGGTGATACTGTAAGCGATATGTAGTGCAGAAACTGCCTCGTACCTGTGGAATAAGCTGCATGTCCATCGCTAACGCGTCAGCCAGCTCATTGATGTAGTCTGGAATGAGACGTCGATGATAGGCTTTGTCCATAAACTTTAACGCTGGGTTTCGAGCGATAAAGAAGGCTAAAATGCCATGCAGGAACGTTCTTATATCTCTCATTTCCAGGAATTCTTTGTCTTGAAGCCCCACGGCGTCCAGCACGGAGGTAAGCAGATCAATCGATACTAAAGGTGCAGCTACATCTTCTTCCTCGCCATCATTGACAGGGCGGGGCTTGAGAATCCAGATGAGCGACACCCGTGGAGTTGTCGGTGGGCTATTTCTTTTTTGCGACGCGTGGTCAGCCGTCGTCGGCGGTGCGCTGCTTTTGCTTTGCACACCTCTGCAGCCGTACGGAACGTTTTGTGCAATAGTCGGTCGTGGCGGTGATCGATGAAAGCGAATTCCAGTCTGGTCTGGCTTGCATAGGGTCTCTTGACGTTCCTGCAACTGCAACTGTTGTTGTTGTCTGTTGACACTACAGCGTGAAGAAGTGCACTCTAACATCTCGGTGTCCAGTTTTTCCATTTCACCCTGAGGCACGAGGTTTCGCCTGTGAGCACTGAGCTGGTTCCTTCCTGTGGCTAGCTGTTTCTTCATACGCGCACATGTGCTCTCTATCAATGCGTTAGAGACCCTCAGTTGGCTGGAAAGATCTTGAATATCCGCTTTGATTCGTCCACGTTCCTCTACGCTTGGTGCGCCAACAATCTTTACCTGTTTGTCGACTAGCATCGCAAAACCAACGATTGCATCGTTGAGCCGCTTGATCGAGCGCTCGATCAGGCCGATTTCGTCTCGCGATATTTCGGTGAGGTGCAATGCTTCGAGAAGAACTGTGTTAACTCGGCGATCCTGGACGGGTGAAAACTTTTTGAGCAATGGAGATCGAGGAGAAGACGACGAGGATGTGATGCTTGGGGCACGAGGATACTGTTGAAGATCTTGTGAGCCGATCGACTGGTCGTCTTCGAACCTTACGGATCGAGCTCGCTCACCTGCCTGCAGCGCTGACAGTTGGCCCAGTTGTAACTGCTCCTCGTCTGCGCTCATCGATCGTTGGTCTTCGCTTTCAGTACCGGTACTTCGCACTGTCACTGTGTCGTCTTGTTCTGAGCCGAGTAACTCTGCAGTAGTTAGAGCATCGTAGTTCACGCGGTTGTCGCGCTCCTGGAGGCGCCCGGTGCGCATTTCACGCTGATCGACTTGGTACAGTTGTAGAGGTAGGTCCTGCAATCCCCTCACAGATTGACTGCTCGCCCTGTGCTAAGCGAAGAGCAGCATGCCAACCTCAAGGTCTAGTCTGTAAAAATAGCAGTGTGATCAGCAGTGTAGCCATTTGATGCCATTGGAACCAGAATTGTCACTACTGAAAAACCCAGCTGTTCATGATCTAATGTCGTTATTATCCAGGTTGTCACTACTGCTCGGTGGAGACGGGCTTCCCCTGTCGTCGCTACGTGGCAAGCCTACGATATTTTACGTGAACTGTGATCGAACTGCTTCGCGTCCAGCTCAGAGAAGCAGGAAGCTGCCTCATAGCAACCAAAATTGCTTTGTCGTATGCATCCGACCACCCCTGCCAAATCTCCGCAGCGAACCCGCGCATTGCATTGCCATCTTCAAGCTCTTACAAAATGCAAGTTAGATGTGCATAAATCAGCCTATCTCCCACTAAATCCGATTGCATTTCGACGACACGCACGCCTCCCCCACTCGGTCTCAAAGCTGGTCGAAGGGAGGTTCCGCACTCTGTTGACCATCACTCTGATTCCGCAATATGGAGGGGGTCCGCGTGTTCATCCCGGACGAGAAGCTCGTGTGGGTGCCTGCCACTGTTCTGTCGGTGGATTCGAGCGGGAAGGTCTTCCGTGTACGTGTGCAGCCTTTGACCGACGCCTCAGATGCGATCGCCGGATATGACCAAGACGCGCCCGCGGAGGAGCGCTCCATCGATCTGAACGAGGATGGGATGCCCGACTCGCTGCCGCTACAGAATGGTCCGTCTGAGGGCGACGATGATGACACCAAGACCAAACGCAGCGTCGGAGCAGAGGACATGTGCGAACTTGGGCACTTGCACGAGCCCGCCATCGTCTACAACGTACGTGAGCGCTTCTACGCCAAGGAGCCGTATACATACACAGGCAAGATTGTGGTGGCTGTGAACCCGTACCAGTGGATCAAGGAGCACTACTCAGAAGAACTTCGAGACCTCTACACACAGCGCCCATGGGACGAGATGCCACCACACGTATACGCGACGAGTGCCGAAGCCTTCCACCACATGAAGCAGCACCGCATCCCGCAAAGTATCCTCGTGAGTGGTGAATCCGGTGCTGGCAAGACGGAGACAGTCAAGATCATGATGGAGCATCTCGCGAGTATCTCCATGGGCATTGCTAAGAGTCTGCACTCCGCCGAGAGCGGAGAGACCATCGTGGTAGAGAAGGTGCTCAAGAGCAATCCTTTGCTTGAGGCTTTTGGTAACGCCAAGACCATCCGCAACGACAATTCCAGTCGATTCGGTAAGTTCACGCAGTTGCAGTTCAACAGCGACTACTGTCTCGTCGGGGCCGAGTGTCGCCACTATCTGCTCGAGAAATCACGTGTCGTGGCACAGGCTGCAGGCGAGCGTAACTACCACATTTTCTACCAGCTCGTGAGCGCCAAGGAAGACGTTTTTGGCTTCAAGGACGACACGGCGGCCAAGGAATTCCGCTATTTGCAGGATGAAAAGCTCATTCTGGACGGCAAGACCGACCTAGAACGTTACCAGGTCACTCGCGATGCCCTGACTACCATTGGATTGAGTGACAAGGAGCAGAATGAGCTTTTCAGCGCTCTCTGTGGCATCCTGCGTCTTGGGCAGCTCGACTTCGTGCCCTTAGAGTCCAACAAGGACGACGCTAGCCAGGCTGTAGCTTCTCTCAACGCATCGTCGCCTTCTGGATCGGTCACAGCGGAGCAGATTGAGCAGCAGAGGAATGAAATCGAACAATGCGCGAAGCTGCTTGGTGTGGAAGTGGCTGCGCTGAGCAAACAGCTTTGCAGTCGTACGGTCAAGGCGCGTCAGGAAGTGTACTGTGTCCCGCTGTCCGCTCACCACGCCGGCAACAACCGCGATGCTCTGGCCAAGGAAATCTACGCACGAGTGTTTGGTTACCTGGTGCGTCGAGTGAACCACAGCATCTCCAACACGGGTGACAGAAGTGCATCGACACCGTCCTACCTGCACATCGACTTATTGGATATCTTCGGTTTTGAGTCCTTCAAGCACAACAGCTTCGAGCAGTTTTGCATCAACTTTGCGAACGAGAAGCTGCAGCAGAAGTTTACGCTGGACGTGTTTAAGACTGTACAGAAGGAGTACCAACAAGAAGGCGTGGCGTGGGAGTTCGTCAAGTACCGTGACAACCAAGACATGCTGGACCTGCTGGAGAACTCGATGGGGGTGATGGCATTGCTCAACGAGGAATGCGTGCGTCCCATGGGTAGCGACTTGTCGTTCGTGTCCAAGCTGGTGTCGCTACGTGAGTCCCACCCGCGTCTAGAGCGAGCCCGCCTGAGCCAAATGCACTTCCTGCTGCACCACTATGCAGGACCTGTGACATATGATGCGGAAGGCTTTGTCGAGAAGAACAAAGACTCTCTCCAGACCGATCTACTCGAGCTTCTGGGCACGAGCTCCAATGGGTTGATGTCGATGGTATTTGGCGATGACAACAACACAGCATTCATGACGGACGCGGATTTGGCTGTTCGTGCCGCAACCATGATGGAGGCGGGCCGACGCAGTACGGTAAGCCGGAAAACGTCTACGTTCATGCAAGAAACCGTGAGCTACAAGTTCAAAGCGCAATTGTCACTACTGATGAGCGACATCTCCAGTACCGAGGTGCACTATGTCCGCTGCATTAAACCTAACTCGGAAAAGAGCCCCAACATCTACGAAATCGGTGCGGTAGTAAACCAGCTTCGGTGCGCCGGTGTCGTGGAAGCTATTCGTATCACACGCGCCGCGTTCCCGAACAAGATGGCTCACGAGAAATTCCTGCGCCGATTTGTGATGATGAGAAGCAAGAAGGAATCAACTCTGGCCAAAGACTCTACGACTGTTGCTGAGGCTTGTGAACAGCTCGCTGAGGACCTGCTGAGTGGTGACGCCTTCGACCGGACGCAAGAAGGCAGCGAGCACTCCAGAACGCCCACTTTCGTGGTCGGCAAAAGCCTGGTCTACTTCGGTAAGGATGTGCTGGAATTCCTGGAGCACAGACGCACAACGTTCGTGCACGACCGAGCAATTATGATTCAACAGGCTGCACGGCGATGGATGGCACGTCGAAGGATCAAGAAGGTTCGCACCGTGATCTCTAAACTTCAAGCACTTCATCGCTGCCGGATGCAGCGCCAATCGTATCTGGAGAAGCGTAGGAAGTGCATTATCGTGCAGAGCGTGTGGCGTGGCGTCCGCTCGCGCCAAGGTGTGTACCTGATGATGAAAGAGAAAAGCGCGATCAAGGTCCAAACCGCTTATCGCAAGTATCTTTCGGAAAAGAAGTATGTCAAGTTCCGTGGTGCTGTCATCAAGATTCAGTCGACCTTGAAGATGAAGAAGCAAGTGGGCAAGTATCAGCGGCTTTTGTCAGAACGGAAGGAGCAGGATGCTATGGAGACTGAAGTGGAGCTGCTGAAACATCGTCTGGAAGATGAAAAACGTGCTCGCATGGAGATTGAAGCTGAGAACTCGTCGCTGCAGCAGGAACTGAACCAGGTTCGCAATTCGTCGGTGCCGAGTGCGAGCAGTAGCATTTACGACAGCGAAGCTCCTCCTCAGTCCCGGAACAGTATGCGATCGAGTAGGATAGAGCGTGAGTCTATGGACGATGGCAAGCTGCTGGACGACTCGGAGCGTATGATCGATTACCTGCGGAAGGAGGTTACCAAGGGCCGTGAGCTCATCCAGATGTTGACCCAGGAGAACGAGAATCTGAAGGCTGAGAACAAGAAAATCAAGGATGCGTACACGGCTGCTGGAGCATCGTTCGCTGCGCTCAACCAGCACAACAAGCAGCAGTCGAAGGCCAACCTGCGCCTTATGAGTACGCACGCAGCTTTGATAAAATCTCAGGAGGAGAAGATGAAGAAGTATAAGAAGCAGGTGGCTGAGTTGAAGGAAGATCTGAGGATGCAGCGCTCCGTGTACTCTGCGGAGCTCAAGGCCCGTGTACAGCAACAGGATTTACTGCTCGACATCATCAACCTGGCGGAATCCGATGGTGTCTCGGAGGGTCTACTGGAGCGCATGCGAGCAATGGTACAGGACTCGAAGCCCTCCTCGTATGACAACGGACGGCGTAGCAGCGAGTTTATAACTCGTCGATCCTCGTAAGATTCGCGTCTGTGAAGGTGCTGTATGGTTGCGTGATGTAGCTAACCCCCTACTTTGTGCTGCTGTTGAACAGAGCTAGCAAGGTGACAAGGGAGAGCGAGCACCGTGACCACCGATCGGATACGGCGACTTCAATGGGGCCTGTGCCTGTTTCGGTGTCTGTCAGCGCAAACCCGTCTCGCAATGAACGCCGTGCGACTCTAGATACGATAATGAACAACCCGGTGCAACAGGGAGTGTCGCCTCACGCAGAAGGCATGAGTCCTCCTGAACGCGGGAGTCTCAACCGAAGCAGTCTCAACGGAGAGGATGGCCACCGGAAGTCGCGCATCGGAGGCATGTTCAAGAAAATGTTCAAGAAGGAGGAAAAGGAATGAAACTGTAGAAGGAGAAGTATGAGGTAAAATGTTCATACGTGAGCTGCATGAGTCACTATTTGATGTGCAAAATCCTTCGGTACAGTACCGTTTGACCGAAACGAGCCCACGTCCGCGTTGCCGATATGCCTGGCCCTCTGATTCTTGGCGGCTTCTCCCCCGCCACCGTGACACCCGAAGCGCGTGCCGCCTTGGATCGTGCCCTCCAAGGCTCAGATCTGGCTGTGACCAACATTTTATCTGTGCGCTCGCAGGTCGTGGCCGGCACCAACTACGAGTTCGAGGTGGAAGGATCGAGCGCCTCCCACAACGATGCCACCCGCTTCGTGGTGAAGGTGTTCGACCAGCCCTGGACCAACACCACGCAACTCACGTCTCTCGCCACAGCCACAGCGCCGCAGTGAAAGGATCAACGGATGCAGCAGAATGAAGCTCCAGACTCGAGCTCTAGTAGTAGCTGACGTGCTTTGGCTTTAGTGTACGCTTACCCCACATTCTCAACGGTCGCAGCTAGCGGCTCCTTGTGAAGAACACGACACCTTTTCCGACGAGCGTGCTGTTGCCATTTTTCCTTATTGTTTACCTTTTCTTGTGAACGAGCGACAGCTGAGTCATGGGCGGCGCAGCATCGACCCAAGCATCTTTCGAGCAGATGCTGGCATGCACCATGATCCTCGGTGACGCCATGGTGCAGGGTCTGGATCCACGCTTTGTGCGCTTCCCGGACTTGTATCGACTGTCCGATTTCCACATTGGACCGAAGAATCCTCGAGACCACCAAACACGCAACTTCAAGGGCGGCAACATGCTGCTGCTCGTGCATTCTCCCGACCCCGAGGGAAAGTATCAGCAGTTGACATTCGACGGGCAAGAGATCAAATCGACAGCGAACAAGTCGCTCGTTCCTGACGAGCCTCAAGAAGAAAACGAGTTGATCGTCTACGTGGGAAACGACAAGATCGAGCTGGACAAGGAGACGCTGCACCAGCCCAACAACGACGGCTGGACACCTCTGCACGCTGCTTGCCACATGCTCACGGCACAAGAGGCCGGGATCGCGATCCTCAAGGAGCTGGCTGTACGCAAAGCCGACCTGAACGGAGTGACGCGCCGGGGTCCTGGCTCCTTCTCGTGTGGCTGGACGGCGTTGCATATCGCCTGCGCCTACGGCTTGGAGGCGCTGGCCATCAAGCTCATTCGTGCTGGAGCCAACGTGAACACGGTCAACACGGTAGGGTGGACTCCACTCTACGATGCTTGCCACCGTGGATACGTGACCATCGCACAGGAACTTCTGCGTGCAGGAGCCAAGCACGATGTTATTTGTCCTGAGTTCGCGTTGTGCCCATTCCCGGGGCAGATGCCACTAGCTGAGGCTGCGCGTCAAGGACACGAATCTACCGTCAAGACGCTTCTGGAGTGGGGTGTTAGCAAGAACGCGACGAACAAGCTCGGGTGGACGGCGCTGCATGAGGCTGCGTATCATTCCCGAGTGCCAATTGTGAAGATGCTGGTGGTGTACGGCGCTGACGTGTTGCTCAAGACTGATCGTGGCTCTATCGCGAAAGATCTCACCATTCACAGCGAGATTCGCGTCATGCTTGAAGATATTGCGTCACATCTGCCAGCCCCGTCTTCTCCGTCCCCTCCGAAGCAGACTGAAGCAGCAGCCACGTCCACACTTGACGATGTACCAGCGTCGACCAACAAGATAACACCATTGTCGCGTAAAGAAGAGTACGAACTTCTCGGAGACTTGCCGAGCTTGAACGCTATCACTATTCAAGACGCTGACGTTGTGGACGACGATGAAGAAGAAGAGGAGTGCGACGCCAAATCTTCTGCTGCCGACTCACCGTCTACGGAGAAACCCAAGAAGAAACCCAAAGATCCTTCCAGAAAGAAGAAGAAGAGGAAATCGGGCTCTCGAGATATTCCGCCTGAGTACAAATGTGCAGTCTCTCTGAAAATGCTGAAACATCCAATGCGATCACCGTACGGCCAAGTGTTTGAGCGCCAGGTCATAGAAGCTTGGTTCCGCGATTTTGGCAACCGCTGTCCATTAACAGGAGAACCGCTCACCCTTCAACAGTTAGAGAGCGACGAGAAGCTCCGTCAAAATATCCGCGATTGGAAACACGGATCCAATAAGTCTGAAACGTGTGAAGCGGATCCGAAGGAAGACGGCGAGAAGAAGGAGGTTTTATCTGCTCTTGCAAGCCCTCGAGGCGACGAGTATGATTTCTAGACACATTAAGCAGGTGCAACCTGCTCTCGATGCCTTTTGAGCCACACAGAACATGCTAAAACGGCTGAGTTGATGAACATTTTCTTTTCTATTTAGTTTGACCTTGTACTCTACAAGGCGATGTCTGTCTACGGTTTCTCCAGCATCGCCCTCATATCATAGTAAGTCCGCCGTGAGAGATCTTACGGCCGGGTGGCTGCAATGTACATCGCCCAGGAGCGGGACAGTCCGTCATCCATCGTGACAGTGCGGAGCTTTTCAAGCGCAAACTCCTTGTTGACAGTGGCGTAGTTCATGTAGAGAAGCGAGAGCCACGGATTTGTCTGCTCGTCGTTCTGGACGATGGGCTCACGAGCCAAGATCTGGTCCCATTCCTGTTCGACAAACTCGCGTGTGCGTACGAATTGAGTCACAGCTGTAGCTGGGAGCATCTGGATGCCGTGGATCGCGTACTTCTCGCCACTGAACCACGTAGCGTAGTTGACCTTGTTGTCGAAGAGAATGCCCATGACCTTGTTGTCACGGTAGCGGTCCGGGTGGGCACGATTGCCGTCTTCCAGCAGGAAGTACGTCTGAATGGCACGAGCGTTGAGCTTGACCATGAGCTTGCCGACCGTTTCGAGGTGTTTGTCTCCAGTGACTTTGCCCAGCAGCGTCATGCCGTAGTAGAAATTCACATCTTCAGACGTGCTCTCTTCGTCCTTGCCGTCTCCAAGTGCCGTGATGCCATGCGAGTACGAGTGGCCACGGTACCAGTCAAGACTGCGGAACTTGGGGAAGTACGGGTCCGCATCCGACGGGTTTGCGACGTCGCGGATCATGAATCCAGCCATGCGGTTCATCGCAGGGATCCCCGACCACGTGGGGTCCAGTTTGTTGACGATAGCAGCAGTGACGACCCAGTAGCCGTAGTGGTAGTGGTGGTCGTTGTACATGGTGTTGCCGAAGTCGACGTTCGGGTCGTTGAGCGTAAAGCCCTGCGAGCTCACGATACCTCGGTAGATGGTATCATAGTTGAGTGCGTTGGTCCACGTATTGTTAAGGAATGGCGTCAATAACCCTTCCAGCTTCGTAATGCAGTGGGTAAGCAACTCGGTGTCTTGACCCACAATGGACGAGTCTCCAGCCATTAGACACAGTGATGCGTACTTTTGCGCAGCCTTGCCGTTGAAGTAGTAGCTCTGTCCCAACGCGATGGACCACTGCGAGTTGATATCGGCGATCAGATTCTTCTTCATTTCGTAAGCTTCGACTACGCTCGAGTCAGGCTTGCGTGGCGGATAGAAGTCCACCGGGAATTCCACCGTTTCCACCATACGCCACTCGGGTGGCGAGCTCGTGGTCACAACTCCCTGCATCAGTCCACGTGTTGTAGAGTGAGCAGCCACTCCTTCCGCTTCGGTGGCGTATCTACGATCCAGAGTGTCAATGTGGTGCACCTGAGCGTAGTGCAACATTCCATTGGTGCAGTCACCGCTGGTCTGCCACTTGTAGGCGTAGGCATCTTCGTTGTGGGCTTCAACGCGACCCCCATTGAGGACGCAGCTCGCCGTTTGGTCAAAGATGGTCTGCTCCTGTGCAGAGGCATCCGGGATCAGAGCGACACGAGCGATACCTGTGAACGGCTTCTCCATGTCAAGCGTAGAGTGGCCGTCGAAGCGCAGCGTGACTTCGTTGGAGAAGTAGAGCGTCCACGTAGCTCCGTTGTTGAACTGCAGCACGTAGCGATCGTTGGTCAGAGGGAGGTGGACGGACTCCGTGGCGTCCAGGCCGTTGATCGATGAGATGTTGTAATAAGTCTGGAAACGTGGAGTGAGACCGAAGTAGCGAGCAGTGACGAATGCCATGCCACTAGCCAGAGTCGCCTCGAACTTCTTCGACGAGTCTTCACGAGACAAGAAGCGGAGCTGCACAGTGAGGTCGTCCCAGTCGAAAACCTCGAAGATTGGGTGAGACGAGTTGGAGAACTCCGTCGCGGAGAAGGAGAACTCAGGGATTTGGCCGTGGAGGTAGTACATCTCAGCGTCACCGTTGCCAGTCAAGCCGCCTCCGAACAAACGGGTTGTGTACGGGTAGTTCATCGTGAGACCGTAGGGCTCCATGAAGATGGAAGGCGTCACGCTGTATGGGTTGGTCCACACAGGGTGGACAACGTTTTCCTCGCCGACAGTAGCTCCAATCAAGTTGCCCCACCAGTCGTTAGTCGGAATGGGACGCGATCCCACGAGACCGGGAGCCAAGAACTTGGGTGGTAGTAGGTTCTTCTGGGCATCAGTGTGGTTGAAGAGACTTTGCGGTGGAGCTTCGGCATTGAAAATGGGCGTGAACAGGTCAAACTTGGCGTCGGGGGCTACTGTCGTGGCGCTTCGCAGAGTTGATACATTGGGCTTGAAGACACCAAAGACCGCAGCCATGAACAAGAGTGTCGAGACGACGGCTAACAAACTCCACCGACTAACACAGCTACTGCTGGTGGAATGTTGCGGGGAGAGCGGAGTGGAGTGAGTTTCGAGCAGTGGATGCACCTCGCCGCTGCGATGGCTTTTCGGACTGGAATGCAACATGTTCGCGGAAACTGCAGCGCTGTAGTGTCGATGGTTCGGATGATGTTGCGGTGGTGCAGTGCGTTGAGCGAGGCAAAAAGATCAATGAGCTCTGCAGCGGCCCGTTTTCGCGTTGGTGCACGTGCAATTCAATGAGTGAGTGTCCGGCAGCACCGAGCGCCATGCTCATTGCAGTCGTAGCAGCCACAACGTGCGTATCTACGCTGGTACGAAGCCATGAGCTGTTGCGAGCTGAAGCCCGATGAGACGTTAACGTGCCTTCGCCCTGGACTGGCAATACAGAGACACTCTAGGTGGCAGTGTTAAATGGAATTGACGTCGATGATTGGTCGAAAACATTTTACAAAACGATTTTTTCGCTGAAAAGACGCGACTTCGACCAAAGTGCAGCTTCAAAACTGAAGATTTGCTAACTGACGACACACTTCAACTTCAGCAGAAACGGTCTGCGGTCGAGTGTGCATGAAAGTTGCGCCGCACGCCACAGGTCGTAGCGAATATGAAACTTATGAAATTTGTGCGCGTGGCTTCGAGAGGATACCCTCGTCGACTGCATCATCGCGGCACAGATCGACGGTTTATTTTTTCAGTGGAAGCAACTGTCGGCCAGTTGTCGCGCGCTGAGGCCAGTGTTGGCTGAGAGTGTCAATCAGTATGCGGTGCATCCTCTTGAAGTGTCTCGGCGGAACCAGCGCGTACCAGCTCAACTCGTTAATTTTACACCCGCAGGATCGTCGACACTGAGAGTCACAAGTACAGTACAAATGATTTAAGTTGCAAAATGCTACATATTGTAATACTAGTAAATATTGTAGCCCAATCTGTTCTATTGTAGCGATCGCTCTGCATGTCGAGAGCTGGCTCAGAGCAGACACAACGTGGTGTCGTCAGGAGGCAAGTTGATCACGTTGAAGCTGGGGCACAACGCAGACGACCAAAACAACAATTGACACTAAGACTGCATAGATGGGCCTCAAAAGCTATGCCATACTGAAAGACTTTAATTGTGAAGACCGCTATGTACCATGTCTGTCGCAGAGCTTTGTCAGGGCACACTTGCTGTCCTCTCCGAACAATCAGCTCCTTAAACCGAGGTCAGTTGTGTGCCGCAAATATGTCCACCATCACATATTTTGCTCGATAACTGAGAGAGTTTATTATTAAGTATCCCATAGCGTACAAGAGCGAAATACAATACGGATGGTTTAAGATTGGCAGCCTCAAGCTACCGAGGATACCAAGATCTTACTTCAGCTAGCCTCTGCGGGATCGTCGATACGCTTCGCAAACAGCGGCGACAGCGCCTTCTCCGAAGTTGCAATCCGATGTTGCAAGTCCGTAAAACCGCTGAAGCAGTCGCTCAAAGTCGCTGTCACAACTTCTTCCACAGTGTCGGGAGCTCGAAGAATGCCTTGTGATCCCACCCTGTTGTTGGCCATACCAACAGGATCCTTGTCCTCACTCGTCTTGGACTCCTTCTTCGCTTGCTTCTTGCCACCGAGCAAAGAGGACACGACGCCTGAGATGCCTTTGCTCTTGACGTTGTTCTTGTCGTAGGTGCGAGCCGATCTCGCAATCTCATTTAACGCATCGGCCGTGGCATGCATCGCACTTCGAGAAGCAGTAATCTCCGATTCGGATGGTGACTCGCACTCTGCAATCTGGTTAGCCGCAGCTCGCAGCTCCGACGCTTTGTCCTTCGCCGCTCGGATGCCGCTCCTCAGGTAGGACTTGGAGGTGTTGACAAAGAAGAGCTTGTGGCGACTGTCAAACTCGCTGAGGTTGCCTTTGAGGACTTTGAGGCAGTTGGTTGCATCGTCCGCCGTCTGGACGAGCCTCTGCTCCAGCTTGGAAAACTCCTGCTCAGTGGTAATAGACTTGCCCATGATTGTGCGTCGTAATGATAACGTTTTGAAATGATCAGGTTCAGCCATCGCAATATTGGGGACTTTTCAGCTTTTTCCACAAAGATAATGGCTGCCTGTTCATGACGAGACAAAGCGAGGATTCCGTTGGGCGAAGGCTTCGCAGAGGTAAAGCTGGATAAAACTATCAATCCAACTGTTGAGGAACCATTAGGATGGCTGCAAGAAATAAACTGAGAAATTCAGAATCACCCAATGTCGGACGAGTGACGTCCAATCAGTCGTACTATCATTTCGATCATTTCAAAACTTAAACTCAAGCACACAAATCGATACCGACTAGCCAATCTCAACAACCAGCTCAGCACTGCAACAACCATGGTCATGGGCAAACACACCGATCAAAAAGTTGCCACGGAGGAGGAATTCTTCAAGTTAGAGCAAGTGCTGAACGAGACCGCTGACGAGACGGCGAACTGCCTGAAGCTGCTCAAGAAGCACCTGTCCGACTACGACAGTCGCAATGGCAATCAATCCAGGAATACGGCGGCGTCCTTCATGCGGACCGATATGCGCAATGCCAAGGATACGGCCTCGGACCTGAAACACGTGGCCCACGAGATCAACAGGAACCAGAAGCCGTCCAAGACGGAAATCGCTTCTGCTCGTAACATGATGGACTCGACGGCCAGAGCCATCGAAACCTTGAAGACTACGGCTCGCAACTACGATAGAGAGAACAAGCAGCGCATGGGAGTCAAGGGACGAGTTGATGCCGCCGTTGGTGGGCGCAATAACAAGGGAATGGGAGACAACCGCGGACTGCATGGTACAGGTGAGATGCACAACGCGAGAGAAGATGATCGCGGGTACTTTGGCAAAAACGAGAACGAGCGACGTGAGGACCGTGGTTTCGTCGGTATGAACGAGAGTGGTGCAGACCGTGGCTTTGTCGGAAAGATCGAGAACGAGCGAGGGGAGGACCGTGGTTACTTCGGGAAGAACGAGAATGTGCGAGGTGAGGACCGAGGTTTCTTCAAAAACACCAGTGAATCCGACGGAGGTGTCTTGAACAAGAACCGGGACGAAGGTAATGCACACGGAGGCATGTTGGGAGGTGTCAGGAATGACGGCCACGACAGCGGTGCTCTCGGCGGTAATAAAGACGATAACGGAGGCGTCATGGGGAGCTCCGAGACCGCGGAGACGCTCGTGCGTAAGATTCTTCGCGACCACTTCAGCCTCAGCGCGCTAGACCACCAGATCAAGGCTGCAGAAAAGTCTCTCTCGCCGTCCCTCATGGAGCGTGCGAAGGAGAAAATGCATGACGTGAAGGAAAAGATCAAGGGCGACAAGTCTGAACCCGTTCATGAAGGACACAGCTACCCCCACGAAGGCCAGCGGCAGCAGCAAACGGCAATGCCGTAAAACAGAGAAGGTGTGCTAGTGAAAATGACGATTAGTCTAGCACTTTAGTAGCCAGCCTCTTTGATATCCATGTTAATAAACATCCACTTCACTGTTCTGATCGTTTGCTGCCCACTTCTTGGTGACAAATGGATCAAATTAAAAACCTGCCACGGTTCTACTGAGGTTCCGTTACCATAACGCAAGTTGTGCGAGTCCAATGCACGCGCGCGACGCGCATGAAAAGCTGCTTCAAATGTCCACTTACGTCCAGTGATTGAAAACATATATATTTACAACGATTTTTCATAATCACTGATATTAATACATGTATTGCAGTCGACGCTCGCAACGTCTGGTCTTGCGGTGAGAATTTCAGTCGAAAGTCGACTTGCAATTTACACTGCAATACCTTCATGCTCTCCAATGTACTTTGCAATACTTTATCATCTTGCAATAATGAATAGGTCTTCAAAATTGCAACTCCCATTTGTGAGCAACTTCAAGTTGAAGTTTTTTAAAGAGGATTCCATGATACCTGGGTGGTACACAGGACTATGGCATAGACACAAGCCTCAATATAGGAGCAAGGATGTTAAGAGTGGTGCTCGGTCACTCATTCTTCATCTTACTCAGGCTCGAGTAGAACTCACCTTCATCAGCTATTTTCGGAGCTCAGCAGCATCTCTTCTCCACCATTGTCTTCCTCACTCAAGAACGATCATGACATTTGTTAAGAATAGGGCTCGACGAGACAGATTCCAGACATTATCAAGTCCTTCTACGATGTCAACGGCTCGGGAGGCGAGGCTGTGTACACTTGCATTAAGTGCAGATCTACAGCGATGGGAGACTGAATACACGAATCTCTACAGGCACCTTGAGAGCTGCCGAGTTTTACGAACAAACACGCTGAAGCGATAGAAACGAGGCAAAACAATCTTGGATTTCCAGTCGTCGACTACGTGAGCGAGCGTAAATTGGTTGGCTTCAAGCTGCTGGTATGGGTTGTCATGCGGGATATGGCCATATGTGAGGTGGACAACGAGCTCACCCGAGCGCTTGCTGGACTTAAGTCTACTGATCACGCTCTATAAAGAGCTACACCCACGCGCTGCTGCCGTTAGACGAGACCGCCATAACCGGTGTTTTACTTGTGAGATCTGCGATCATGTTCGACGGTTGGAAGGATGGATCTACGCCTTGATTGCAGTGTTTGTGGAAGGAGAATGCCAGGAAGTGCTACTGGAATTTTCCTCACCACTCGACGAACAGTCGTACACTGCTGAGGCCTACAGAGACTTGTTGGTGTTCGTGCTGAGTGTCTTCCACAAGTCTCTCGGCAACATCTCTGTCTTGATTGGTGATAATTGCTCTACGAATCGAGCGACATCAGATCTTGTTGGTGTCCCTCTGTTAGGTTGTGCAGCCCACAAGCTCAACTAGGCAGTGAAAGGTTACGTGAAGGAAACAAACGGTGCCACCGAAGCTATAGACAAGTTGTGCAGCACCTGCGCAAAGGCAACAAGCCTCAAGGCCGCATCTGCACTGCGAAAGCTAACGGAGCTCGTGGTTCTTCGCAACATTGACACGAGATGGTCATCTTCATACAACATGAATCACCGCTTCATCGAAATTGAGAACCAGCTTCGCAAAGTCTGCGAAATCGAACTTCCTAGAGACAGCGATCTCTAAGTGTTATAAAGCATTTACCCATCTCTTGCAAAGTTCAATTCAATAATGGTTGGACTGCAAGGTAAAGATGTCACCGTAGCTTCAGCTCGGGGAGCCGTTGATGAGCTATTAGAAGACTATCCAGAACTAAGCCACTACTTAGCCAAGATGCGTCTTTTGTTCACAAGCCCGTGTTCGAGGCAGCGGTCGCCAAAGTTCAAAGCAGCAAGATAGGGGACTTGTGAAGCTGTGAAAAAGAAGCCGTCAAACAATTCGAAATCCGAAGAGAGCCTGAACCGAGACACATTGAATGGAGAGATAGTACAAGTTACTATCATCAACTAGAAGAGCGCAAGCGGCGGAAGTTGCATCATGTTGTGGCGTCCCATTATCCTCGATTCATGCGTGGAACGTCAGCATCGGTGGAGCGCGTTCAGTTCGGCAAAATACATGATGACAGAGCGCAGAAACCGGATGACCTCCGTCATGTTCGAAGCCATCATGTTCTTAAAGAATAACCGCGCTTATTGGGACTCTAGACCTGTGGTCAAAAGCAATCAAGAGCGTTCACAATGTGCTTGTGGACTCAGCACAGTAAAAACGTGTATACAGTTGGATATTGTAGGTAGTCTTGCAATTTGGTATTGCAGTTTCATTTAGCCATGCAACTGAGTATTGTAATCTCGGTTCGCTGTTCAATTGAGTACTTTTATTTCGGTAGTGCCGCAGTTAGTCATTTTTTTGCAATACTTTTCCGGCGGAAAGATCAATATATTTTTTCCAATCATTGCTTACGTCACGACAACAGATAGTTCGTAATTCGAAATCCCTGCACTCACTTGGCCTTTCCAATCGAGTTTCCACCTGTATTAAAGCAAAAATGATGATTGACTGCCGAAATGAAATTGTAAGCGGCTACAGCAGCTACCCACGTGGATTACAATCGGTTTTTCCTTTTTTATGTCATCACTCATCCACCACGAGAGTTATCTTCGCACCATGTTATACGCTTCGCACCCCATATTTAAAGCAAAAACAAATATGTTTTCAAATTCGCTTCTTGACGATCCGCGCGGAGCAACTGTTATCGCAATCGGCACGTCGCCAGTGTCTGGACTTAAGGTGACCGGAATTCCTGCGCATCACGCAGCCTCAAAAAAATAAACGATCTAATAGATCGGGTACGCACCATACGCGTACGACTGGGAGTGCGCCGAAGGTGGCTCCGGACATGGGCGCAGAGCCTCGATACGTCGGATCATGCGGAAGGCCTCGTCCAGATCGGTCGAAGAGGCCCGTCGGTCCACCTGCAGATGCAGGCTCGCGACCTCACGCTCCAACAGGCCCAGGTGGCCCGTAAGACGAGCGAGCTCACCCTGATTCCCGGCCTGGGTGTCAGCATCCCCGCCAGTCCCAAGGCCAAGTGCAATCTCAAGCACGAGGACGCGTTGACGAAAACGGTCAGCCTCAGGGCCCTGTGTCGGACCCACAGGAGAAGCACTCGGACGAGAGAAGCGTTCGGAAGGCGCCGAGTACTCGTACTCGTACGAGGGCACCTCCGCCCCTGCTTGAATCGGAATGGAGCAGTCGTGGAGCGGATCCTTCAGGAGCAACGGTGTCGCGGTAAGCGACAGCTCCTCGTGAAGTGTAGGGGCTATGCCCACTCCGAGAACTCGTGGGAGCCGATTGAGCGGCTCCTGATTGACTGCCCGAAGGCTGTCGCAATCTGGGAACAGAAGCGGCGGCAGCTTCATAACTAGTCTGGGGCTTCTAGCCCGACGGACGTTGACGACACTCCGTACCCGTGCTCATCGTGAGCGTTAGAAGCTGCGCGCTTCAGAATGCCCCTTTGCAGCATGCGCTTGCTGACCATGTAGGCAAACCGAACACGAAGATCACGCTGGTCCAGGATGCGGTACAGCAGCTGATCTTCATGGAGCTCCCGTAACTCCGAGGATGAGTACTTGAGAGACTTAACCCAAGCCCAGAACATGTCCTCACAAGAACGCCAGGTGGGATAGTTCTCGGGCAGAACCCAGGGATAACCCCAAAGAGGGTAGAGACCACCCCGGTTATCGGGCTTCTTACGACACGTAGTAAAGTCCTTGAGCGGGATGCGGTGTGGCGCGAGAAGCACACACCGAGCAGCTTCCAGGTTGTCAACAAACAACGGCTTCTTCTGGACAAGGGTACGTTCGTAAGCGCCCCCAGAGGTGTGGTCGCCAACAAGGCCACGAGGAGCGACGAGAGGCTCCAGTAATAGGTCAGCCCCAGAGCTCTCCTGGGGAGGCCAATACCCTCTTGCTTCGAAGCCGGACGCTTCTTAGAGAGCTTGGCGCCTTCGGCTTTAGCGGCCTTAGCACGCGCAAGACCATTGGCAAGCGAGATACATTTGCGAGGTTTCTCCTCCTTCTCGTCGCCAGCTTTGGGAGTGCCCTTTGCCTTGACGGCCGGGCTCTCAGAGCGCACCGACGTCCTGGGACTGTGATCACCGTGATCACTAGCGAGCGACTGCATGCTGTCGTCTTTGTGCTCGCTGAGCACTGGGCTGTGCCCCCCGTAGAGCCCACAGGAGCATCGTGCGTGCTCCCTATTGAGGGGTACCGGTTTCAGGCGGTAAGTACCCGTAAACCGGTAGCCAAACCGGTCCAACACGATCCCGCGATGATTACGGTACGTTGATTACGCTATCGATGATTAGACGAGTAGGATGATTGAACGAGTGTTGGTGATTGGATACACCAATTGATTGGATGACCTAGGTAGTGAGGACAGTGTAAGCTCCGATAAATCAATCACTTCGGAATCTTCCTTCTTCCCCTCAAGTGTCTTCGCTCCGGTCTACTCCCCGAGTGGTGACTCTTCTCTTTGCTCCGTACAAGCCTAACGTTGCCTAAAACCCGTGGCCTCTATCCGGTTATGAGCCCAAATATCATGTCCTCTGCGCAAGACGCTCAACTAAGGTCTCCATCGACAAGTTCAACGATTACAACTACGCGACGTGGAGTCGCTACATGCGTGGTGTGTTCCTGACCAAGTCAGTATGGTATGGCGTGAACCGAGAGACGGCTCCAAGCTTCACGGACCCTCGTGTGAAGGACGAGTATGTCAAGTCGAGCAACATCGCGTTCGGATTGATGCTGCCCCACATGGATGCGGACTACCACCACGTGGTCGACAGCTGCGAGGAAGCGTGGACCGCGTGGGCGCGCTTGAAGACGTTGTACGGTGAATCGCAGAAGGCTGGTCGTATTTACCTGAAGCGACAGCTCTTCAGCATGGAGATGTCTGAAGGCGCGAATGTGTTGCATCACTGCAATGAAGTTCTTAACATCAGCGCCAAGCTTAGTAGCATCGGCGCCAAGATGGAGGACGAGGATGTTGGGATCTGCTTGTTGCGCAGTCTCCCCAAGAGCTACGAGAACGGCGTGCTACACCTGGAGATGAGTACTGCTGAGCTGAAGACGCAAGACGTTGTGAAGGTGCTCACGAACGAGCGTATCAAGCGACAAGGCGAGAAGACCTCTGCGGTGAAGACTAAAGACGCGGCGAAGGCGTTCAGCTCCGAGCGGGAGTCTCGCCAGTGTATTTACTGCGAGAAATTGGGGCACGTGATTGAGAAGTGCTGGACCAAGCAGAGGATGAGAATCGAGGAGGCCGACGCGGCGGCAACAGTCGTGGACGCGGGGCCAGCAATGTCCAGTTGCGAAACGACGACTACGACCACGGCTATGATCGGTTAACGTTTGCGGTTTCGTTGGAATGTGAAGTTTCGACGGGCAAGAGTATGTCCGGGTTGTGGGCAGTCGACAGCGGTGCGACACATCATATCTGCAATGACAAGATTAAGCTTGTCATGCTGAATGAACGAGAGGAAGGCGAGCTGAAGGTCGCAGATGGCACTAACGTTGCTATCAAGAGTGTGGGGGCCATTATCGAGCGCGTGATTCTGTTCAACGGCGATGAGCGCGAGATCGAGATCAACAACGCGCTCTACGTGCCGAAGATGAAGAAGAACTTGCTATCGGTGCCGCAGATCAACAAAAGCGGCAAATTTCAAGTGGTGCTCAACGGTGAAACCATGCACGTTGCGCGCAAGGATTCGAAGGAAGTGGTGGCCTCAGCAGATCTCGCGGACGGCCTTTACTGGCTGCGCACACCACTATGCTCGGTAACGCAGTCGAACAGCAGACCACGGTTCCGTACGCGCACCAGCCGAACGGCACTGCAGAACGTGCTATCAGGACTATCGTCACGATTGGTCGCAGCATGTTGCACCATGTCAAATTGGAGAAGTGTTTCTGGGGCGAAGCGGCGATGACCGCTATCTACGCTAAGATCCGCCTACCGTCACCCAAGATCGAAAACAAGACTCCATATGAGATCGTGTACAAGTCCAAGCCAAGTGTGAAGCACATGACGCCGAGGGAAAAGAGACTCAAGTGGGATCCCAAGGCTCGCGAAGGGTTGTTCATGGGTTATGAAGAAGTGTCGAAGGCGTATTGAGTTTATGACATCGAGGCGGGGAAGGTGGTGATCAGTCGCGATGTCAATTCGGACGAATCAAACTTTGGGTTTTCGACGGCTAGGCCAAGCGATGACGACGCGGATTTCGATCTTGACCTCGACTCTCTCAGCATCAATGCTACTACAGACTGCGGGCCCAACGGAATTCAAGCAGGCGGGGAAACGCAAGTCCCGCACAAATAACGTTCACGGCCTAACTACGAGATCGCGCGCTGCACAGCAGGCTGCCGGTTTGGAAGAAGCTAGTGCTCCAGAAACCTCGTTTGAGCGTCAAACAAAGCGCCGATCAGGTGTGCGAAGTGGCTGTGATGTGGCCGACGAAGAAGATAAAGACGTCAAGGATCAAGTCGACGATGACACAACTCCGCCTGTATTTTGGCGAGCATGTGCCAACGCAGTGGAAAGCTAATGGTTTAGCTGAGCCGGCAACGTTCCAAGAAGCGGTGAACGGGCCTGATAAAGTGCATTGGCGCAAGGCCATCCGTGTCGAACTTAGGCCGATGCGACTTTGCGGTGTGTTTCGAGCTGTCAAGTTACCGAACGGTCAACGGATCTTCGGTACGAATTGGGTGTTCAAGATCAAACGCGAAGCGGATGGTTCAATCGAGAAGTACAAGGCGCGCCTTGTGGCGAAAGGCTTCAAGTAGAATTATGGCATTAAATACACGGAAACGTTTTCACCCGTGGTGAAGTATGTGACGCTGCGCATGATCATTGCTTTGGTCGTGTACCTCGGCTGGCTCCTGGACCAGCTGGACGTGGTGACAGCATTCCTGTATGGCATAATGAAAGAGGTGATGTTCTGCATGGTGCCAGAAGGTGTCGAACTTGATGATGACTTCGACTGTCTGGAGCTGGTGAAGTCGATCTACGGTCTCAAGCAAGCATGGCGAGTGTGGAACGAGACCTTCGACGACTACGTGTGCTTCATCGGCTTTCAAGTTTTAGCATACGACCCGTGTCTCTACATCAAGATTGTGGATGGTCACTGTGTGCTTCTGATGGTCTACGTAGACGACGTCTTGGTGACCGGTAGCTCGGCCGAGCTAATTGCAACCACCAAGGGCGATCTCAAAAAGCGCTTCGAGATGACCGACAGTGGCAAGTGTGCGTTCGTACTGGGAATCGAATTGGTGTACAACGCTGACGGGAGCGTGACGATGTGCCAGCGCCGATATGTCGACGACATCCTTAAGCGTTTTGGTATGGATGAGTGCAAGGCGGTGGTGAGTCCAGCTGATTTGAGCTCTCGACTAGTCCCAAGCAGTGCATTGACCAAGGTGAACGCTCCAATCCGCGAGGCTGTAGGCGCACTCATGAACTTGATGACCGCGACACGACCGGACATTGTCTATGCCGTGGGATACGTTTCTCGCTTCATGGAGAACCCACAAGATGAGCACTGAACTACTGTGAAGCGCATCTTTTGCTATCTAGAAGGAACGAAGTCGCATGGAATCTGCTTCAAGCCTGGTGACAAAGTGGATTTCCGCGGGTACTCCGACGCAGACTGGGCTGGCGACCACTCCGAGCGCAAGTCAACTTCGGGTTACACGTTTCTTTTGATGAGCGCACCCGTGAGTTGGGGGAGCAAAAATCAGTCAAGTGTGTCGTTGTCAACAAGAGAGGCAGAATACATCGCGCTAAGTTTAGCTTTTCAAGAAGCCAAGTGGGTTCACCGCCTACTTTGCGAGATTTTGACGGCAGCAGAGGAATCTGGACCAGAGCTCAAGATCCTCGAAGACAACCAGTCATGCATCAATATGACCAAGAACCCAGTGAACCATGGTCGGGCCAAGCACATCGACATCAAGTACCATCACATTCGTGATGAGTTCAAGCGCGGTGAGGTCAAGCTGGAGTACTGCGAGACCTTTGTGATGCTGGCGGACATCATGACGAAGACGCTTCCGGGGCCACGTCACAAGGACCTTACGACGGCACTCGGAGTCAACGCGTGTTCGCATTGAGGGGGCGTATTGAGGGGTACCGGTTTCAGGCGGTAAGCACCCGTAAACCGATAACCAAACCGGTCCAACACGATCCCGCGATGATTACGGTACGTTGATTACTCTATCGATGATTAGACGAGTAGGATGATTGAGTGTTGGTGATTGGATACACCAATTGATTGGATGACCTAGGTAGTGAGGACAGTGTAAGCTCCGATAAATCAATCACTTCGGAATCTTCCTTCTTCCCCTCAAGTGTCTTCGCTCCGGTCTACTCCCCGAGTGGTGATTCTTCTCTTCGCTCTGTACAAGCCTAACGTTGCGTAAAACCCGTGACGTCTATCACTCCCGGGCTCGGTTTCATCCTCACTGCATGCGTCGAACTCACGTTCAGCGAACCGAGGGTTCGGACGGTTGTCTGGAGAAGCCGAGGGTGACGGACTGCGGCGCTTGCTCGTACGCTTGCCCACAGCCGCGTCACTAGCTGAGCCGATCACCTCGTAGGCCACCTTAGTAGTCTCCTGGAGTGTCGAGTTTTTGTCGTGAGTCTTAGTGCTCTTGGCTTGCGCCTTCCGGCAGCAGCCCTGGAGCGTGTCTTTGCACTGCTCTTCGCAGTGCTACAGGGCATGGTCACGGTCGATGTGGAGACCAAGAAAAAAAAGAGCACTCAAACTGCTGCTCAAAGCTCTAACTGTGAAGTGAGCTCCACCGCGCTCGCGCGGCCAAGTCGATGTATTTGGACTTTGAGAATGAAAGTTTGTGATGTACACCTCTTCATTCTGATTGGTCGGTAAACCGAACCTAAGTGGGGAGGATGTAACTGGGTACGTAGCCCTAAGTGTACCCCTAGTTACATGAAGTAAGACACGTCATAGTTCGGGATATTTGGTACAAGGTACCAAGGTCGTCCGAGGCCAACCATTGGCTGATGACATTGCTTTTTATAGGTGACTTATAGTTTAACTCAAGCTTAGCCTACCTATAAAAATACTCAGTTTCCACAACAAATGAGGGGCAACTTCAACTTCATTAGTAGAACGCTTAATCGCTAGAACATCAGCTCGACTAGAGCAAGGGACGAGGAGAGGCGGGTCTTCGCTGGATGTCTTGCTGTAGGAGCTAATTCTCGAGTGAATAATGACAGGCGAGGATGACTGGCGAGTGGAGCTCCGGTAGATTGAGCAAATTGAAGTGGAAAACACAATTTCTCCCGCACGCCTTACAGGCATTGCGGTCGAAACATACCTTTTCACAACAAATGAGGGGCAACTTCAACTTCATTAGTAGAACGCTTAATCGCTAGACCATCAGCTCGACTACACCTTTGCCAATCCAAACTGGTGGTAGTGTAAACCAAAACGGAGTGAAGTAACCGAAGTAACATCTAAATTTGAGAAATAATTTTACAAAATTAGTTTTTAGAGCAATGTAGATTTAGTGTAGTGCAAACTGGCAAGAACGCGAGTGACACATCCAGCAATACGAACTACGGGCGCGCTGCGGACTGGGGTACACACAAAGATGTAAGGGGGCGTGAACCTGCGTATGGGCGCCAGAACACGAGAGTGTGGGTGCACACAGTGACCTCTCAGCTTGTACAGCCTGCAAAATCATCGATTGAGGGACCAAGACGGCCAGCAACCCGATTAGACAGAGTACATCAAGGATGAGAGCTTTGGGCTGCGCTTGCAGATGTTAACCAGCCGTGGGGAATGGAAGGAGAGGGGTTGCAGCTTTGAGTTTGCGTCTCAAAAACGGCGCATCAGCGATGACGTGCCATCAAGCGCTCGTGTTGGGGCTGCTTGCCTGGACGGTCAGCGTTAAGAAGAGTTCGTACACTTATAACGGCGTCCGGTGCGAAGCGCTCGTGGCTATAGCCAATGCACTAATGTAATGTACGTTGTGCATGTGCAGTACTGTAGAAGACAAGATACTCTTATCGAGGCGACCATCGAATAAGATATACATATACTTCATCATTTTGCTTTACACTAAATCCGTATTGGTCTGAATTAATTTTGGGGATTTCTATTTTTTTTAAAAATAAATTTCTAAATAAGGGACACTCCGTTTTGGTTTACACTACCACCAGTTTGGATTGACAAAGGTGTATAGCAGGGGACGAGGAGAGCTGCGCCCCCAATTTGATGGTCGTGCTTTCTGCGTTCACTAACGGAGGGTTGAGTCGCCCTTCGGGCCCTTTACCATCTTGAACGCTAGCTTGGACACCGATTCACTACAGAGGTGTGTGTAGGACTTGAATGCATCGGACTTCCATCGGCCATGAAAATGGATGGTCATGGCGTCCGTTCCAGCTCGGTACATGTGCGTTGCGCCACCATATCGAAGAGAGTGCGAGCAGGAGCTAGCATCTTCGCCAATTCTTGATGCCGCCTTTTTGATTGTGTTCGACACATCGGCCGTAGACACGCAGGCGGGTAAACCCGAGCTGTCAAGGAGCACGGCAGCCGGGATGTTTGCCGGGAGATCCCCTCGCGCTCGTAGAAGTAGCATTGCTCCCAGCACTGGGCAGACGTATTCGTGGCCGGAACGTTCAAGCATCCGCGTGGTTAGTAGACCGTTCTGGTTGGTTTTGGATCCTCGTAGCCGAATCGTGACGGAATGCGCTTCTGCTGGGCTACTTGTGTCGAAACCGTGGATGTCTGCTACCGAAATATCGTTGGCTCGGAGCGCGAACCATTTGAAGATAGTTCGTGTAATCGCTGCAATCTCAGATCTCCTCAGTAAGAAGAAGAAGGACACACACAGGACCCCCCACAGAGCTTGAGCCGCAGCGTCGTCGAGGTGTAACGAGGCAAAGCATGCCCCCAGAAGATGAGTTGAAATGGGGGGCCGTACGCTGACGGGGAGGGTCGATGCGGCGGATGCCTTTGAGCAGCATGCTGATATGTGGGTGGCCGATTGGAAAGTCATGACCTTCGGCCGCGAAAAAGTGCTTAATCCCATGAAGGGTGAAGAGGATGGTGGAGCTCTGAATCGGTTTTCCAGACCCATAACCATGCTGGAATCCGTCAACAACAAAAATGGAGATGATGCGTACTTGGTCGTTGACGTGCAGGTGCGTGAGTCGGGGATGGATACCTCGTCGAGCGGTCCAATTGGTCCATTTCGTCATGGCAGCGGCGTACTTGAAGAACGTGGAAGACGCAACGGAGTGAGAGCGGAGATACGTAGCCAAAGCTTGGCCAGATCCTCGGAAGTAATGGTTGGTGATATCTGCGACCATCCACGAGTAAGAAACGAAAACTTGTTAGCAAACGAAATATGAGCGCCGAGCCGTGATCCAGCATCAGCGCGAGCATTTTCGGCGCCTGGGGTATGAGAGGCCGAGAAGCAGAGACGGTAAGTAGTTTCCCACCAGCCCAGCAAGCGAATGATCACCTGTGCCCGTGGGTTACGGGATGCCAGCTTGGTTTGCCATGCCACCGCGGACGTGTTGTCGATCCGGAAATGAATGTGCAGCGGCCGGGACATCGTGGCTGCCCCACGCATGAACGGCGAAAGCACACGAGAGGAGTTCGCGGAAGTTGAGATCGAAGCCATTGCCGCCCGACGACTTGAACTCAGACACTAGGTGCGCCTCGGCGGGGCTGAATTAATACGTGAGGGCGGAACGGGAGGTTACATCCAGCGCACAGAGACCAAAATCGGATGCATCTGTTTCAACGGTGATGTCAGAGCAGGTTAAGGCGTGGAAATACTCCATGGCAACGCCGTTCAAACGGGGGGAGTGTAGTATGAGCCACCACCACTTGAGATCAGACTTCACTTCTGCCGAGATGGATACCGATGGGAAACGATGGAGCCGGGCCTCACGGACGCGTAGCCGTTGGAGAAAAGGTCTGGCTGGCCGGATGCACGTTGTCACATGATGGAGGCTGCCAAGGAGGGAGCGATACGACTGCCGAGAGAGTTGCGCCGAGTGAAAAGCCGAGGCCACAAGCCGACGCGCTTTAGCAAGTTTGGAATGTGGCATTGATACGATTCTGGCGGCGCAGTCAATTTTCAGTCCGAGGACCTTTTGGCTGCTGAACCAGTTGGTGAACTTGTCTTCGTTAACAGCGGTCGCACCCAAAATTGCTGTCATTGCGTAGCGCAGCGATCGCTCAGCGTCGCTGCAATTGGAGCCGACGTCTGCGGCGACGTAAACGTGGTCATCGACCCAGTGGTAGTTAAAGAAACCCGTCGGGCTGGCTTCGTTTGTGTGTGCACAATGTACATACGAAATTGCTCCACCCACAATTTCGTAGGAGCCAGGGGACCCGGTCCATCCAAACGGGGCACAGAGCTCGATTATCAGCGCGTCCTCCTCGTCGACGACGCCAGCAACCCATTGTACGCTGTCGCTGTGCAGACTGATATTTCGAAAGGCGTAAGCGACGTCGGCCATAATCATCACCTCGTGACTGGGATGGCTCTCCGCCACGCGGAGGACTTCTTTAGCGACAGCATCACAGTGGGTGTACTCCGGTGTTGGAATGGCGGCTGCATCGGTATGGTCGTTAATCGAGGCTCCCTCGGGAAATGAAAGGTCGTGAATGGTTCGACCAGTTGAGGCCGGGTCGCCACCGGACTTATCAACAACGCCAAACGGGCTCACGACGATCTCCGGCCAGAGATCGAGAATATCCTTGTCGAGAACCAGGCACCGCCATGCATCTTGTTCCTTGCGGATGTTTTTCCGGAGGACGTTGATCCTTTCACGAGCAGATCCATGGTTTGTAGGGCGAACAACCGAGCGCGTAAATGAATCTCGGATGTGAACACGGACGCCCACAATCTGTTTAAGTCGCTGTAGCTGCGGATAACCGGCACACGCTTTCTCAATTATAACCGGGCTCATGTGCTTGTTCGGGCGGTAGTCTTCCGTGATTTGACCTCGAATCATTTCGACAAATTCAGGCAGCGTCGGCCTTGTTTGGCGGACAAATCGGGACAATGTCTTCTGAAGTGGTCGATTTAGAAGATACACGGCACCGTCGTTGGACGCGCAGATGAGGGGATATGCCTTGGTCGGGAGCTGCAGGCCGACCGCGCGCAGGCGGGCAGAGATCGTGGTGATACGAGTCCATTCAATCAGCTGCTATCGTTCGTGTGCAATATTCTTCATCCGCTGCGCCTTGGCTCTCGTGATGACCGGCCGGAGAATTCGTTGACTCCTCCCTTTCGGTAGAGGGCTGGCCTTGGAGCTAAGCTTTCCGTCTGACTGTTGGGCATTTTTATTAAGATGCATTGGTCGAGCAGAGCTTGTGCCACCCGAGGGTCTCCTCCCAGCAACGTTGCTGAAGGGGGGCTGTATAGCCGGAGACTGTATGGTCAATTGGTGCTGTCTAGCACGGAATGGCTGTATAGCCACAGGTAGCTGTATAGCTGCAAGTTGCAGGCCGGTCGACAACGGGCGCAAGGCTGCCGTGGGATCCGCCTGCTTGGTGCCCGTCGTCCTGGCTGGAACTAAGCCAGTACACGATGAGGGTCGACTTGACTGAGCAGTTGGACCGGAGGAAGTCTTCCGGTCAGATGTGAGGGTGCTCGGTACCAACGCAGCAGCAGAAAGTAATGTATTTGTCTGCTTAACTGGGGTTTCTTTCCGAAAGAGACTCGAGCTGTCGACCTCTCGGCACCATCAGCGGCGATGGTTGATGGAGCGCGCGCCGTAGGTCTCGCTGACCCACTCTTGAACAGGGGCAGGGATACCGTCCTGTCAGTTGTGGGCGCGGCAAGGGTTTCCGCAGCGGTCGCGCGTTCCTCCGGAGCATGGTAGACCAGCGTGGTTGCGTAAGCAGGGCTCTTGTCCGCGACGATTGACAGGAAGCATGCGTCGGATGTCTTCCGGCACCGCCGGGCCTCTAGCTTGGTCGCGCGAATTGCGTCGGTCGGCGTCGGCGCGACGCTGTGGCAGCTGCGGCTCTGTTTGGGTCAGAGTGCTCACCAGAGCCAGTGTCCACTCGCTGGAATGGTAGTCAATGACCCGAAGGGCCTCACAGTAGCCGTGCCACCACTGAGGGGAGTCCGACTGCAGATGCCCAATGGCATTGCCCGGGAACTTATTCGCGTAGCGTAGGGTCATCACCACTCGCTGCGGCGTATTGCCTGGGTCCGCCGATTTGTTTTTGGAGACAAAGACTCGAAGGCGCGAAGTGATCTTGCGTACGTGATCGTACCTAAATTCGTTTCCGAAGCTGGCCAGGCCGTGGATTCCGTCGAGAATATCATCGTACGAGGCGCAAGTAGTCGTCGCTGGAGGCTATTGAGCTGAAGGGCTAACGTCGCTACCAAAGTTGCCGTTGTTCGAACCAATCACAAGCGATTCCATTTCTGATATCTCTCTGAAATGCAAGAGGGTGAGATTACGGGAGCCCAGGCGACCGCTAAATAATGCCATGAGCCTAGCCGGGTTGACCAGGAACTTGATACACTCCGCTTCTCTAATCCACAGGACGAAAGACATAGCAGATAGGGGCTTACCTTCTTGAGAGAGGAGATTCTTGAATGTCCGACCACCGGCAAGCAGGTGCGCTTGTGGCGGGTTGTATTCTCCTTTGGCCTTCTTGTGTCCTTCTGGGAAGCTGGTGCATGAGAGGTAGCACACGGCCCTTGGTGGTAGCTCGCCCCGAGCGTTAGGGGTGGTTCCGACCGAGCTGGCTGGCAGCACGCATTGCGAAGTACCCTAAGCGTCCAGCATGCGGAGCAACCGAGCATTCTCCTCCCTCAGTGCAGCTATTGCAGCGGATTCACCTTCCGAAAGCGCGACGGCGGGTGCAGCGGCTGCACGCGCAACGACAGCTGAGGAGCCGCTCGATCCATAAGCATTCATGAACTCTTCGAGATTGAAGCCGCTCCTGGACAACGGTGCTGCATTCGGACGCGCCAGAACCGTGGTCGGGAGGAGCGATGACCGGCCGGCCTGGCTGTCTTCAGCTGTGGAGTTAGGACTTGCTGCAGCCGTTGGGTCCACTGCAGCCTTGCGTGGCCACTTGCTCGACCGCTGACAATTCTTTCTGCGTGGCTGTCGCCGCCGGCGGTAATCTGGCCTCCGTCATCGGTGTCGACACAGGCGTCGGAGCCTTCTCCTCGAGGTCCGAGTCGTCGATCGTCGGGGCTGTGGTGCGTGCCGACTTCCGCCGAGGGGCTGTGACGGCACCCGACTTTGCGCTGCGCTTCGTGGGATTTTTGATTGCCTTCAGGAGCGTTGGAGCGGACGGCGTCTTCGCCTTGGCCGCATGCTTACTGGCCCGGAGTGGAAAAGGGTTCGTCGTTGACCGGGCAGACGATGCGGTCCATGGCTCGACTCCACCTGTCACGTCGACGACTTGAGCCATTTCGCTGTTCGCGATCGCCGCGGCCGTTGCCGTTGCCTGGGGCGTTGATGGTGCGCTGGTCGCAGAGTTGCTGTTCTCCTGATTGGTGTTCATGGTGGAGTGAAAAAAAACCTCTTCGCTGGATGTCTTGCTGTAGGAGCTAATTCTCGAGTGAATAATGACAGGCGAGGATGACGGCGAGTGGAGCTCCGGTAGATTGAGCAAATTGAAGTAGAAAACACAATTTCTCCCGCACGCCCTACAGGCTTTGCGGTCGAAACATACCTTTACAACATACCTTAAATTGGTCACTTCGCTCCCATTCAACCTGTGAACTGCCGCTCACTTAGAGTTTGTCTACTCTCGGAAGCCAACTTCGTCTAGCGCAAAGTGCTGGGTGTTCCACCCTCGCAGAGGATACAGTCAACGGACTCACGGAGCCTTAGCAAACCGTGGCAGGATTCTAATACGTACCATTTGTCGCCAAGAAGTGGGTAGCTGACGACAAGAACAATGAAGAAGAAATAATTATTCTCACCACAATATCAAAGGGTCCTTATTTGGTTCGCAACTATTTAATTAATGAAGAGGATATAAGCTCCTCACATAGTTCACAAAGGGTTCATAATGAGACTGCGTCAAACAAAATGTTACTTATGAATCTAAGTACGAATCGCGATTTTAGCACTCTAAACGAAAGCGGGGCGTCTCCTCTATCTTTTGAGCCCTTATAAGCTGCATAATGCTTAAAACTGAAAAAGTTGTGGTCGCTCAAAAATATTATCATCATTTATGGGCCCTCGAAATGACGATACATTTAGGAGTGTTGTGAGCTCAATATTTTTTCAATTTTAAAGATTCAAGTGTTATTTAAAAGCTCTTGTTAAAAGCAATTGAATAAGGGTAGTTTTACAGTTGTTTCGATGGAAGTTTACAATAAATGTCGCTGTTTCGGTTAAGTGCCAAAATCAATTGGCCAGCTTTAAGCTCGATTATCTCGATAACTCTCAAAGGTTCATAAGTAACATTTTGTTTGACGCAGTCTCTATTATTGAGCTGGCTACTAAAGTGCTAGACTAGATGTCGTTTCCACTTGCACACCTTCTCTCTTAAGGCATCGCCGTTTGCTGGTGGTGGTGGCCTTCGTGGGGGTAACCGTGTCCTTCATGAACGGGTTCGGACTTGTCGCCCTTGATCTTCTCCTTCACGGCATGCATTTTCTCCTTCGCACGCTCCATGAGAGACGGCGAGAGAGACTTTTCTGCAGCCTTGATCTGGTGGTCTAGCGCGCTGAGGCTGAAGTGGTCGCGAAGAATCTTACGCACGAGCGTCTCCACGGTCTCGGAGCTCCCCATGACGCCTCCGTTATCGTCTTTATTGCCGCCGAGAGCACCGCTGTGGTGGCCCTCATTCCTGACACCCCCCAACATGCCTCCGTGTGCATTTCCTTCTTCCCGGTTCTTGTCCAAGACACCTCCGCAAGATGCACTGGTGTTTCCTAAGAAGCCGCCGTCCTCACCTCGCTCGTCATTGTTCTTTCCGAACAAGCCACGGTCTTCACCTCTCTCGTTCTTTCCGACGAAGCCACGGTCTTCACCATGCTCATTCTCGATCTTTCCGACAAAGCCACGGTCTGCACCACTCTCGTTCATACCGACGAAACCACGGTCCTCACGTCGCTCGTTCTCGTTCTTGCCAAAGTACCCGCGATCATCTTCTCTCGCGTTGTGCATCTCACCTGTACCATGCAGTCCGCGGTTGTCTCCCATTCCCTTGTTATTGCGCCCACCAACGGCGGCATCAACTCGTCCTTTGACGCCCATGCGCTGCTTGTTCTCTCTATCGTAGTTGCGAGCCGTAGTCTTCAAGGTTTCGATGGCTCTGGCCGTCGAGTCCATCATGTTACGAGCAGAAGCGATTTCCGTCTTGGACGGCTTCTGGTTCCTGTTGATCTCGTGGGCCACGTGTTTCAGGTCCGAGGCCGTATCCTTGGCATTGCGCATATCGGTCCGCATGAAGGACGCCGCCGTATTCCTGGATTGATTGCCATTGCGACTGTCGTAGTCGGACAGGTGCTTCTTGAGCAGCTTCAGGCAGTTCGCCGTCTCATCAGCGGTCTCGTTCAGCACTTGCTCTAACTTGAAGAATTCCTCCTCCGTGGCAACTTTTTGATCGGTGTGTTTGCCCATGACCTTGGTTGTTGCAGTGATGATTTGGTTGTTGAGATTGGCTGGTCGGTATCGATTGTCTGAGGAGGAGTCCGACATCGGGTGATTTTGAATTTCTCAGATCTTTTAGCAGCCAACGAAAAGGTTTTGACGGAGAAGTACAAGTATGAAAATTTTGCGAAACTCGACGATCGAAAATATGACTTTTTTGAGCAACAAGAGCAGTACTGGATTCGTCAGTATCTGAGGCTAAGCAGTGCACTGTCTAATAGAATTAACCGCAGACTTTTTTCTTACATGTAATGGAGCGGAAATGGTCATAGCGATTCAACTACAATTATCCAGTCAGTACTTGTGTGTGAGCTTTATATGAGGACTTTGGTATCAATGACATCCGCGACAGTGTTGTTCTTGCCGTTGAGGAAGCACTACGATGGCTGCAGCAAAAAACCGAAAATTTAAAGTCTCCCATTGTAGGG
Source organism: Phytophthora infestans T30-4 (assembly GCF_000142945.1). NCBI lineage: Eukaryota > Oomycota > Peronosporomycetes > Peronosporales > Peronosporaceae > Phytophthora > Phytophthora infestans. The sequence goes on from NW_003303731.1 coordinate 1,118,287, forward strand.
CTCATCCAAACGCTCTCTTCGCCTGCTCGTTCGAGTCGTCGTGTCCGCTCATTCCGACATAAGGTCTGAAGTACACAAGTCAAAACACAAAATTATTACTGTAGTAACACAGCAACAACCATGGTCATGTGCAAGCCTAATGATCACAATATCGCCATCGAGGAGGAATTCCTCAAGTTGGAGCAAGTGCTAAACCAGACCGCCAATGAAACGGCCAACTGCCTCAAGCTCCTCAAAAAGCATCTATCCGACTACGACAGCCGCAATGGCAATCGTTTTAGGAACACGGCGGCGTCCTTCATGCGGACGGATATGCGGGATGCCAAGGATACGGCCATGGACCTGAAACACGTGGCCCACGAGATCAACAGGGACCAGAAGCCGACCAAGACGGAAATCGCTTCTGCTCGTAACATGATGAACTCGACGGCCAGAGCCATCGAAACCTTGAAGGCTACGGCTCGCAACTACGATAGAGAGAACCAGCAGCGCATGGGAGTCAAGGGGCGAGTTGATGCCGCCGTTGGTGGACATGGGGAGCGTAGTGCTTTTGCCGCCTCGTCCTCCTCGAGCTCGTCGGAGTCGGACGGTGGTCTCTTTGGTAAGAAAGATAGCGGAGAGAAACGCCGAAATATCTCCAACGAAGACAATAACGGCGGCCGTGTCGTAGGGAGTTCAGAGACCGTAGAGACACTTGTGAGAAAGGTACTCCGTGACAACTTCAGCCTCAGCACGCTAAACAGTCAAATCAAAGCTGCTGAGAACTCGCTGACACCGTCTCTCATGGAGCGTGCGAAGGAGAAAATGCATGACGTGAAGGAAAAGATTAAGGGCGACAAGTCCGAGCCCGTTCATGAAGGACACGGTTACCCCCACGAAGGCCACCATCACCAGCAAACGGTGATGCCGTAAAAGAGAGAAGGTGTGCAGGTGGACAAGACTCCTAGTGTAGCACTGAAGTAGTCAGCTTGATACTTTATGAAACCGCTTCTTGGTGACAAATAATTTCTATTTGAATCTGCCAAGGCTTAACACGTTAGAAACGCAGGGGCTTTGTTTTATATGAGATATCATGGGGTATCTCACCAATCGCATTTCCACATGCTTAACTTATTTCCTAGTATTTACAAAAGAGGGTGTCTCAATTCATCTAATGGGGACTTTCCCCTAAAGATAATGGCTTCATGTTCTGCGCGACAAATGACGAGACAATAATGCCACCACTCCTGAGCGGATTCCGTTGGGCGTAGGTACAATCAAAAGCATTAGGATGGCTGCAGCAAAAAGAAATTCAAGATCACCCAATGTCGGACGAGTGACTCGTTAGCTTGGCTCAGTCGGACTTGCCCCGCATCGTTCATTTCAAAACTTGATCTCAAGCACACAAATCGATACCGACTAGCCAATCTCAACAACCAGCTCAGCACTGCAACAACCATGGTCATGGGCAAACACACCGATCAAAAAGTTGCCACGGAGGAGGAATTCTTCAAGTTAGAGCAAGTGCTGAACGAGACCGCTGACGAGACGGCGAACTGCCTGAAGCTGCTCAAGAAGCACCTGTCCGACTACGACAGTCGCAATGGCAATCAATCCAGGAATACGGCGGCGTCCTTCATGCGGACCGATATGCGCAATGCCAAGGATACGGCCTCGGACCTGAAACACGTGGCCCACGAGATCAACAGGAACCAGAAGCCGTCCAAGACGGAAATCGCTTCTGCTCGTAACATGATGGACTCGACGGCCAGAGCCATCGAAACCTTGAAGACTACGGCTCGCAACTACGATAGAGAGAACAAGCAGCGCATGGGAGTCAAGGGACGAGTTGATGCCGCCGTTGGTGGGCGCAATAACAAGGGAATGGGAGACAACCGCGGACTGCATGGTACAGGTGAGATGCACAACGCGAGAGAAGATGATCGCGGGTACTTTGGCAAAAACGAGAACGAGCGACGTGAGGACCGTGGTTTCGTCGGTATGAACGAGAGTGGTGCAGACCGTGGCTTTGTCGGAAAGATCGAGAATGAGCATGGTGAAGACCGTGGCTTCGTCGGAAAGAACGAGAGAGGTGAAGACCGTGGCTTGCTCGGAAAGAACAATAACGAGCGAGGTGAGGACGGCGGCTTCTTAGGAAACACCAGTGCATCTTGCGGAGGTGTCTTGGACAAGAACCGGGAAGAAGGAAATGCACACGGAGGCATGTTGGGGGGTGTCAGGAATGAGGGCCACCACAGCGGTGCTCTCGGCGGCAATAAAGACGATAACGGAGGCGTCATGGGGAGCTCCGAGACCGTGGAGACGCTCGTGCGTAAGATTCTTCGCGACCACTTCAGCCTCAGCGCGCTATACCACCAGATCAAGGCTGCAGAAAAGTCTCTCTCGCCGTCTCTCATGGAGCGTGCGAAGGAGAAAATGCATGACGTGAAGGAAAAGATCAAGGGCGACAAGTCCGAACCCGTTCATGAAGGACACGGTTACCCCCACGAAGGCCACCACCACCAGCAAACGGCGATGCCGTAAAAAAGAGAAGGTGTGGAAGTGGAAACGATATCTAGTCTAGCACTTTCGTAGCCAGCTCAATATGAGCCCTTTGTGATCCATGTGAGGAGCTTATATCCTCTTCATAAATTGAAAGAGTAGCGAACCAAATAAGAACCTTTTGATATTGTAGTGAGAAGAAAAAATCCACTTCATTGTTCTTGTCGTCAGCTACCCACTTCTTGGCGACAAATGGGACATATTAGAATGCTGCCACGGTTGACTAAAGCATCGTTACCTTGACGCGAGTTGTGCGAGTCCATGGTTGATCGAAAATGCCCACCATGACAACCGTTTATTCGGAATTTGTAGTTCTGTAGCCACTTGGCTTTTTTAACGACACAACCAAGTCCTCGCACATATTCGTAGCTGGTAGAGGTTCGGCGCGGTTATCTGGTGTGATGTGGCGGTAGCCATCCTTTGTATACCAGCGCTTGCCACATCAGCAGCAGAAACGATATATTTGGCATCAATGGAATAATCGCTAACCAATACTACAGTGTCGTATTTCAGATGGATACAGGCCATTTGCCATTTTCTTTCATTCTTGTTGGTGTTTTTGGTAGATCGAACATGTTAGATAGCGCAGTGATTTCGTTTTTGCAAAGAAGTTCATGGGGCATATCATCATCTCACCAATCTCATCTAGATGTACTTAGTTACTAAGGAGGGTGTCGCAATTCATCTAATGGGGACTTTCCCCTAAAGATAATGGCTTCATGTTCTGCGCGACAAATGACGAGACAATAATGCCACCACTCCTGAGCGGATTCCGTTGGGCGTAGGTATCACTCGGAAGCGTTAGGATGGCTGCAACAAAAAGAAATTCAAGATCACCCAATGTCGGACGAGTGAATCGTTAGCTTGGCTCAGTCGGACTTGCCCCGCATCGTTCATTTCAAAACTTGATCTCAAGCACACAAATCGATACCGACTAGCCAATCTCAACAACCAGCTCAGCACTGCAACAACCATGGTCATGGGCAAACACACCGATCAAAAATTCGCCACGGAGGAGGAATTCTTCAAGTTAGAGCAAGTGCTGAACGAGACCGCTGACGAGACGGCGAACTGCCTGAAGCTGCTCAAGAAGCACCTGTCCGACTACGACAGTCGCAATGACAATCAATCCAGGAATACGGCGGCGTCCTTCATGCGGACCGATATGCGCAATGCCAAGGATACGGCCTCGGACCTGAAACACGTGGCCCACGAGATCAACAGGAACCAGAAGCCGTCCAAGACGGAAATCGCTTCTGCTCGTAACATGATGGACTCGACGGCCAGAGCCATCGAAACCTTGAAGACTACGGCTCGCAACTACGATAGAGAGAACAAGCAGCGCATGGGAGTCAAGGGACGAGTTGATGCCGCCGTTGGTGGGCGCAATAACAAGGGAATGGGAGACAACCGCGGACTGCATGGTACAGGTGAGATGCACAACGCGAGAGAAGATGATCGCGGGTACTTTGGCAAGAACGAGAACGAGCGACGTGAGGACCGTGGCTTCGTCGGTATGAACGAGAGTGGTGCAGACCGTGGCTTTGTCGGAAAGATCGAGAATGAGCATGGTGAAGACCATGGCTTCGTCGGAAAGAACGAGAGAGGTGAAGACCGTGGCTTGTTCGGAAAGAACAATTACGAGCGAGGTGAGGACGGCGGCGTCTTAGGAAACACCAGTGCATCTTGCGGAGGTGTCTTGGACAAGAACCGGGAAGAAGGAAATGCACACGGAGGCATGTTGGGGGGTGTCAGGAATGAGGGCCACCACAGCGGTGCTCTCGGCGGCAATAAAGACGATAACGGAGGCGTCATGGGGAGCTCCGAGACCGTGGAGACGCTCGTGCGTAAGATTCTTCGCGACCACTTCAGCCTCAGCGCGCTAGACCACCAGATCAAGGCTGCAGAAAAGTCTCTCTCGCCGTCTCTCATGGAGCGTGCGAAGGAGAAAATGCATGACGTGAAGGAAAAGATCAAGGGCGACAAGTCCGAACCCGTTCATGAAGGACACGGTTACCCCCACGAAGGCCACCACCACCAGCAAACGGCGATGCCGTAAAAGAGAGAAGGTGTGCAAGTGGAAACGATATCTAGTCTAGCACTTTAGTAGCCAGTTCAATATGAACCCTTTGTGATCCATGTGAGGAGCTTATATCCTCTTCATATATTAATATAGTAGCGAACCAAATAAGAACCTTTTGATATTGTAGTGAGAAGAATAATAATCACTTCATTGTTCTTGTCGTCAGCTACCCACTTCTTGGCGACAAATGGGACCTATTAGAATCCTGCCACAGTTGACTAAGGCATCGTTACCTTGACGCGAGCTGTGCGAGTCCATGGTTGATCGAAAATGCTCACCACCAATGCAAACGACAACGCAACAGCCTGCAAATTTCCATCACCTCCGCCATGACAAATCTGTTTATACGCAACCAAGTCCACGCAAAACATTTGTAGCTGACAGAGCTTGCAGCAAGACGGCGCGGTGTGATGTGGCAGTAGCCATCCTTTGTATACCAGCGCTTGCAACATCAGCAGCAGAAACGATATATTTGGCATCAGTGGAATAATCGCTAACCAATACTACAGTGTCGTATTTCAGATGGATACACTTGCTGGTGATTTTGGCAGTCGTTAGATAACGCAGCGTTTTCGTTTTGCAAGGAAGTTCATGGGGCATTTCATAGCATCTCACCAATCGTATTTAGACGTACTTACTTACTAAAGAGGGTGTCGCAATTCATCTATTAATAATGGGACTTTTCAAGCTTTTCCCCTAAAATAATGGCTTCATGTTCTGCGCGACAAATGACGAGACAATAATGCCACCACTCCTGAGCGGATTCCGTTGGGCGTAGGTACAATCAAAAGCATTAGGATGGCTGCAGCAAAAAGAAATTCAAGATCACCCAATGTCGGACATGGTCATGGGCAAACACACCGATCAAAAAGTTGCCACGGAGGAGGAATTCTTCAAGTTAGAGCAAGTGCTGAACGAGACCGCTGACGAGACGGCGAACTGCCTGAAGCTGCTCAAGAAGCACCTGTCCGACTACGACAGTCGCAATGGCAATCAATCCAGGAATACGGCGGCGTCCTTCATGCGGACCGATATGCGCAATGCCAAGGATACGGCCTCGGACCTGAAACACGTGGCCCACGAGATCAACAGGAACCAGAAGCCGTCCAAGACGGAAATCGCTTCTGCTCGTAACATGATGGACTCGACGGCCAGAGCCATCGAAACCTTGAAGACTACGGCTCGCAACTACGATAGAGAGAACAAGCAGCGCATGGGAGTCAAGGGACGAGTTGATGCCGCCGTTGGTGGGCGCAATAACAAGGGAATGGGAGACAACCGCGGACTGCATGGTACAGGTGAGATGCACAACGCGAGAGAAGATGATCGCGGGTACTTTGGCAAGAACGAGAACGAGCGACGTGAGGACCGTGGCTTCGTCGGTATGAACGAGAGTGGTGCAGACCGTGGCTTTGTCGGAAAGATCGAGAATGAGCATGGTGAAGACCGTGGCTTCGTCGGAAAGAACGAGAGAGGTGAAGACCGTGGCTTGTTCGGAAAGAACAATTACGAGCGAGGTGAGGACGGCGGCTTCTTAGGAAACACCAGTGCATCTTGCGGAGGTGTTTTGGACAAGAACCGGGAAGAAGGAAATGCACACGGAGGCATGTTGGGGGGTGTCAGGAATGAGGGCCACCACAGCGGTGCTCTCGGCGGCAATAAAGACGATAACGGAGGCGTCATGGGGAGCTCCGAGACCGTGGAGACGCTCGTGCGTAAGATTCTTCGCGACCACTTCAGCCTCAGCGCGCTAGACCACCAGATCAAGGCTGCAGAAAAGTCTCTCTCGCCGTCTCTCATGGAGCGTGCGAAGGAGAAAATGCATGACGTGAAGGAAAAGATCAAGGGCGACAAGTCCGAACCCGTTCATGAAGGACACGGTTACCCCCACGAAGGCCACCACCACCAGCAAACGGCGATGCCGTAAAAGAGAGAAGGTGTGCAAGTGGAAACGATATCTAGTCTAGCACTTTAGTAGCCAGTTCAATATGAACCCTTTGTGATCCATGTGAGGAGCTTATATCCTCTTCATATATTAATATAGTAGCGAACCAAATAAGAACCTTTTGATATTGTAGTGAGAAGAATAATATCCACTTCATTGTTCGTGTCGTCAACTACCCACTTCTTGGCGACAAATGGGACATATTAGAATGCTGCCACGGTTGACTAAAGCATCGTTACCTTGACGCGAGTTGTGCGAGTCCATGGTTGATCGAAAATGCTCACCACCAATGCAAACGACGACGCAACAGCCTGCAAATTTCCATCACCTCCGCCATGACAAACTGTTTATTCGGAATTCGTAGTACTGTAACCACTTGGCTTTTTTAATGACGCAACCAAGTCCACGCAAAACATTTGTAGCTGACAGAGCTTGCAGCAAGACGGCGCGGTGTGATGTGGCAGTAGCCATCCTTTGTATACCAGCGCTTGCAACATCAGCAGCAGAAACGATATATTTGGCATCAGTGGAATAATCGCTAACCAATACTACAGTGTCGTATTTCAGATGGATACACTTGCTGCAGTCGTTAGATAACGCAGCGTTTTCGTTTTGCAAGGAAGTTCATGGGGCATTTCATAGCATCTCACCAATCGTATTTAGACGTACTTACTTACTAAAGAGGGTGTCGCAATTCATCTATTAATAATGGGACTTTTCAACCTTTTCCCCTAAAATAATGGCTTCATGTTCTGCGCGACAAATGACGAGACAATAATGCCACCACTCCTGAGCGGATTCCGTTGGGCGTAGGTACAATCAAAAGCATTAGGATGGCTGCAGCAAAAAGAAATTCAAGATCACACGAGTGACTCGTTAGCTTGGCTCAGTCGGACTTGCCCCGTATCGTTCATTTCAAAACTTGATCTCAAGCACACAAATCGATACCGACTAGCCAATCTCAACAACCAGCTCAGCACTGCAACAACCATGGTCATGGGCAAACACACCGATCAAAAATTCGCCACGGAGGAGGAATTCTTCAAGTTAGAGCAAGTGCTGAACGAGACCGCTGACGAGACGGCGAACTGCCTGAAGCTGCTCAAGAAGCACCTGTCCGACTACGACAGTCGCAATGGCAATCAATCCAGGAATACGGCGGCGTCCTTCATGCGGACCGATATGCGCAATGCCAAGGATACGGCCTCGGACCTGAAACACGTGGCCCACGAGATCAACAGGAACCAGAAGCCGTCCAAGACGGAAATCGCTTCTGCTCGTAACATGATGGACTCGACAGCCAGAGCCATCGAAACCTTGAAGACTACGGCTCGCAACTACGATAGAGAGAACAAGCAGCGCATGGGAGTCAAGGGACGAGTTGATGCCGCCGTTGGTGGGCGCAATAACAAGGGAATGGGAGACAACCGCGGACTGCATGGTACAGGTGAGATGCACAACGCGAGAGAAGATGATCGCGGGTACTTGGCAAGAACGAGAACGAGCGACGTGAGGACCGTGGTTTCGTCGGTATGAACGAGAGTGGTGCAGACCGTGGCTTTGTCGGAAAGATCGAGAATGAGCATGGTGAAGACCGTGGCTTCGTCGGAAAGAACGAGAGAGGTGAAGACCGTGGCTTGTTCGGAAAGAACAATTACGAGCGAGGTGAGGACGGCGGCGTCTTAGGAAACACCAGTGCATCTTGCGGAGGTGTCTTGGACAAGAACCGGGAAGAAGGAAATGCACACGGAGGCATGTTGGGGGGTGTCAGGAATGAGGGCCACCACAGCGGTGCTCTCGGCGGCAATAAAGACGATAACGGAGGCGTCATGGGGAGCTCCGAGACCGTGGAGACGCTCGTGCGTAAGATTCTTCGCGACCACTTCAGCCTCAGCGCGCTAGACCACCAGATCAAGGCTGCAGAAAAGTCTCTCTCGCCGTCTCTCATGGAGCGTGCGAAGGAGAAAATGCATGACGTGAAGGAAAAGATCAAGGGCGACAAGTCCGAACCCGTTCATGAAGGACACGGTTACCCCCACGAAGGCCACCACCACCAGCAAACGGCGATGCCGTAAAAGAGAGAAGGTGTGCAAGTGGAAACGATATCTAGTCTAGCACTTTAGTAGCCAGTTCAATATGAACCCTTTGTGATCCATGTGAGGAGCTTATATCCTCTTCATATATTAATATAGTAGCGAACCAAATAAGAACCTTTTGATATTGTAGTGAGAAGAAAAATATCCACTTCATTGTTCTTGTCGTCAGCTACCCACTTCTTGGCGACAAATGGGACCTATTAGAATCCTGCCTCGGTTGACTAAAGCTCCGTTACCTTGACGCGAGTTGTGCGATTCCATGGTTGATCGAAAATGCTCACCACCAATGCAAACGACGACGCAACAGCCTGCAAATTTCCATCACCTCCGCCATGACAAACTGTTTATTCGGAATTCGTAGTACTGTAACCACTTGGCTTTTTTAATGACGCAACCAAGTCCACGCAAAACATTTGTAGCTGACAGAGCTTGCAGCAAGACGGCGCGGTGTGATGTGGCAGTAGCCATCCTTTGTATACCAGCGCTTGCCACATCAGCAGCAGAAACGATATATTTGGCATCAGTGGAATAATCGCTAACCAATACTACAGTGTCGTATTTCAGATGGATACACTTGCTGCAGTCGTTAGATAACGCAGCGTTTTCGTTTTGCAAGGAAGTTCATGGGGCATTTCATAGCATCTCACCAATCGTATTTAGACGTACTTACTTACTAAAGAGGGTGTCGCAATTCATCTATTAATAATGGGACTTTTCAACCTTTTCCCCTAAAATAATGGCTTCATGTTCTGCGCGACAAATGACGAGACAATAATGCCACCACTCCTGAGCGGATTCCGTTGGGCGTAGGTACAATCAAAAGCATTAGGATGGCTGCAGCAAAAAGAAATTCAAGATCACCCAATGTCGGACGAGTGACTCGTTAGCTTGGCTCAGTCGGACTTGCCCCGTATCGTTCATTTCAAAACTTGATCTCAAGCACACAAATCGATACCGACTAGCCAATCTCAACAACCAGCTCAGCACTGCAACAACCATGGTCATGGGCAAACACACCGATCAAAAAGTTGCCACGGAGGAGGAATTCTTCAAGTTAGAGCAAGTGCTGAACGAGACCGCTGACGAGACGGCGAACTGCCTGAAGCTGCTCAAGAAGCACCTGTCCGACTACGACAGTCGCAATGACAATCAATCCAGGAATACGGCGGCGTCCTTCATGCGGACCGATATGCGCAATGCCAAGGATACGGCCTCGGACCTGAAATACGTGGCCCACGAGATCAACAGGAACCAGAAGCCGTCCAAGACGGAAATCGCTTCTGCTCGTAACATGATGGACTCGACGGCCAGAGCCATCGAAACCTTGAAGACTACGGCTCGCAACTACGATAGAGAGAACAAGCAGCGCATGGGAGTCAAGGGACGAGTTGATGCCGCCGTTGGTGGGCGCAATAACAAGGGAATGGGAGACAACCGCGGACTGCATGGTACAGGTGAGATGCACAACGCGAGAGAAGATGATCGCGGGTACTTTGGCAAGAACGAGAACGAGCGACGTGAGGACCGTGGCTTCGTCGGTATGAACGAGAGTGGTGCAGACCGTGGCTTTGTCGGAAAGATCGAGAATGAGCATGGTGAAGACCGTGGCTTCGTCGGAAAGAACGAGAGAGGTGAAGACCGTGGCTTGTTCGGAAAGAACAATAACGAGCGAGGTGAGGACGGCGGCTTCTTAGGAAACACCAGTGCATCTTGCGGAGGTGTCTTGGACAAGAACCGGGAAGAAGGAAATGCACACGGAGGCATGTTGGGGGGTGTCAGGAATGAGGGCCACCACAGCGGTGCTCTCGGCGGCAATAAAGACGATAACGGAGGCGTCATGGGGAGCTCCGAGACCGTGGAGACGCTCGTGCGTAAGATTCTTCGCGACCACTTCAGCCTCAGCGCGCTAGACCACCAGATCAAGGCTGCAGAAAAGTCTCTCTCGCCGTCTCTCATGGAGCGTGCGAAGGAGAAAATGCATGACGTGAAGGAAAAGATCAAGGGCGACAAGTCCGAACCCGTTCATGAAGGACACGGTTACCCCCACGAAGGCCACCACCACCAGCAAACGGCGATGCCGTAAAAGAGAGAAGGTGTGCAAGTGGAAACGATATCTAGTCTAGCACTTTAGTAGCCAGTTCAATATGAACCCTTTGTGATCCATGTGAGGAGCTTATATCCTCTTCATATATTAATATAGTAGCGAACCAAATAAGAACCTTTTGATATTGTAGTGAGAAGAAAAAATCCACTTCATTGTTCGTGTCGTCAGCTACCCACTTCTTGGCGACAAATGGGACATATTAGAATGCTGCCACGGTTGACTAAAGCATCGTTACCTTGACGCGAGTTGTGCGAGTCCATGGTTGATCGAAAATGCCCACCATGACAACCGTTTAGTCGGAATTTGTAGTTCTGTAGCCACTTGGCTTTTTTAACGACACAACCAAGTCCTCGCACATATTCGTAGCTGGTAGAGGTTCGGCGCGGTTATCTGGTGTGATGTGGCGGTAGCCATCCTTTGTATACCAGCGCTTGCCACATCAGCAGCAGAAACGATATATTTGGCATCAATGGAATAATCGCTAACCAATACTACAGTGTCGTATTTCAGATGGATACAGGCCATTTGCCATTTTCTTTCATTCTTGTTGGTGTTTTTGGTAGATCGAACATGTTAGATAGCGCAGTGATTTCGTTTTTGCAAAGAAGTTCATGGGGCATATCATCATCTCACCAATCTCATCTAGATGTACTTAGTTACTAAGGAGGGTGTCGCAATTCATCTAATGGGGGTTTTCAAACCTTTTCCCCTAAAGATAATGGCTTCATGTTCTGCGCGACAAATGACGAGACAATAATGCCACCACTCCTGAGCGGATTCCGTTGGGCGTAGGTACAATCAAAAGCATTAGGATGGCTGCAACAAAAAGAAATTCAAGATCACCCAATGTCGGACGAGTGAATCGTTAGCTTGGCTCAGTCGGACTTGCCCCGCATCGTTCATTTCAAAACTTGATCTCAAGCACACAAATCGCTACCGACTAGCCAATCGCAACAACCAGCTCAGCACTGCAACAACCATGGTCATGGGCAAACACACCGATCAAAAATTCGCCACGGAGGAGGAATTCTTCAAGTTAGAGCAAGTGCTGAACGAGACCGCTGACGAGACGGCGAACTGCCTGAAGCTGCTCAAGAAGCACCTGTCCGACTACGACAGTCGCAATGGCAATCAATCCAGGAATACGGCGGCGTCCTTCATGCGGACCGATATGCGCAATGCCAAGGATACGGCCTCGGACCTGAAACACGTGGCCCACGAGATCAACAGGAACCAGAAGCCGTCCAAGACGGAAATCGCTTCTGCTCGTAACATGATGGACTCGACAGCCAGAGCCATCGAAACCTTGAAGACTACGGCTCGCAACTACGATAGAGAGAACAAGCAGCGCATGGGAGTCAAGGGACGAGTTGATGCCGCCGTTGGTGGGCGCAATAACAAGGGAATGGGAGACAACCGCGGACTGCATGGTACAGGTGAGATGCACAACGCGAGAGAAGATGATCGCGGGTACTTTGGCAAAAACGAGAACGAGCGACGTGAGGACCGTGGCTTCGTCGGTATGAACGAGAGTGGTGCAGACCGTGGCTTTGTCGGAAAGAACGAGAACGAGCGAGGTGAGGACGGCGGCTTCTTAGGAAACACCAGTGCATCTTGCGGAGGTGTCTTGGACAAGAACCGGGAAGAAGGAAATGCACACGGAGGCATGTTGGGGGGTGTCAGGAATGAGGGCCACCACAGCGGTGCTCTCGGCGGCAATAAAGACGATAACGGAGGCATGTTGGGGGGTGTCAGGAATGAGGGCCACCACAGCGGTGCTCTCGGCGGCAATAAAGACGATAACGGAGGCGTCATGGGGAGCTCCGAGACCGTGGAGACGCTCGTGCGTAAGATTCTTCGCGACCACTTCAGCCTCAGCGCGCTAGACCACCAGATCAAAGCTGCAGAAAAGTCTCTCTCGCCGTCTCTCATGGAGCGTGCGAAGGAGAAAATGCATGACGTGAAGGAAAAGATCAAGGGCGACAAGTCCGAACCCATTCATGAAGGACACGGTTACCCCCACGAAGGCCACCACCACCAGCAAACGGCGATGCCGTAAAAGAGAGAAGGTGTGCAAGTGGAAACGATATTTTTTATTTTCAGTATCCTCCTTAGCCAGCTACAAATGTGTCCTTTGTGATTTATGTTAGGAGATTTATAATTCTTCTTCCTTTAATTTGATATAGTAAGCCAAACACTAAAAAAAACTCTTTTGATATTGTAGTGAGAAGAAATAATATCCACTTCATTGTTCTTGTCGTCAGCTACCCACTTCTTGGCGACAAATGGGACATATTAGAATGCTGCCACGGTTGACTAAAGCATCGTTACCTTGACGCGAGTTGTGCGAGTCCATGGTTGATCGAAAATGCCCACCATGACAACCGTTTATTCGGAATTTGTAGTTCTGTAGCCACTTGGCTTTTTTAACGACACAACCAAGTCCTCGCACATATTCGTAGCTGGTAGAGGTTCGGCGCGGTTATCTGGTGTGATGTGGCGGTAGCCATCCTTTGTATACCAGCGCTTGCCACATCAGCAGCAGAAACGATATATTTGGCATCAATGGAATAATCGCTAACCAATACTACAGTGTCGTATTTCAGATGGATACAGGCCATTTGCCATTTTCTTTCATTCTTGTTGGTGTTTTTGGTAGATCGAACATGTTAGATAGCGCAGTGATTTCGTTTTTGCAAAGAAGTTCATGGGGCATATCATCATCTCACCAATCTCATCTAGATGTACTTAGTTACTAAGGAGGGTGTCGCAATTCATCTAATGGGGGTTTTCAAACCTTTTCCCCTAAAGATAATGGCTTCATGTTCTGCGCGACAAATGACGAGACAATAATGCCACCACTCCTGAGCGGATTCCGTTGGGCGTAGGTATCACTCGGAAGCGTTAGGATGGCTGCAACAAAAAGAAATTCAAGATCACCCAATGTCGGACGAGTGAATCGTTAGCTTGGCTCAGTCGGACTTGCCCCGCATCGTTCATTTCAAAACTTGATCTCAAGCACACAAATCGATACCGACTAGCCAATCTCAACAACCAGCTCAGCACTGCAACAACCATGGTCATGGGCAAACACACCGATCAAAAAGTTGCCACGGAGGAGGAATTCTTCAAGTTAGAGCAAGTGCTGAACGAGACCGCTGACGAGACGGCGAGCTGCCTGAAGCTGCTCAAGAAGCACCTGTCCGACTACGACAGTCGCAATGACAATCAATCCAGGAATACGGCGGCGTCCTTCATGCGGACCGATATGCGCAATGCCAAGGATACGGCCTCGGACCTGAAATACGTGGCCCACGAGATCAACAGGAACCAGAAGCCGTCCAAGACGGAAATCGCTTCTGCTCGTAACATGATGGACTCGACAGCCAGAGCCATCGAAACCTTGAAGACTACGGCTCGCAACTACGATAGAGAGAACAAGCAGCGCATGGGAGTCAAGGGACGAGTTGATGCCGCCGTTGGTGGGCGCAATAACAAGGGAATGGGAGACAACCGCGGACTGCATGGTACAGGTGAGATGCACAACGCGAGAGAAGATGATCGCGGGTACTTTGGCAAGAACGAGAACGAGCGACGTGAGGACCGTGGTTTCGTCGGTATGAACGAGAGTGGTGCAGACCGTGGCTTTGTCGGAAAGATCGAGAATGAGCATGGTGAAGACCGTGGCTTCGTCGGAAAGAACGAGAGAGGTGAAGACCGTGGCTTGTTCGGAAAGAACAATAACGAGCGAGGTGAGGACGGCGGCTTCTTAGGAAACACCAGTGCACCTTACGGAGGTGTCTTGGACAAGAACCGGGAAGAAGGAAATGCACACGGAGGCATGTTGGGGGGTGTCAGGAATGAGGGCCACCACAGCGGTGCTCTCGGCGGCAATAAAGACGATAACGGAGGCGTCATGGGGAGCTCCGAGACCGTGGAGACGCTCGTGCGTAAGATTCTTCGCGACCACTTCAGCCTCAGCGCGCTAGACCACCAGATCAAGGCTGCAGAAAAGTCTCTCTCGCCGTCTCTCATGGAGCGTGCGAAGGAGAAAATGCATGACGTGAAGGAAAAGATCAAGGGCGACAAGTCCGAACCCGTTCATGAAGGACACGGTTACCCCCACGAAGGCCACCACCACCAGCAAACGGCGATGCCGTAAAAGAGAGAAGGTGTGCAAGTGGAAACGATATCTAGTCTAGCACTTTAGTAGCCAGTTCAATATGAACCCTTTGTGATCCATGTGAGGAGCTTATATCCTCTTCATATATTAATATAGTAGCGAACCAAATAAGAACCTTTTGATATTGTAGTGAGAAGAATAATATCCACTTCATTGTTCGTGTCGTCAACTACCCACTTCTTGGCGACAAATGGGACATATTAGAATGCTGCCACGGTTGACTAAAGCATCGTTACCTTGACGCGAGTTGTGCGAGTCCATGGTTGATCGAAAATGCCCACCATGACAACCGTTTATTCGGAATTTGTAGTTCTGTAGCCACTTGGCTTTTTTAACGACACAACCAAGTCCTCGCACATATTCGTAGCTGGTAGAGGTTCGGCGCGGTTATCTGGTGTGATGTGGCGGTAGCCATCCTTTGTATACCAGCGCTTGCCACATCAGCAGCAGAAACGATATATTTGGCATCAATGGAATAATCGCTAACCAATACTACAGTGTCGTATTTCAGATGGATACAGGCCATTTGCCATTTTCTTTCATTCTTGTTGGTGTTTTTGGTAGATCGAACATGTTAGATAGCGCAGTGATTTCGTTTTTGCAAAGAAGTTCATGGGGCATATCATCATCTCACCAATCTCATCTAGATGTACTTAGTTACTAAGGAGGGTGTCGCAATTCATCTAATGGACCTTTTCCCCTAAAGATAATGGCTTCATGTTCTGCGCGACAAATGACGAGACAATAATGCCACCACTCCTGAGCGGATTCCGTTGGGCGTAGGTATCACTCGGAAGCGTTAGGATGGCTGCAACAAAAAGAAATTCAAGATCACCCAATGTCGGACGAGTGAATCGTTAGCTTGGCTCAGTCGGACTTGCCCCGCATCGTTCATTTCAAAACTTGATCTCAAGCACACAAATCGATACCGACTAGCCAATCTCAACAACCAGCTCAGCACTGCAACAACCATGGTCATGGGCAAACACACCGATCAAAAAGTTGCCACGGAGGAGGAATTCTTCAAGTTAGAGCAAGTGCTGAACGAGACCGCTGACGAGACGGCGAACTGCCTGAAGCTGCTCAAGAAGCACCTGTCCGACTACGACAGTCGCAATGGCAATCAATCCAGGAATACGGCGGCGTCCTTCATGCGGACCGATATGCGCAATGCCAAGGATACGGCCTCGGACCTGAAACACGTGGCCCACGAGATCAACAGGAACCAGAAGCCGTCCAAGACGGAAATCGCTTCTGCTCGTAACATGATGGACTCGACAGCCAGAGCCATCGAAACCTTGAAGACTACGGCTCGCAACTACGATAGAGAGAACAAGCAGCGCATGGGAGTCAAGGGACGAGTTGATGCCGCCGTTGGTGGGCGCAATAACAAGGGAATGGGAGACAACCGCGGACTGCATGGTACAGGTGAGATGCACAACGCGAGAGAAGATGATCGCGGGTACTTTGGCAAGAACGAGAACGAGCGACGTGAGGACCGTGGCTTCGTCGGTATGAACGAGAGTGGTGCAGACCGTGGCTTTGTTGGAAAGATCGAGAATGAGCATGGTGAAGACCGTGGCTTCGTCGGAAAGAACGAGAGAGGTGAAGACCGTGGCTTGTTCGGAAAGAACAATAACGAGCGAGGTGAGGACGGCGGCTTCTTAGGAAACACCAGTGCATCTTGCGGAGGTGTCTTGGACAAGAACCGGGAAGAAGGAAATGCACACGGAGGCATGTTGGGGGGTGTCAGGAATGAGGGCCACCACAGCGGTGCTCTCGGCGGCAATAAAGACGATAACGGAGGCGTCATGGGGAGCTCCGAGACCGTGGAGACGCTCGTGCGTAAGATTCTTCGCGACCACTTCAGCCTCAGCGCGCTAGACCACCAGATCAAGGCTGCAGAAAAGTCTCTCTCGCCGTCTCTCATGGAGCGTGCGAAGGAGAAAATGCATGACGTGAAGGAAAAGATCAAGGGCGACAAGTCCGTACCCATTCATGAAGGACACGGTTACCCCCACGAAGGCCACCACCACCAGCAAACGGCGATGCCGTAAAAGAGAGAAGGTGTGCAAGTGGAAACGATATCTAGTCTAGCACTTTCGTAGCCAGCTCAATATGAGCCCTTTGTGATCCATGTGAGGAGCTTATATCCTCTTCATAAATTGAAAGAGTAGCGAACCAAATATGGACTCTTTGATATTCTAATAGGAATAATAATGTCCACTTCATTGTTCTTGTCGTCAGCTACCCACATGCGACAAATGGGACCTATTAGAATCCTGCCACGGTTGACTAAAGCATTGTTACCTTGACGCGAGTTGTGCGAGTCCATGGTTGATCGAAAATGCTCACCACCAATGCACACGTCGACGCAAGAGCCTTTGCAAATTTCCATCACCTCCACCATGACAACCGTTTATTCGGAGTTCGTAGTACTGTAACCACTTGGCTTTTCTATAATCCTTTATTATACTTTTGGCACAACCATTGTTCTCACATCTCTCCAAATATGTCACGCGATATAGGCTTTATCTGCGACGGGCGTGCTCCATGACGAGGGCGCAAAGGAACACTCGTTACGTTGGGGACGAGCGATTCAATGTCACCGTTTCCACTAGCAGAGCGCTGGAGGATTGAGACTTTCACATTGTCCGTTGTTCGGCTCACTCTTGGTCCTGGTGTGGTGCCTTGTTCGGGGTCAGGTTCAATGGGAGCGGCCACACTAGCTGCAAGCTGTCGAAGAGTTGCAATAGCGTCGCTCGGCAACTTGAATCCCCACTGCTGGTCCTTAATGACATTCAACAGGACATGAAACAGAGCACCACCGCCACTGAGTGTTGACTCAGACCCAACCAGAATCAGTTTCTGCTTGGCGCGTGTTAGAGCCACGTTAATACGACGCCAATCTGTAAGCAGCTCGCCCACGTGTTTCTCTTCGTTGCATCGAACAAAAGAGACCAGAATCACACCTTTGTCCTTGCCCTGGTACTTGTCGATGGTGCTCACTTCAATGGAATGAATCCAGTCGGACCCACCAGCTCGACGGAGTGCACCGATGGCAGTCAGATGTTGGTGAATCAAGGCGACTTGAGAGCGAAAAGGAGAGATAACCGCGATCTCGTCAGGAGAAACTGACCCCAACACGAGAAGTTCCACCAGTCCAGCTATAACCTGCGCTTCTACAACGTTTTCCATGCGTCGACGACCGCTGATCGCTCCTACCTGCGCAATACTTGAGCTCTCTGTTGTGGCTTCACCCATCGAGTCCGTATCCAAGAACGTAACGCCTTGGTTATTGGTCAGAACTCGCATAGGCCACCGTAATTTCTGTCCGATAGTGTCTTGTCGCTGCCATCTAGGCTTCAGGTGGTTCGAAGCAACCTTAAACGACCCGCACTTTAGTTTGTCGCCATATACCAGTCGATTCGCTAACAGCATGATGTGTCTGTTCATTCGATACTGATAAGACAGTTGCTGTGTGGCTTCTGGATGGGCCTCAGCCAGCCGTCGGAATAAACTCACATCCATGCCTTCTTTACGAGCCTGGGCGTTTGCCACGAGTGGTGGGAGTTGGTAATGATCTCCCACGAGTACAAACGTATCGGCGCAACGCAGAGCGCTCAGGACAATGGGCTGCGTGATTTGAGTGGCCTCATCGACGATACAGAAGTCGAATCGCCGCTTTGTAAAGAGCACGTGGCTATTCACACTCAGACACGTGCACCCCACCAACTGCGCACGAACCATCTTGGCTTCCATGGCTCGGACGCTAAAAATTCCTTCTCGCCCTGCTTGTCGATCGAGAGTGAAGTCAGAAATCATAGGATGTACCTGAGCGGTGTTGCCGATACGAAGCATGGGGGTCTTGTAAGCCAGCAACTTGAGCAGAAGATTGTCCACAGCTGAGTGAGTATAGCTCGTCACCAGTACAGAAAACCCAAGAAATAGCAGCACCCGAACGGTGTACGCGATCGTCGCGGTTTTGCCTGTTCCAGGCATTCCTAGCACCAACGCGTAGTCGAGAGAGCTCAGTACACGTTGGACAGCTCGCTGCTGATCAATGTTCAGCTCGAAGAACGCATCAAGCAAAGATTGGCCCTGCGCTGCCACAGTGTCGTCACGATCGTCCTTGGCACAATCTCGACATCGCTGAGAAATGACATCCGTTACCCGACAAGATTTAAAGTGCGGACGAGCGAGATGCACAATCAAGTTTCTTCTTCTTGTGTCCCCTGCGCCTGATACTTTGTGGTCACCATCGCCACTATTCCCTGAGGAGACCATCGAGGCCATACGCACCTGTAATTCTGGTCGGTTTGCTATGACTGTTCCCTGTGAAATCACCTCCGGCGGAGGTCCAATAAATAGTTGCACGAGGTTTTCTTTCGCGCGTCGTAAGCCACTCATGATGGCGTCTTTGTCCAGTCTCCACGTGTAGTCTTTGCCAACAACAGACTGACCACTTTTCACGATCGACGGGATGCCTTGCCATGACTTGATCGTGATCAGTCCGTGCTCAATCTTGCGGACAGTAGCACGAGACACGTGAACCAGCAAATTCTTTCCGTCAAGCGACTCTGCCGACAAAATGACGCGTTCATCCACTCGGAATCGCACGTCTGCAAACGACGTTGGCTGGGTGATAACCCCGCTCTCGCCATTGTCTCTTCGCTGCCGCCGATCGCGGACGAAACGCAGAGTCCTTTTCGCTCCAGACTCGGACATCGCAGGCGCGTCAGATACCATCTTGAGACTTGCAATGCAGGTACTGCCCTCCTGTGCTTGCTCGCGTTTCCACCCAACCTGAAGCCACAGAGCACGAAGATTCTTCTCGGCATGCTGCTGTTCCAGATCAATAAGACGATTCCACTGCTTGAAATAAGTTAAATCTGCCTCCCCAAGATGCTTCGTCATCAGAGTGAATAACTCGTCAAGACCACTCGAGTCCTCCGTACCATTCTCTGTGGCTGCGTGGTGCAAAACGCATTCGTCCACCTGAAAACAGCGCTCGCAATCTCTGCGGTTGCGTATCATCGGTGGAAATACCTGGGCGGATGTGGAGCCTCCGATCGCCTTCACTTTAGCAATAGCACTTGCGAAGTTATTGCGGGTCATGATGAGTCCACGAACGTGAGTCGCCATGGCTGCGATACGATTGGTCTCAATGGGGGGAACATAGATGAGAAGTCCATCCTGACAACGTTGTCGGTAGCGTTCGTTAAGCAGCAGCGTGTACAGGATCACTTGACCTTGGTGCTCGACGCCGGCATACTGTTTGCTCCCTGTTTTGAGCTCAAGAGGCAGCACTACGCTTCCTGCGGGTCCAGTATTTCCACGCCCTGGATCGATGATCGTTCCCTCCACAGAGGCATCCGTGGCGCCTTTCAGTCCCCATTTAATCGACCACATCATTTCTTCCGTGGATAGAATGCGACTCACGTGCGCTTTCGATCCGGCCTTGGGTGGAACGTCGTTCAAGGGCGTTCCAGATCCCATCACAGCTGCGTTTACCCACAATCGGTAATCTTCGACCACCCGTTGAAGCTCAAAGAGCGCTTCTTCTTCATTTAATCCGCACTCCACCAAACCTAAAATGCTGCTCAAACACACGCCACATGTCATCACGATAAACGAGTTCTTGTACCATAGCTAGCTGCACAACGTACTTGAAATCCACGATGCGCTTGGCTTCTTCGAGGAGAGCCACGGAATCGTTCAAGCCATCGAGAAGTGCGCGCTCGAAGAGGTCATGCTTTAAAGTACCCAGAAAAGCCTTCTTGCTCGTTGGACGGTTGACAGCTAGAGTTTCCTGGAGGACAGCTCGTCGCAAGCAACCAAAACTTGTTGTCACCCTGGTGGGCGATACCTGCAGTCAACGCGGGGAATTGAAATAAATATTCTTCAGTCCGGGAGTTGATACTGGGCAAGATCACTACACGTACCAGAATATCAGGGTGCACTACCACGACGTTGTGTGCATTATCCACGAGTATCCGCGACTGCTGTCGGCTCGCTGGCGTCTCGTCATCGTGCGTGAAGAATCCCTCTCTGTCCTGCTCAGTAAACACAATGTTGATGGAGTCGCCCGCTTCAACAAGCACATCATACCAGTCGTCGCTCAGCTTAGCCTCCAGCTGTGCATCTTGGTCATCTAACAGGCGCAAAAGGAGCGAGCGGTTAACAACGTCGCGGTCCACTTCTAGCACCAAAAAGCGCTTGAAGCTTTCGGGTGCGTCTAGCTGCCCAGCTGCCCCAGTGACATGCATTGGTCGCACCACTGACGCTGGATCGTGAGCTGGGGCCACAGGAGGAGGTTTGTTCGTGTCATTTTGGACTGCTGAAGGCATGGGCCGAGGGGTCAACGCGAGGTTCTGTGGCGATACGATCTCCGTCTGCGACTGCGACGGAGCTTGACTACTAGCTTCGGCGGGGGCTCGCTGACTCGCCAGCTGGTCCAGTAGCGCCCAGGACTCGTCCGTCAGGTCGTCAAAAGGGTCCACTTCAGCCACTGGCGGCTTCTCCGGTGTCTTGGGTGCTTCTTGTTCCCTGATTGCCTCTAAAGCCTTGACAACCTCCTGGTTCCGAGCCCTTTCCTGTGTTTTCCCTTCTTCCTGCGTCCGAAGGGAACGTGGCGATTGCGTCCCGGTCGATGCATCTGGAGTTGGTGTCATGTTCACGTCGTCTGTCGAAGCAGAAGCTGCTGTAGATGGAGGCAACGAAGGATGCTGTTGATACTGCTGTGATTTCCTAGAAGGAATTGCTCTGGAGCCTGTTAGAGGCAATGCGACGTCGGGACTGGCATATTTCTGCTCCATCTGGTCCAGTACATTGAAAAGCTCGTCTTGGGAGTCTCCTCTCTCGGTGGATCGTCTCCTCCTGGCTGTATTCGGCGTCCTCTGACCTGTGGTTCCTCTCTCTGGAGGACTGAACATCAAGTGCCTCGAAGCAGCTGCAACAAACAGTTTTTTTCTCGTTAGTCATACGACACCTCTTGGTTGTAGTATATGTAGCCACCTTTCTCCTCTTCTTGCTGCGCTGCCTTTCGACGCGTGTGGACCCGCTCTCGACTCGGTTTCTTCTCCTCTTCGCTGGTAGGGGAAGGAGACTGTTGACTTGCACGTGCTAGCCGCCCCACGAAGCCCTGCATCTCCCTTCGGACGGCCATTTTGCCGGTTCCTGACACTTTGATCTGCTTGTCCGCTGGCGAGTCCTTCCACACAATTTTAGACTCGTTGCCACCCGACCCAGGCGTTTGATTCGCAGAGGACGAAGAAGATGAAGCCTTCTTGCGGCCACGTCGGGACGCGCCCGGCTCCAGGCGCCGCCGCTTGCGCTTCGGAGTGCGTGCCGCGTCCATTGACCACTTCCGATAGTGCGAGCGGATTTGTTGTAGTTGGCGCCAAAATTCGACTAAGTGCGATTAATTTTATTTTTGCACAGTTTGGTTAAAAAAACCCGGTATTTTCGATGATGATTCATTCTCAAGATTTGCTTTCGGTAGTACTACATGTACCGAATCGGTACATGTAGTAGCTCTTCTACTTCGAAGTACCGGTAGTTTAATAGTTTAATACCGACAGTAAGGCAAGAAGAGTAAATACAAAGGCAAGAAAAAGATAAAGCAGAAACGACTAATTCCCTGCAGCACCCTGTATTGTGGCAACGTTTTAGCTAGGGCGATTCTACTTGGCTACGTTTGACGACTTCGGAACGTAGTGCTGAGCACAGTGAGCAATTTTACCGTGTTGATCATCAGTAAATCGTCGTAACCAGTAAGCTGCTACTTGACAGGCTGCGCACGCCCTTGTTCCGAACGCCACAGCTTCTTCTGGAGTTAGCTGACGGCCTGAAGAGACCCAGCAGGTACAGGGTGAAGTGGACACTGTCACAGACCGAAGGTGGGGCGGATAACCGTACCCGTGGGCAAGAGTAAGTTTCTCGCGACGAATGAAATGTAATCATGTTCGAGACTTTGTTAGCACTTTAGCAACTGTTACCCTTTGTAGCCATCTGCTTGTACACTCGTCATGAGTGAAGGTCATGAAATGGATACACTAACGTTTGCTTTACGCCCCGCCCTACCTACCCACTTCATATTTTGCTCTCCACCACCAGCTACCGGCATACTATGGCGCCCAACGCAGTTCAAGACACTCGGAACGAAATCTGTACCGATACGGGCTCCGTCACCTGTCAAATCTGCCTGGAAGAGCTCATGTCGGAGGACCAAACGACCATCAACATCGTCACTCATTTCTGCTCAAAAACTTGCCCCGCAGTCTTCTGCACGCCATGCCTTGAAAAACTTTTGCTCTTGGCAAAAGAAGTCCCGTACACCGGCGCGCTACCCAAGATCCGCTGTCCGATCTGCCTTGTTTCTGTCAACAGGCAGCAATGGGTTCGCTGCTTGGACCCCAAAGCGGCAACAGCGAAATCCCTAATTCAGCGGTACACGAGGCTATGCGAAGCCTCGTGCAACTTCACCTGTCCGGGGCTGCCACAACGCACAGTACACACAACTTCCAGGTTTCTATCAGGACTCATGTCGAGACTTCGCTAATGATGTGGCTCTCACACTCCGACCCTGCGAGAAAGCTCGTATCCCAGAGCTTCGACGCGTAGTTCGTCGATTCTGTCACCACACCAAGACCACCACCGCCCGCGATGTGATCCGCTACGTCGCGGACAACTTTGCAGCTTCCAAGACCAACTGCATTGTACACAAAATACTCCCGCGGATTCTAGATCAAGAGCGGCGAGCGACGCTACTATTGACGTACCATAGCATTCACCGCCGCGTCGTGACTCGCTGCTGCGGTTTCTTTGCTTGCTTTAACTGCAAGCGCACAATGTACGATGAAAGCACGCCATGCGAGTGCGAAGAGGAAGACAAGGAGATGATCAGCGATGAAGACGTAATTGAGTGTCGCTCTTGCCGTGTGATGATCGTCAAAGTTGATGGTTGCAACAGTGTTTGGTGCGTTTGCGGCTTTTCTATGAGCTGGACCGACGAGCAGCGCATCAAAAAGCTTCACCAGCGAAAGCTGCTCCCAGTGGACCCTTTTGACATGACGGTGTATAACCATTGGTCATCGTGGCACTACACTTTCCAGAGCGTTGTCGGCGAGAGCTATTGGGAACTTCGTCAGTCAGCCATTCTACACAGTCTCAACAACTCCCACCCAGTCTTCCGTGAAACACTGCGTCACTTGGTATGGAGGCGGCAATTCCGCCGATTGATCACGGACGCCGTCCTGGCGCTGCGACACAGATTCATGTTGCGCTGGTACCCCGCTATCACGGAGTCACTTCGAACTTTGGTCTGGCGTCGGCGTCGGCGTCGCTTCCACCGCATGTTGCTGGACGAATATCGCACCACCTTTGTCGCTCGCACTGCTCGTCATGAAGCAGAGAAGCTTAAACCTGTTCTTCTCAGGCTCGTGTGGTACTGCCGCTTCCGCAATCAGGTATTAGGCTCACTACGCCGTCGTTTCTACTGCTTGTCAAAGGGCTGGGGGAACCTCACAGAAGAACAAATGGAATTGGATGAGGACCAGCTCGCCATGCTCAGCATCGGGCTCAACTAAACGCAAACACAAAAGATTGGACTATCAGTCTTCCTATGGGACCATACTTGAATTTTTTAAAGGTATATACTGCTAATTACCTGCCAGCAAAAATCACCAGTATAGTCATCTGGGCTGGAAAAGGTTATAAATTTTAAACTCTTGCACATCTAGAATTTTAAATCTGTTTAAGAAGGTAATACGATTTGAGCGAGGTTATCATTTAAGACAATGTAAAATGAGAATTAATATAAAAAAGCTCACAGCCACAATCTCTCAGGGAGCTGCCAAAGGCACTATACTTCGTCGCCACGGCGGTGAATGAGCTGCTGCGGCTATCTCCGCTCTATCTACATGATACGTCTACTCTTCTGCTCGTCTACTTTTGTCCACTAATTTACTTATCACCGCTGTGCTTGGGGAAGTTTTGGGCCAATCGAGACCACCACTAGTGACGCCCGTGGCGGCTGACCCGATACGGCCTGACGACACATATTATCCCGGCCAAAAAGGCTTGGACAAAAATGGCAATATATTTTATCTTAAATTAGAGGAATGTAACTCCGCAACCGTAGAGCCGATTTCGTTGTGTGTCCCCTTAATAGATAGCTTGGTGTCTATTTATTCTCGTAAGAACTTCACAGCATCTAATAATGTTCACTACTTTTCAAATGGTCGCCGGTAAGAAATTGACTGCTGCTGAGAAGTACTTGGTTGTGAAGACCTACGAGTTCCTCCGCCAAAAGAAGGCCTCTGCACCGCATCTATGGAAAGGAGGAGTTCGTTATCATGTCAAAGAGTGTTTAGGCTTTGCTACGGGCACCATTTCAGCTATATGGGCGCACTGGGAGCAGCACCACGACAAGAATTTCACCTCGGTAGGCTGTACTTCATATCATTTCAGTTATTATTGATATTTATCATTTCAGTGGTCGACAAATTAATTATGACAGATGGAAGGTCCAAAACCATCTGGGAGGCCTCCAGAAATACGAGACAAAATATCTGCAGCAAGGTGATGAATGCGAAATTGCATCGGAACCAGAGGGCAGCAACGAGGACACGGAAGAGGATGACGCCGTCGATGACAATGAAGCTGTAGCCGATTAGGAATATGAACGGGTGACCCGTTGTATGTTCTTTACACTCTAGATATTCTTTTGACGGGTTCTTTTTAACAAGTTTATAATTTTCTAACAATCGTCAAATTGCGGTAATATTTGGAATTTATCCATCCGGTTCTGAAAATCCCCACCTGTTATCCCGGCTCTGCCAATGAATATGCATGCATGTTAGTACGTGCCAAGCCCACAATTGCAAACAATTCTGCAAGATATA
The DNA here is from genome assembly GCF_000142945.1 of Phytophthora infestans T30-4. NCBI lineage: Eukaryota > Oomycota > Peronosporomycetes > Peronosporales > Peronosporaceae > Phytophthora > Phytophthora infestans. The sequence goes on from NW_003303731.1 coordinate 1,144,146, forward strand.
GAGCCTTTTTTAAACGGCCGATTGGGAGATCAATGGTTGCAGATACGCAAAAATAGACCTCAAAATCGGAATCTACGCCCGATTTTACCCCTTATATCTAACTATCGTTATGGGTTTTGTGAAGGGAAGGGTTACCTTTTTTGGAGTCCGGGTTATTACCACTTTAAATTATGTGTACTGCTATAATAAAAAAAGTGTAGATCCACCCAAAACGTGGACGGGACCACACACACAGAAAACGGTCACCACCACCACCTTAAAGTTAGCGACCACCAAAATAGCATGATCAATGCAAAATATTTAAGTGTTGTAGATACAGAAATGGATAGTTTTACACGCCCATCGCACTGTCGCTCATTTAGAACTACGTGGAGACAAAGAAATGGTGATTGAGAACGATGAATTTTTAGCTGGAGCATTACAGTTAGATTCATCGGAGTCCGACGTGGAGGACGGTTCTGCATCTCGCCCGCGGTGACCCTGGGCTACTATTTGGCGCTCTACAGAGCCAGACGCTCTAGAAGGATATCGGTCAGCTCTACCACCACACAGTATCGACAAAATCAACCCAGTAGGGTGTACGATTGACCATTTAATTATTCAAGACTACGATTTGCACCGATATGGCCATAAATGCGCTCACAACTTGCTCTGTGTAAATCTGAGCGCTGCAAGTCATGCCTGCAGCTTGCGGCCGACACTGATACTGACGCGCCATTGAACGCGAACAGCACCTGTCCCTGTCGCTACAAGTTCAAGGTCTGTCTGTCATCTAGCACGTGTGAGGTGCTTCAACAAGGCAATCATGCGATGGGCACCGATGATCATCCAACACCAGTAATGAGCAAGCTAACGCATCAAATGAAAGATTATATTACGGACAGCCTCGGAGCTGGAGAGCAAACTACGGCTTCACGTCTACATTCGCTTATCTGTACACTGGTTGACCAGAAAAGTTTCGATGGTTCAGCTCCTACTAGCTCACAAGTATCAGATTTCGTTAAGAACTGGAGACGCAAGAATCCATAAGATTCCATGGCGCCGATGATAGAGCTGTGTGATGGTCACCTCTATGACCAAATTGATATAGTGACGACATCAGACACAGCAATGATCATTTTATGTGATTCCCAACGCAACACGGGGCCCGGTGCAGAGGAAACTGTATCGCACCTTGGTGACGGATTGGAAGCGTACCCTCTACGGGTAGGGATGACCTGTTTACGTCTAATTCGAAGCTACATTGTGGTCCAGACTCATCCCGATTTCACTACAATTTTGCACATTGACGGTACGCACAGCATGGTTATAAACGGCTACTTGGTTTTGTATTTGAATTTTTGGATCGCGCTGGGCACTTTGTTCCGATGGTGTACTTTTGCACCTCGCAGAAACGTGCATTAGACATTGGATGGTGCATCAGATACCTGAAGCGTGTGTGCATGGATTGTGCTGGTGTTTAATTTGCACCACAATTGGTAATAATGGATGCTGACAAAGCACAATTTAGCGCTTGTGTCATAGAACTACCACACACTGTTGTTTTAATGTGCTGGTTTCATGTGACAAAGAATGTATGGAAGCATTCTCGTAAAAAGCGCGTCAGCGGTGGTGACACAAGATCTGTAATTGTGGATCTTTATGATATGCACTATGCTAGTGAGCAAGAGTACCCAGCTGTGAAAACCCAAACTCTGACAAAATGGAGTGCCAAACCCCGGGGATCACCAGTACGCAAATTAACTGATCACATTGCTAAAATGTGGGTCAAATCGCACCGTTTTATGCGCTGGCAGGCTCATCACACACCACCCGGATATGCGGCTACCAATAATCCATTGGAGCAGTATCACCGCAAAGTCAAGCTACAATGTCCTCACACCTAGTGAGCTCATACAAAACCCAAATGGTGCCAGACTGGCTTCTTTGAGCTCGGACCCGGAGCTTTCGTCGGTCCATACTGCTTCAGAGCGCCTGGTAAGGCTTTATCGCCTTATGTGCAAGAGAGGATGCCTCGTGGTGCATATCCTTCCTCCGGTAGGATATGTAGCAGCTGATCTGTATCGTGTAGAGCAGCGCCCATTGCGGCTGGCAGCTTCCGAAAAAAAAATTGTTGCTAGATCAATCAGATCGGTCAATTCTAGGCAAAAACTAACCGAAGGCATGCCTGCAGGTGGTTGGGTCGTAGATATAAGGAGCAAGTCTTGCTCGTGCGTCTACAACAGGAAACATGCTATGTGCTGCCATGTAATCAGTGCCTGTGTGCAAGGAGGCGTGGCGGGCTCCGGTGTAAGCATGCGGTTTAGACAGTTTGTCAGGCCAAGTCATGTCCATGCTCAGACTCTAGAAGGATCACCTGACTCTGATACTGGCTCTTTGTCTCAAGCCTCTGGCGCTTCTACGCCAAGATCGACCGGAGATATTAGTGTGGGCGATAGAAATCAAGATTAATCTTCTGATTCAGACCATCCAATAGAGAGATCGGTGCGGGCGGAGCCTCCAAGTGTGCAAACAGCCGTCGACCATACTGTACAGAATGAAGATGACGCACAAGGATTTGAGTCAACCACCTCTACGCATAGTACAGTGCCTTCCATTGTGAGTTCTGCTGCGACGGAGATACTGGACTGCAGCCTCGAGGACGAACACGTCCTGAGTTATACATCTACTGAACATCAAGGCCAATCGAATGGCGTATTCAGGAGTTGTCGGCGCTCCAAACGTCAACGGAAACTTACAAGACGAGCTGTCGAGTCTCACCTCCAAAGCAGAAAGAAATCGAGGCAATGATGTAGGTGCGAGATCTCTTTTATCATTTGTATCACAAGCTCCTTAACCTTTAATATTACTAATTTCATTTCTTACTTCATATAAGCCCACCTACAGATCTGGCTTGCGTCCGTCATCTCAATGACGTCACTGAATGGATACACCACGTACGTCACGCGCGTCAGAGCGGTGGCTGAACGGCAAGCTTGTAGCTTCTACCAGCTCGCAGAGTTCCTGGCAGATTACACGGTTGACGACTGGGCATGGCGGCAGTGGCGGCTCTACCAGTGACGGTGAAGCCAAACCTGGCGAGCACGGAGCTGTTCTTGTTTTTCCAGTCACGTGGTCGGGCTAAAGACTGGCGGAACATTCCTTCGTCTACACGGGAAGTGGCCAGACCTATCGAGTTCCAATTGACCAGTTTGTTCCTCATCTTGCGCATCGAATTGTTGCTCTAGATGTCTCCGCTTGGGGCGCTGGGGGAGCTGGTGCACGATCTTCAAACGGGGCTTCAAGCGACTTGAGTAACGGCGGAGGATGTGCCTTTGCACGTGGAGCTCTCTGTGCCCGTGCCGGTGATGTTGTGGACATTCTGCTTGCATACAGACGTCGAATTCAGAAGCATTTTCTACCAATAAAATGACCGGATCTTTGACACCCTTTGCAGATTCGAGTTCAGACGACGACGTGCCCTTCGGAAGATTGATCTCACTGCCAAGATGCCAAGGATAAGCAAGAGAAGCAGTGTCCTCGTCGCAGTCGAGACTTTGCTGCAACGTGCTTTCGAAGCCCACCTGGATAGTGATGGAGACTCCAGCGATGACGAGGAGGTGATGGATGTATAGACTTTACATCGGGACCTTCACTCCAGGCGATATATTGCACCACGAACCCGTGTTCCCCGGCCGCCCTCACGCATCAACTACTACTTAACTGGCATGAATGAAGCTGAGTTCCGCTTACACTTTCGAATGACACCACATTTTATCTTTGCTGTCCGCGGTTTCATACAAGATCATGCTGAATTTTAATGTGTCCCCGATAAGCAGAAAAAATGAGTGTTGAGCTGCATTTACTTAGCTTACTCATAGTACTTGGCTCGCCAGACGGTCAAGGTCGATCTGCGGATTTTTTGTCGGTCGGTAGACACACAACAGGAAACCTACTCGCTAAACGAACGGTAAGAGCACTGAACAGCTACGGATCATGGGTAATTAGCTAGCCGAGCGCTGAAGAAGGACGTGAAATTTCAGTTCGACAGGAACGCGTATCGAGCTTTCCGGGTTGTGTTAATCTAATAGATGGAACGCTCTTTCCTTTGCTAACGCGTCCACAGTTACATGATGAAGACTACTACTCTCGTATGGCCTCTTATACTATCAACGGCTTGGTAATATATGACGACCTGAGACGAATCCGCTATAAAAATGTCGGGTGGCCTGGATCTAGCCACGGCAGCCGTGTCTGGCGGAACTGCCGGCTAAATTTGGATCAATCTAGTTGTTTTGGAGTGGATGAGTACTAGCTGGGCGACTCGGCGTATAAAAGCTTGAGTATTATGGTCCCGGCGTACAAGACGTCTAGTGGTGGGCAGCTTGATATAAAAGAGAAGTATTTTAATAAGCGTTCTTGCCCGTATTCGCATACGTGTTGAGCACGTATCGGAATGCTAATGGGTCGATTCCCATTACTTAAACGACTTCGGTCATCACTTCGAAACACAAAGGAATTGACTGCTACTATTCAACTTATACGTGCGAGTACGACATTGCACAACTTAGCAATTCATGACACAATTCCAGACGAATGGATCAACACCGAAATGAACTGCAACACCGACGAAAATGAATTACCTGCTAACGAACAGAGCGGTAGTGATCGCAGAGATTTTATTTGAGACTACATTTTTGACCTAATTTTTTGAAAGGCTAAGCAGAACGAGGTGTCGTCTGCAGGTGAGCTGGCAAAGGTAGCAATAAGTCGATCTCAGCATCTGGAATGCTTTTATCAGCTAGCCTCTTACGAGCCAGTAGTAACTGATCGCTTCGCAGCTTCCAGTTGAACTTGCTGAATTGCAAGAGCTATGCTGGATTGTTCGGCTTCGCGCTTCTTTCTCTCCTCCTTCAGCTCAACCTCACGCTTCTTAAGGCGGAGCTCCTCCTTCGCATCCTCCAGCGCTTGTCTCTTTTCCATGCGCTGACGAGGTGCATCTGAGTGCTGTTCTAGTAATGTCTCAACAGCATTGAGCTTTTGGCGTTTACCTTGGGCGTTCCGAATGCCGCAAGCGACCATTTCTCCCCTTTTTGAACGATTCTCGGAGAGTCTATCCCCCTACTGCATCTAGCGTGTCCGATGTCACACTGGGGCGGACAGAGGGTCTGTCAGTCATTACATCTTAAAGGCGGTAGAAATAGGGACAACGCTACAATATTTCACCCCGTAGCGTAGCTTGGTCGGCAATACCCGCTTCTGTCTGAGCCAGGAAATCCTGGACCGAACAATATTTCTCTCCCAGCTTACTCACTTTATCACGAACTTGTCCCGGTGTCCTGTGGGAGATGTTGGCGGTCTCAAGTGCCGCCATGTTTTCTTTCACTAAAGACTTCTTAATGTTGCCACTGGTCCTATCTGCGCCGCGCCAGCGATTGTAGTTTGTCTCAACCATCATCCAGTCCAGCAGCACGTCTAGAGAGGACTTTCCTCTGTCTACGCCGTCCTTGCCCCAGTACACGTTGGACTTCTTTCCGCTGTTCTTCGCAGTCGCCATGGTGGCTCGACGTGAAGCAGATTCTGTTTGGTGATGTATGCCACACTGTCTGCATTTCAGAACCTCTTCTGAACGAAAAAGAACTCCCCTAAGTCTGTCTGAATTGCAGACGAATATAAAGCAATCAAAGAAGTGATGGGTCGATTTTTTCTTGACGTCTGTCTGCAACTCTGACTACCACTGTTATAGCGATCATTTGCTTTTTTAAGCGGCTGTTCGAGGCCAGGATTATCGACGTGGAATCATACATGTAATTAGTCAAGATTAATCCTGGGGACACAATCTAACAGAAATAAGTATCCATATGGGAAGATACGAGAAGATTCGTTGAGGACGTGGGAAGATATAAATGTGTGGCTATCATATAACCAGTATTTAATCCTGTTGAATCCAGGACTAAGTCCTGGTCACAGATTCGTACTGTAATGAGTAGACCATTTAGCATGATTAATCAGGTATTTTACCATGATTTAATCCTGGCAGCCGAGTTGAAGTCTGAATTCCTGTCTGCAAATGCAATCGAAGAGCTCTTTACGCTCACAACGATGCAGACCTATCAATGCTGCCTCTACGAAAAGCTCCATGTCAAATTTTCTGAGTTGCAAGGCAAAGCAAACTTGCAATCATGGAAGTTAAAAACATGTGTTCTATGTAGTTAACGCAAGCGAGACTTAATACCAGCAAAATTAGCTTGTCGCCGTCGCGATAATGGTGGAAGAGATTTCTTCGTCATTGTCCCTACTGTCTTCATCGCTCGGGGCCCTCGTTTTTTTCTCGTCGTCCTCTGCGCCGGGTGTTGCTGCACCAGAAGCGTCATCCAAAGGAAGTAGACGACCCTTCAGCAAATAGAAGATCAACTCGACGCGACGTCTCTTGAGCGGCTTGTTACTCATATCCAAGTGAAGTCCAGGAATGGCCTTACAGAGGAACATCCAGAGCACGTACACCCCGCAGCTGAACGCGTCGAACTGGATGGGGTTGTTTTGCGCGATCACGTTGAAATCTTGCAATCCAGAGATCTTGAGATTCGTCGCGGCAACCCTGGCAGTGTTCATGTATGGAGCTTGGTTTAGAGGGTCGTAGTAGTATATTCTCTTCTCCTTCCTCTTTACTACGACGCAGCACCAGTGAAAATTGTCGAAGTTCAGTGGCAGCAACACAGTTTCGACGGCGCTATCGGCTGCTTGTTGTAGAACAGCCGCTCGAATCGCTGCATCCACCGGATGCCCTTCGCTATTACGCGTCCGCTTCGATTTTATGGGCACAGACTGGAACCCAGCAAACTTGCATGTAGGGTAATCTTCCGATAAACGCCGGTTCAACGCGCGTATACCGAATAACCTTAGTTATGAATGACTCTTTGTTATCAATTACACTTCAATGTGGCCAATCAGAAGCCGCCAAACGCTGAGTGGGAAAAGAAGCCGTGCATCCTTAGTTATCAATTACACGACTTGACAACCAGTAATTTGCGTACATTATCTAGTACTGGTCTCACTTCTCAAAGCCGCAGATGAGTCCAACGCAACGAAAACGCCCAAAGGGGAGGCCTCACCTACCTGGTGGCAAAGGCCGCCAAGCACCAGCGAACACCATTACGGCGTACACTGCTTCTCACAAGCTGAGGGTACTAGAGTATCTAGACAAGAACGGTAGTATTGCGTCCGCAATTCACAAGTTCTACCCTGATATACCAGCTAGCAAATTTAATTGGCGCCGTATCCTCATTTATTCATGGCGTCGATCTCTTCACAAGATCGTCGCTGCGTGTACAGTCCCTAAAGAAGCCAAGAAGATGAAGGCACGTTGTAGTGGTGTAGCTACCGCTCTACCTTACTCAGTAGAGTTGAAACTTGTTCGCTGGGTCGGGGACCTACAGGACGATGGGGTGCCAGTCACACCAATGATGCTAAGGTTGCAGGCACTCGCAGAAGCTAACGAACCCGGTATCTACGCGTTCACGGCATCCTGGAGTTGGTAGAGCGTGTTTAAAGGTCGCCATCGCTTAGCCCTTCGAGATAAGACCCGCCAGGGTCAAATTTGCCCTTCCGAGCTCGACCAGATTGCAAAATCATTTGCTGAAGAAGTACATGAGAAGGCACAAAGCCTTGGAGTCACCAAAATCTACAACGCGGACCAAACAGGTACATTTAAAAAAAATATTCTCGTTTGTCATTTGATTTGGACTTACGTTGCCCTATCACTTGTAAAGCTGTCAATTTTGAGTACTTACCTAGGAGGACTTTAGCCAAAAAGGGAATTAAAACGGTGTGGGTGAAATGTGGTGGAAAGACTAAAGAGAGAGCTACCGTCATGTTCTTGGGTGACTCCGAGGAAAACAAGTATGATCCATACGTCATTTTCAAAGTTCGTCCTGCTAAGAACCCAGAAGCCCAGAGTGACAACAATAAGTACCGTAACGGATTTGGCGCTTATATTTGGAAATCGATCTCTAAAGCCCAAGTCGAGACCGGAATGCAGATCTACGGAAACGGAAAAGGTAACACTTTTGTTTTTTTTGCAATGAGAATGGCTTATTAACTGAATATTTTCATTACATTTTAGGTTGGTGGGGAGGAAAGCTAACCGTAGCGTGGCTTCGCTACCACTTTGGCTTGCGGCCGAATCACGACCAACCTGTGTTGCTTTTACTCGATGACTTCTCAGGTCACTGGACCACAGAGGTCATCGAGTATGCAAAGGCAGTCAACGTCACGTTGATGAAAGTACCCCCAAATGCTACCTCAGTTTGCCAGCCGGCCGACGCCACGTGGAACGGTCCTGTTAAGCAAAGGCTACGATACGCTTGGATTCTCAACCTTAAAAAGCAGCTAGCCACCCGTGTTGCTAGCGTACCGTTCAAGCTGAAACCTCCAGATCGAGCTCTACTATGTGAGTGGGTTCGAGAGGCATGGGGAGATGTGACCGCCTCGACAATACGCGCCGGATTTCGCCACTGTGGACTAGTGCAGCATGATGAAGATGTCTTCGACGCATCAAGACGTTTAGAGGCCTTACAAGCGGGTGAAGAGATATTTCAAGCTATGGTACATTCCGATTTGATCGACACTAGTGTAGAGCAGTTTACGCTAGACGACGACTTTGATGATCTGTTTCGTGAATTTGTCCGATTTAAATAGACTGTTTGTTCGAAGATACCGATAGCCGGGACACGCAATTTCTGGTCTCTGCACTGCATATTGGGTGTAATGCATAACTAAGGTAATTCGGTAGCAGCGTCGGTGAGCCATGTGGGCGGGCTCGCGCTGTAGAGCATTGCGTAGTCGTAGTCTGGGAGGTTCGGAAGCCCTGTGATCCGCTCATAGGAAAATGTCTCCATTACTTTGTCTGCCACCTGCTTAACAATGTCATGCTGTTCGGCAGGGAGTGCAGCAATTGCCTCCGCCACAAGCCACATGTGCATTCCGATGCCGTTCTGCACAGCGGTCTTCAAAGTGTGGATGCGCTTGAATATCTCAATTTGCCTGCGCGTAAAATTACCAACATCCTTGATGGCCACAACCTCCACAATTCCTTGGTTTGTCGATCTCTGCGTACTGGAAGCTTGGCTGGACTGCGAATCCACAATCGATATGGCCGTCTCGACAGTGTTTGACACAGGGAGGGCCTTCACACACGCGTCCAGCAGGTAATTGGGGTGAATGTAGAACCGATCCTGGATTAAAACAGGATTCTTCTGTGTCTTAAACTTCGGCTTTTTCTTATCTGCTTCAGTGTGTCTGACGAGGACGCCTGATAAACGTCTCTGCGTTTCGATCAATCCAGGCTTCTGGTGTTCAAGAGCGTCTAGCAAAGCAGTCAAAGTTACCTTTCCGGCAGTCTTTCTACCCACCTTAGCAGCTTCGTACCATTTTCGGTCCTTCTTTTCGCTAGCGCTAGTAGCTTTCTTCTGTTTTTGAGGTCTCCCTACCTTCTTCGCTTGAACTTATGCCAAATTCGACCTTGACTTTGTCAGAAGTACAGCTCTTCTCACCATCCAATTGTTCTTCGCCATCCCCATATGCACCCCCCGCCGGAGCATTAACAGAATCCATTTTTTTCTGGCGAACATTACACCATTAATCCAGGATAAACCGCAAGCGCATAGTCATATTCGATATCCGCCATTTCGTTGGCGATAAGGTGTGTGGCTCTTACAGCCTCCCTGTAGCGTTCTGATTGTGTCCTCAGCTTTTTGACCCCAGATCCATGATCTCCATTCGTAAGTCTTTCGTACGAGAATTGCTTCACCTTCTTTAGAGATTGTGAAGTGGTGGTCCATCTACAAAACAGGTACACAGGTGTTAGAGAGCAAATAAACCCTGGAGAAAATCCTGTATATTCCTGTATAATGCATACTCACCTCTTGTCAATCCCCCCCCCCAAGGAATACTTGAGCCCGGTGCCTTGATATGTCTTCTGTACGCAATGGCGTGACGACATGGCAGCTTCATAGTACTTGAAAATTCAGACGCATCGCCAATCCTTCAAATTCACCCTGTGCTCGAAAAAACTTCCATTCACAACCACAGTGCCACCTCCAATCGAGTCCTTTGTATAGTAGTACGTATCCACTTTAGCCAGAGCCGCCGCGTATTGCGTTTCGATCTGTTGGGCAAAATAATGCGTAGTGAACCGTAAAAGTGTCGCCATCTCTTCATCATAAGCATTTTTCACAAAAACGTCCAATCCGAAACAGCCGATACTGGTATTCATTACTCACTCGGCGATCCTGGGCATACAACGCTTTCACGCACATCGCCATGCTCGAAGATCCACCCAGGCCTTCTTTCAACTTTCCAAAGAAACTCTCCAAACGATTATTGGTATGATTCTTAAAGCGCGGCAGCTTTGCGCGTAAATAGTAAACCCAACGATCTTGGCACGTATCCCAGTTCTTCTGGAAATATTCGTAAAATCCAGTAGGACCCAAACGCTCACAGATTCCTTTGAGAGATGCATGCGCACTCTCGTAAAAATCTTTGCAGACAGCGTATACCATCTTGTGAATGGCTCCGTTGATCTGACTTGCATATTCAGCTGAAACTTTCCCGAATTCTGGCTTCGACCTCATTTCCTTGAGATACTTGATCACGTGGAAGTGACAAATGAGAATTCTGGCGTCTGGAAGATTTGATTCCAACACGCAAATCTCATTCAGGTCCTTATCCAAGACAATGACCCGCGGACACTGGATTCGTGTGGGATGAGACCGCTTGAAGTGATCAATCGCCCTCTCCATGTGCCAATCTCCGTTTGCCTCTATCAGCGAATGATAAACGACTGCATCCTCGCCGAATTCGTTCATTGCCATGAATCTGAGGAGCTGGTAGTTGTATCTAAAAAAAATCATGGATAATCCTGGTTAGAACCCTTGTAATCCTGGATGTTTAAAAAGGACGAACCGATTCGTCTTGTGGCTGCAATCGATTAGCAGAATCTCGCTGAAGCGGCTGTACATACGACGCATATGTGCCGAAGCTAACTAAATAACCCCCGTTTCACCACAGGTCGTCTCCGCAACATACGACACGTTTTCTGGGCTAGCTGCCACGAAAACCGCAATTTCCCGTGCTGTTGCGTCATTATCGTCTGTGCTTGAAACAGACGAAGCATGGCGGCGCACCAGATTGCCCGCGTCGCTCTGGATGACATTCTCGTCATGCTCCAACAAGTAATCATAAATCCTGGATCTTTTTGCGCCAACAGCCAGCATTCCCTCGACCCGAGCACCAACGAGCGGATCCATAACCACGCGAGAAGCAGGATACGTAGCGAAGGCTGCAGGAAAAACTTAATGATTGTGCCCCAAAAAATCATTCTTGACCTGTAATTCTCCACGAGCAAGATTCCACTGTACCACGAAGCGAAACGGGCAATTAGTAAGACGGATATGCTGTCTGGGACGACTTCCTACGCTGCGGGGCTTCCTTTTCTTCCATCCATGAGTGCAAATATACGTCCGCTGGTACGGGTCGTAGCCGTCGGGCACCAACTGGGACTCGTCTTCACCCTTCTTCGTCTTCTTGAGCCTCTTGTTGCGTTCTGCTCTGGACATGGGCTCCTTGACTGGTATTACTTGCAGCGTTGTTGGCAGTAGCCCTAAAAATATTCTTGCCAATCTTCCCAACTGCCGTGATACTTCACCGGCGGGTTCATAGACGTAATTGCAGCGTCATCATCGTCCGCTCCATCGGTTTTCCGAGGGACGCCCAGCCTCTACATATTCCTCCGCCTCTCCACCGCTCGTCTGACCTTCCGATTCATCCATTTCGCCGTCACTGTTGCGATTCTCGACGGTTTTGCTCTCTCCACCTTCCAAAGGGCTATTTCCGACCTGGGGTTCAGTTGGCACCACTTGCCCTCCCCACTGCGTATTGGAAAGGCCCGGGCCTTGGCATCGGGGCAGGAGCCGTCGTTCGCCGGCGCGTCCGCGAGCGCCGGTTGCATTAGCGGTAACCGCGTCCTGGGGCATCTTATTTGGAGGCGGCACAAAATAAAATGAAATGCTTTTGATTCTTTAATTTCGGAAATAGGAGAGCGGTAATGTATTTTATTTTATTCATGGACGAGTAATAGCATGTGTGTTTCCATGTAACTGCCCTTTTTTTTAAGAAAAAAAATTGGCAGACGAGAAATCAATCATTTTTCAATTCGGACAGCGTAAAAAACCTGACAGCCTTGTCCAAAAAACACCATATGGGTTTTTCGGACTCAGCCTGCAAGTTTCCCAGTTTCAGTCATGCCGCAGGAGGAGGAGCGCGCGTCGTCGGTGGCGGCTACAGAGGACGAGGAGACAGAGCTGGAGCAGATAGACGAGCACTCTTCGCTGCGCGAGGGAGCGGCAGGTGACGATCATTCACCACCATCCTCACTCCAGACGCCCGAGAAGCAGAAGTCGAACAAGAGGCTCAAGAAGCTACCGGATGATGACTCGGGTCCTGGTGCTAATGGCGCGCTACGCCAGGGGTCAGCTCCTCGACTGATGTCAATGGAGAGTGCTGGTCTCATTGCTCAGTACGCGGCTGTAGGATTGGTCTACGGCGTCTTGCCCAGCACTATCACTCCCTTCCTGACCTATTATCTCAACATGGAAGGAACAGCCACAACGTCGGCGCGGGCTCTGATTTCAATCCCCTGGAGCTTCAAAGTCTTCATTGGCGTGCTGTCTGATTGCGTCCCCCTCTTCGGGTACAGACGGCGACCGTACATGGTGCTAGGATGGTCCGTGACGGCTCTGTGTCTGCTGGCAATGGCCGCGTCTCCACTGGAAAAACCCTACTTTCCAGACCCAGAGATGCGGAACATTAAACCGACCGATTACTCGCTGGAGATGGTGCAGTCTCTTAATAAGAGCGCGCCCAGCAGTGGAGCCAAGTACATTGTGCTCATGATGTTCGCCACACTGGGATATCTGTTCGCAGACGTGGCTGCTGATGCTGTGGTGGTCGAGTACGCTCAACGTGAACCGGAAGATACCCGCGGACGCACCCAGACCGCGATTTATACCGTGCGGACGCTGTTTAATGTGGTGGCCCAAGCTATCACGGGGTTTGGACTCAGCTCGCCGGATTATGGCGGCAGTTTTGACTTTGGCATTTCTTTCCCGGATACAATGTTGTTGTTGGCAGTGTTTTGTCTGCCTGTGATCCCGACGACGTGGATGTTTGTGCGTGAAGAAGTGGTGAAAGAGCGACCGATGTTCAGAAAGTACATAGGCGAGTTGTGGGGCGCAATTCAGAGTCGTGCTGTGTATCAGGTGATCGCCTACAGTTTCCTGTCTGGAGTGTTTAGCGGGTTCACGTACGTGGCGCAGGATCCGATGACTTCGTACTGGGTGCATGCAACGAGCTTCAACCTGAGCCTCAGCAGCATTTTTGGTAGCTTTGTGACTGTGGTCACGCTCACGTTGACTGGGAAATATGGGCTGCAATGGAACTGGAGGACGATGCAAGTGGTCACTATGTTGAGCGTGCTTACACTGGATTCCATGTGCACAATGCTAGTCACATGGGACGTTGTACGAAAGCAGTGGTTCTGGCTGGGTGTGCCAATTGTAGAGGCTGTGCCGGGAGCGGTGGGGTTCATCATTTCGACGTATGTGGTCGTGGAGCTAGCAGGACATGGCAATGAAGGAGCGATCTATGGTCTTCTGACCACTGTGAGCAACCTGGGTGGGCCTTTTGCTCTCACGCTGACGAAGAATGTGAACGCGGCTTTCAAAGTGTACAACGAAGACATCCTGAACGACACGAACGAGGTACGACGCGACGTGACCATTACTATCCTGATCTCGTACGTGATGAAGCTACTGGCGCTGCTCTTCCTTCCGTTGCTGCCTCGGCAGAAAGCTGAGGCCCAAGCTCTCAAGAGAGCAGGTGGAAGCAGTCGACGTATGGGTGTCTTTACTATATTATATCTGTCTTTTGCGCTCGTGTGGGCGATTTTGACCAACTTGCTGGGCATCTTCGAGAGTACTCGATGCTGGGTCATCACTGGTGGCTGCAAGGAATAATTTAGCTAAACACCCAGGCATGCCATTAAAAGTCTCAGTGGTGAACTGGCAAAAGCGACTTACATACTTGCACCGACTTTTTGGCCTTCTACTAATGAAATTTGCGTATCCTCTCAAATCTTACCAGATACTTTCAGTAAATGTATTGGCTAAACATTTTGCCGATAAACACATGCGATTGGTCGATATGATTTAAATGACGATTCGATCTTTTCACATAGGGTTTCAAGAACGCCAGCAGTGGAGCCTCTGCCGCACTTACTTTCCTTCTCGCTGCGCAGAACAATGGTGGCCGCGTTTCCACAGAAGGCTAAAGCAGGCTTGTGCGCGCTGATCTCATGCTGCTTCCAGCCTGGGTACACACCGGAGCCAACTGACGAATACAGATACGTGATTCAGGAAAAGCCAAAGCGCCGTCCGATCGCTGACGAAGAGGACCCGTCCACCGCCATCCTACCCAACTACCAGGACCCACCTCGATGGATCAAAGACGACTTGGTTGAGGCATGTGTGTCCTGCGGCGTCGAATTCGATCTGCTCAAGCGCAAACACCACTGTCGCGGCTGCGGACTCGTCTACTGCGGTCACTGCACATCCAGTTTCGACCGTGTGGTCAAGTTTGGCTTCGTGGAACCCGTGCGTCTTTGTAACAACTGCGCCAACACCGCCAAGACCGAGAACGTCTTCTACGAGAAGCTCTTGCCGCTGCTGGAGGGTGGAGATGTCTTTAGTAAGTATGGCCTGCTGCGGAAGAGACACGTTGGTCTCAAGTTCGTACGTGCCAAGAACATTTTCCAATACCAGAAATTTGATCCCGAAACGAGAACGTGTGAAGGCGACATCAAGGCCATTCCACTTGACGAGATCACGGACGTCCGCGAGGTGGATGTGGGGCAGGACAACTCTGACGTGGGGATCGTCATCGCTGTGGGTCCACAGGAGCACAGATTTGACGCCACAACGGAACTCAAGAGACAGCAGTGGATGGAGGCAATTGCGGGAGCTCGTCATGTGCGTGGCGCAATGCTGGCAGCAGAACGAGAGAAACGTGCGAAACAGATTGAGAGAGAGAACGACGAGATCCGCCAGATGTCGGAGAACTTGCAAAAGATGGAGGAGCGTCGCGCCATGTTCCAGGAGGATCGTTTGCGCCGCCGGGCCGAGAAGCGCGAGCAGCTACGTGCCAAGTATCACCTCGCAACCGCGGCATCGTAAGCGGTTAACCGCGCGTCCTAGTAACGCACGCGAGTGATCACTGGTCGCTTTCCACTCACTACACGTCATGCTTCGAGAGTAGTTCGTATCTGTCGTGGCCCCCTGCCAAAACCGAGCTGTATAGTCAACACTGCCGCAATTTTTCAATTTATATACGTGAACCATGAGATCGTTTTTTTAAAGGTGCAGATGCTATGATTAGAAAGGTGTTCTGGATGCCACAGAAGGCAAATTGACGTCGTAATGACAATTTCACTGGGGGCAAGTTTAACGTTACTTCTTGCCTTTGGCGTTGGAATCGCGGATGGCGGCTTCGAGGTCATCCCATTTCTCCTTGCTGACTGTGCCAAACATATTGAACTCGCCGGCGTTCGAGACCGTCTCACCTCCATCGAAGCGGATGATCTCGCCATTGAGCCAGCTAGCGTAGTCGCTCGTCATGTAGGACGCCAAGTTTGCGAGTTCGTCCACCTCACCAAAGCGCTTCAGAGGGTTGTTTTGGATCATTACTTCCTCAAAGGCGCCCGACGGGTCCAGTCGGTCGAACGCTCCCTTGGTTTTGATCGGACCCGGGGCGATACCCACAAAACGGATTCCATACTTGCCCCCACTCCACCGCCAATGACTTGATCATTGCCTGAAACACAAACACGCGAATAGATCCTTATTAAAGCATTGCAATACACGAAACACCCACGCGGTTCACGTACGCTGACGCCAGCCTTCGCTGCAGCGGAGGGAACGACGTAGCCGGAGCCCGTCTCGGCGTACGTCGTCGTAATGTTGAGGAATACGCCGCCTTGCTCGTGCTGGATCATGCGTTTGCCTGCGTCCAGCGTCACGTTGGCCGTGCCCTTGAGAACAATATCCACGATGGTGCCGAAACCTTTGGCGTTAAGCCGTTCGAAGGGCGAAATAAAGTTCCCGGCCGCATTGTTGACCACGATCGTGGGTATTCCCGCCTGCTCGTCTAGCTCGTCCAGCGCTTTCTTTACCTGCTCGGGCTCGCGTACGTCTCCCGTGAGCGGAATCACCGCGTTTCCCGTAATTTCCTGGATTTCTTTCGCCGCCACATCCACGACGCCCTTCTTGCGGCTCATTATGGCGACGGTCGCGCCCAGATCTGACAGTTTGGTGGCGATGCCCTTGCCCAACCCGGTGCCGCCGCCTGTTACCAGTGCCACTTTTCCCTTGAAGGTGCCGGGTGGCAGCATGGTGCTCAACACAGGCGACGATCGGGGCTTCGCCGTGCTCTTGGCGCGGGTCCGCAGCACCAGAATCGAGGAGGATACACGCTTGCTAAACATTGATTCGGATCGAGAAATGTGAGACCTTGAATTTGTACAATCCACAAAAATAATTACCCTCGAGTTTTTGACGTGAGACCGACGTGAAGCTCCATCATTTTTCTATTAACAATAATGTTATAAGATTAAAAACATGTATTCTTAAAAGACAACTTTAATTTTTAAATTCCTCATTTTTCAAAAAATAATAGTTTACGAGTTTAAAACATGTTTTTTTAAAGACAGCTATACGACTAAAGTACAGTCGTGCACCTCCAATTCGACAGGGCGGACCATATCAACAGTGCCAGGGCATACAGTGCGCGTCGTAATTATAGCCGCACCTGAAAAATAGAGCTCTTGCGCCAGAAACTGAGACCTGCCTGCAATCGAAGGGCTCGGAGGCCGTCTTAAAGGGATAGAAGACTTGTGCAGCAAGCGAGGTTGAAAACGACTAAGTCGGCTTGGAGCCAGGAGGCAAAATCTGGTTTGAGGTCGGGTCAGAATTATAGCCGCACTTGCAGGCTCTACAGGCAAACGGCTCTAGTAACCCGTCTTAGCTCCTTTTAACAGCCGCGTCGCTTCCAGCCGCTTTGGGACGCTTCGCACTAGCTTTTTAAAATACTCAGGATCAATGCGAGACCACTCTAACTTGATCTGTCTGATCAAGTCGGCAGGCTTGTCAAATTGGCGTCCGTTGGCGTACACCCGGCGAGCTAGAAGCCCCCACACGTTCTCTATGATGTTCAGATCGGGGCTTTTGGCAGGCCACGCCATTGGTTCGATGTTATGGGTGGCTAGGAAGCCCTTGGTGAACCTCGAGGCATGTTATCATGTTGGAAAATGGGGGTCAAATTGCCCAACTTTGACCCCAGTTCTCTTAGGCATGGAAGCATGCCGGAGGTCAGCGTCTCGGTGTACTTAGTGTAAGTGCACAACGTAAAGCAAAAAACAAACGCAAATCCAGTGCACTGATATTTTATTCGCTAATTCAGTAAAACATTTACGCCAATCTTCTGCATAATCTTGGCGTCAGACGCGCGAATCGCGGACGCGCAACAGCGCTTCCGGTCGCGATAGACGTCCGGCAAGGCGGCAACTTCCGCGGACCGAGTGGTGACGTAGGGCTCGTCACGGGGGGATTGTTCTCCATGTGTCGATCGCTTCTAAGAGTAGGAGCCATTTAAATGTAAATACACTTAAATGTCAACTTTAGGAAACTAATCAGGAAGTAACGTAAGCACGTAAGTGCCGGGCAAAAGGCCGCGACAGGACTGCGGTGTCTGGCGAGGCTGCTCTTCTCTGCTGCTCTCTGGTGAGCGGCAGGCGTCAAAACGCAAAGTGTGGAGCAGCCTCCACCAGAACACCGCTGTACCGCAAAAGTAGATTAGTATACAAATAGCAAATAAGTCAATACTAAACTCTAGATAAATGCACTCTCGTTTGAGTACACCATCTTGGCAGCGCACAGCCAACGATGTCCTTGTGCATACAGTCCTTGGTATAGTCCTTCGCCATTGCACGCATGTGTACTCAGTGTAGCCGGTTGTAGTGCAGCCGCAAGCTGCACTGCCAGGCGCATGAGTGTCCTTGGGATGTGTCTTTGCAGACACTGGCAGTGGACGGTGGCTCATAGATGGGGGCACCGGACACTGGCAGACTGCAATGCACTGGCGCTCGACACGCAGGTAAGTTTTATAGCTCACACTCCCACTTGATCTCGGCGACGCACTTGGAAGTCGACGCGATCACACACGCGCATCCTAGTTGCCGCCATAGTCCTAGTAGTAGCGTAGTCACAGCTCAAAACCAATAGCAGTCCACTCAGTAACAGCACTCCCACTCGATCGCCCTCGTCTTCA
Organism: Phytophthora infestans T30-4; assembly: GCF_000142945.1. NCBI lineage: Eukaryota > Oomycota > Peronosporomycetes > Peronosporales > Peronosporaceae > Phytophthora > Phytophthora infestans. The sequence goes on from NW_003303731.1 coordinate 1,162,560, forward strand.
TCAATGTCGCTCAGGTACAGCCTCCGCATCAACAGCAGTAGTCAACGTAGTAGCAGTAGTCGTAGTTGTAGCCATGTCCTCGGATACGTTGTCGTCGCTCGACACAATAGGTAAGACTTTCATAGCCTTGCGAAAGTGTGTGAACTTCACCACTGCAAGTGCCTTTGTCATTATATCGGCCACCATAGCATCAGTTCCGATGTGTTGGGTTGTAAGTTGCTTCAACTCCACGTGGCGTCTGATCATGTGGTACTTGCTATCGATATGTTTCGATTTCGAATGTTTGCCAGGCTTCGCAGCTAAGGCAATGGCTCCTTGATTGTCTCCCAGTAGTTGAGGTACTGGATGCTTCCAGCTCAACTCCTTGCATAGGCCAGCAAGCCACAACAAGTCCTTGGTCGCCTCTGCCATTGCTACGTACTCAGCTTCACAGGTACTGAGCGCGTTGATCTCTTGCTTACGAGATGCGTAGGAGATGACGTTGTCGTCCAGCATAGTGATGTAGCCACTGACACTCCGTCGATCCACAGGGTCATTCGCATAATCAGCATCAGAGTAGCCACTAACTTGCACATCAGTCTGTAGCTTCACATTCATCACTAGTCCGTAGTCACATGTAGCCTTCAGGTAACGCAGCACCCTCTTGGCTTGTGCGAAATGCATATGATCATAGCTCGCAAGATACTTGCCCAGGTGTCGGGTAGCATGAGCTATGTCAGGTCTCGATGCACTAACGAGGTACTGGAGAGCACCCACCAGTTCTCTGTAGGGAAGATATTCCTTCGAAGCAGGCACGTCTGTCTTCGAGGGCGTCGTAGCTTCTGGTGTAGCACAGCCATTACAGTTCTCCATATGAAAACGCTTCAACACCTCCAGTACGTACTGCTTCTGGCAGTACACTATTTGCCGGCGCGGCCGGTCAATCAGGATCTCAACGCCTAAGAGATATTTGACTGTGCCCATCGTCGTGAGCTCGAATGTCTCTTGGAGTGAGGCAGCGATTGTGGCACACAGGTTACGTGAACCCATCAGCAGTAGATCGTCCACGTAAACAGTCAGTAGCAACTTGACTTCACCATCCTTCCTCAATGTATATAGGCCGTAGTCAGAGTCCGTCCTAGTAAAGCCCATCGCAACAAGCTTCGCATGAAGCGTGCGATTCCAAACGTTCGGTGCTTGCTTCAGTCCGTACAGGCTCTTCAACAATCTGCAAATGGACCCAGGTCCATCCACCTGGAAGCCAGGAGGCTGCTCCATGAAGATAGTCTCGTCCAAGTCTCCATGCAGAAAAGCCGTCTTCACGTCAAATTGCAACACCTCCCAACCTCTTTGTACAGCGTAGTAGATAGCCGCACGTATGGTTTCGAACCGGATCACAGGTGCATAGGTCTCAGAGTAGTTAATCCCAAGTTGTTGTTTGAATCCATGGATCACTAGTCGCGCCTTGAAACGTTTGATTCGTCCACGCTCATCTCGCTTCACAGCAAAGACCCACCTACACGTTATCACCTTCACGTTCTTGGCATCTTTGCGGGGTACAAGTTTCCAGCTCTTGTGACCCTTCAACGATTGAAGTTCCACCAACATTGCAGCTCTCCACTGCTGCCAGTACTTGCTTGCACGTGCTTGTTTGTACGTCGTCGGAATCTGCACATCCGTAGTCATAGCCTGCACTAGGCCTACCACGTAATCCGACAATCGAACGTTCGCCTTCTGCTTCCTTCTTGGTCGCTTTAGGCAGGGCTCTCTTGATGGAGATTGAATCTCGAAGCCACTTGTCGCCTTCTCCACCATTGCAGGTTTCTTCTTTGTTCTGCGTCTCTTGCGCTTCCTCACTTCCAAACCTTCCTCGGTTTCTTCAGCAGGATCCTGCAACACGGCTGGTGCTGCAACACCAGCAGTCTCCGCACTGTCCTTGCTCACAGGTGCGTCAACGATTGACAAACTCCCACTTGAACTTAACTCAGTTTCTGCAGGTTCGTCAGCAAGTGGTACCGCCTCAAGTGGCTTCTCCGCACTAGAGATGCCGTCACTCCAACCTGGAAGGTACGTCTCCATGTTGGTCTTGATGCGCGCCACATGTACAATCTCGCGTAGAGTATGATCACCATCAAAGAATGTGTTCTCTAATAGATGCTTCATGTAGATGCCATCGGTTGTGAAACCTCCTAATGGAACTTCACATTCCCACTACGAGCTGTCACCACTTGAGCTGTCACCAGGTCAATGAACTTGTAGCCTAGGGTCGATTCGCTATAACCCAGTAATAAACACAGTCTTGCCCTTGCTCCCAGCTTTTCTTTCGCTTGTCTTGACTCAGGGGGAACACGCACGTGTGCCAGACAGCCCCAAGTACGCAAATCATCCAGCATGGGCTCCGATTCGTACAGTTTCTGGTGCGGGGACACCAATCCTAAGGGCTTGGTGGGCAACCAGTTCAACGTCGTCACCACATGCAGGAAGGCTTCTCCCCGCAAGGAGTTGGGCATGTGTGTAGCCATCAGCATCGCTCTGATCCTTGGTAGAACCACGCCATTAGCACGCTCCACAATGCCGTTCTCTTGAGGAGAATAGGCGTTCGTAAGCTGCTGCTCAATCCCTTGGTCGACGCAGTAGTCACTTAGTTCCTTGCTTGCAAATTCACCTCCTTGGTCAGAGTGTAGTCGTCGCACCTTCTTCTCAGTAAAGCGAGTTCGCAGCCTGTTCAGCAGGACCTTGATGTGGAACGTTGCTTCACTCTTCTTCTTGAGTAGGAACGGCCACTTGTACCTTGTAGACTCATCTATGATAAAGAGAAACATTGTAGCTCCATCCACAGACTGTTCGTTCACAGAGCAAATGTCCATCATGAGAGTCTCCAGAGGTTCGGACTTCCGCGATGGAATCCGTTTATAAGACATTCTTTTCGCCTTACTGGCAGCATAAGCAACGCACTCGTAGGAAGTCAGACCTTTTGCATTCATCTTAACTCCAACATCGAGTTTGTTTGCCAACACTTTCACCGTCTCCATGCTCATATGACCAAATCGTTGGTGAAGCAGCTCCATGGCTTTCTTGCTGTCCATGTCCTCTTTTAGAGCCGCCATCACCATTACTCCAGTTACTCTTTCTGCACGTAGTCGGTAGATACTGTCACGCATCATGAACTTGAGTGATGTGCTTGGCTTGGAGATCCAAGCAGTCTGTTGGTCCTCTGAGCATGTCAACTTGAAGTTGCCCTTCATTTGTAGGTAGCCCAAACTCACGATGTTCACCTTCGCGTTCGGTGTGTACACCACGTCGTCCAGGAGACGGTCCTCGAGCTGGCCAGTTGCCTGGTTAACAACACGCAATAGCACAGACCCACAAACAGAAGTGTGTTCAGTTGTGCCATTCGCAAAGTCAAGTCGACTAGCTTGGTCTTCCCTTATGGTAGTAAACAATGACAGGTCACCACAGACATTTGCCTGGGATCCTGAATCAAGTATCCATTCCACAAACTCAGACTGAGCTGATTGCATACCTTGGTTCTGGTTCACAGCGTTGACTTGACGAGAGTTGGGTGGTCTGTTCTCACGACGGTCTTTAAATCGACGTGGAGACATGTTCCGCCCTTGGAAATTGTCACGTCGAGGTGAAGGTCCTCGTCCTCTCGAAGGATTGTCACGCCACTGCTGCTGCGGAGACGACGGTCCATAGCGACTCAGTCGATCATCGCGTTGGGGTGGCGGCTCATAGCAACTCGGTCTCTCGTTACGCCACTGCTGCTGACGCGGTGGAGATCGATAACGCCCTGGATTCCCTCTTGGTTCACGTCCTCGCATTGACGGAGAACGGCATCTTCCTCTTGGTGGAGTTCGTTCTCGATTGAAGAATCGGGGTGGTGAACGACTTCGTCCTCGTCCTTGAATAGGAGGGTCAAAGTGTCCAACATCTTGACTCCAGAGTCCTCTCTCGTACGCACTCTCCAAGTTAGGTCTGTAATCATTGCGCATCCCTGGTTCTTGGCGTCTGTTAAACCCGACATCAGGACCTCGACAGCTATCCCCCGGCACAGCCGAACCCCCTTGTGGTTCAGCTTGATTGCGCCATGGCTCAAGTGTAGGCCCTTTCGAGTTACTCGACAGTCCTTGCCCCAAGTAGTAGATGTCTGATTCCCACGTAGGCACCAATCCAGCTGTAGACTGATTGCCTTCCCACTGAGTCTGCGCAGTACTCGATACAGTAGGTTGCATGTTTTGCAGTACAGTAGCTTGTACACCCTGTTGAACAGCAGGTTGTCCAGTAGGTTGCACTTCAGGTTGTACCGCAGATTGTATGGCAGTTTGCACAGCTACAGCTGGTGTTTGCAGTGTAGGCAGTGAGGTTGATTGTCGTTGTTGTAGTCCTTGTCCTCCAACTTGTATGTGTTGAACAGGAACTCCAACTTGCAGCTGCAGTCGCTGCGTTGCTTGCGCAACCGACGATTGAGTGCGTTGCGTACTTGCCCGCACCCCTTCAACAACACGACGCTCTCCTCCTTCTTCACTTTCCGCAGGAGACGTTAGTGACCATGCAGGTGATTGCGTAGCCGTAGGCGATAGGGCAGCACCATCCGTAAGGTCAATCGCATTCGCATCGCATAGTGATAGGCCAGCAAACAGTCCTTGGCCATCTTCTTCCAACGCTACCGCATCCACACGACGTACGGAGTTCACCAGCGACACGGGAGCCCTTGGTTGTCTCTCTTGCAGCTTTCTCGCGAGCTCTGGCTTCAGTTGCTGGCCAGTGAGAGCCGCACACTCGGCATACCAATGTCCTTCTCCTTGACAGCTCGCGCAGTTTGTGCGCTGCTTCTTATCTGCAACGCCCTTGGATCGCTTGCGCTGTTGCTTGTTGCGCTTGCGTCCTCGGGCTTAACCTTGTCCTTGGTCCGTTTCGACATGAGCAACTTGCATTGAATGCGCGACCGGTTGTCTGGTCTGTGCACGCAGCTGGTCACGCTGGTGTTCAGCAGCGCGTAGTCGTTGTAAAGCTTCAGCAAGTGTAAGTGTCTTACGATCATGGTTGTTAAGCCAATCGCCGTGTTCACGGGCGAGATCTTTAAACGCTTCCACGCTGTTCGACAGTAGTAGGCTTGCATGTTGCCACTCAGCAAACTCACCATTAGCTTGATGTAGAAGTGTCACCTTCTTTGCAATGTCGTCAGCATACTGCGATACTGACTCGTTTGGCTTGAGCCGGCGCGTCACTAGCTCTTGCAGTAGGTAATCAGGATTAATGCCATCTCCAGCCTCAAAGTGCTGCGTAATCGCATCGTAGAGCATAGCGGCGGCGTCCATGTTGTCGTGGATGTCGTCGATCTTGAACGTCGTACGTAGGTCAACAGACAGCGACAACGCAAGTGCTGAGAACGCCTTGTTCTTGCGCGACTTGTACCACACGCGATATTTGTCACGACGCATGCCTTCTACTGCATCGTAGCGCTCAGGGCCATAGGTGATGTCTCCCAGCATCTTCGGCTCGAAGTGCAACGGCACCTCGCTCTTCCAGGCTTTGTAGTCGCCCTTCAGATGGAGCTTGGGCAGCTTGATCGGAGGCGAGTTGATGAGAACCTTGGTGTACTCAGCCAGCTCGCCGTCGTTGTAGCGGCCAGAAGGGTTCATGTTGTCTAGAGGGCGCCAGGGATTGTCGGTGTCTTCGTGCCCGATTAGATGGATTTAGCGGCGACTGGGGAGGTTGTCATCTGGCACGGATTTTCCGTCTTTTCGAGAAAGTTTTCGCATACTGTCGAGTTACATTTGGAAGAACCCGCGGCCACCTTGGATACCAGCCAATGAACGAATTAGTCGTTCTGCATCACTGTGCGACAGTGTTGCGTCATTGTTCAAGCTTGAATTTCCTGCCAATGGGGTTGAAGCTTGATCTTGATTGGTCGAAATTCTAGAACTTGTGTCTGGAACGCCAGCAGCCACGTCAGTCGCAGACTGCGCCCTGATTGGGCTCATAACCAGTGGTGACGTAGGGTTCGTCACGGGGGGAATGTTCTCCATGTGTCGATCGCTTCTAAGAGTAGGAGCCATTTAAATGTAAATACACTTAAATGTCAACTTTAGGAAACTAATCAGGAAGTAACGTAAACACGTAAGTGCCGGGCAAAAGGCCGCGACAGGACTGCGGTGTCTGGCGAGGCTGCTCTTCTCTGCTGCTCTCTGGTGAGCGGCAGGCGTCAAAACGCAAAGTGTGGAGCAGCCTCCGCCAGAACACCGCTGTACCGCAAAAGTAGATTAGTATACAAATCGCAAATAAGTCAATACTAAACTCTAGATAAATGCACTCTTGTTTGAGTACACCATCTTGGCAGCGCACAGCCAACGATGTCCTTGTGCATACAGTTTTTGGTATAGTCCTTCGCCATTGCACGCATGTGTACTCAGTGTAGCCGGTTGTAGTAAGCCGCAAGCTGCACTGCCAGGCGCATGAGTGTCCTTGGGATGTGTCTTTGCAGACACTGGCAGTGGACGGTGGCTCGTAGATGGGGGCACCGGACACTGGCAGACTGCAATGCACTGGCGCTCGACACGCAGGTAAGTTTTATAGCTCACAGACCGCTTAAGAATACTCTGGACGGTAGTCCGCTTTACTGCTTGGGGGGGTCTTAAAGCGCTTCGTTGCCCAACGAGCAAGTTCGGAGTGAGAGCATGCAGGATTTGACTTGTGCTTCTCGCACAAAGACTGCTTTTGTGGGACATGTAGGAGAAAGGGCGATGTCCCATTGTCTTTGGCGGTAAAAATCAAAGTGTGTGTTTGTAAGAAGACGTCCGATCCAAAATTTAAAATCAGACCGATGCGGCGTGTCATCCCTCGGCGAGGAGGGGAAAACCGTTGAGGTTAATTGCTAGGGTGGTGATAAGCAAAGGTAATTGCGCATCCGATTCGCGTAATCATAAAATCTGGCAGGGTATCGACTGATACCGGTGTCGAATTGGAGGTGCACGACTGTACTGTTTTTTTACTGATACATTTTTCGGTACTGTACCACACAGCGAAGCACTTCCTGCCGACAACATGAACCGCCAGTTGCGGGCGCTTGGGGCGCTCCGTTGCGGATCCCTGGGGCTACGCCGTGCTCCCATTTCTGGAGGCCAAAAGCTGCTCCATTTTCGTACTGTGCAGGCGGCCGTTCCTGTTTTCGCCGCGCCCTATTCACTAGACAATCGGCGCTTTTCCACCTCCGAATCTGCCCCGCCGACACTGGAGTTGACAATGACCGACGGACAGCTCACAGGTGCGTCCTAGAAATATCGCGCAACTGATATGAGGTAGTAAACTGATCGAGTTGGGCATTGTAGACGTTGCGGCGGCGGTGACTAGCGGCACGGGCAACGAGCCGTGGGCTATTGTTCAGGGTGTGCAGTCGGTACTAGAGACGGTGCACACGACCACGGGGCTGCCCTGGTGGGCCACGCTGTTGGTACGAAAAACGGATGCGTTTGATGCGGAAGATCATTTTAATACTGATGTTTTGAATTGGTCTGGTGGCGCTTGCAGCTTTCGGGTGTGACGGTGCGAGCTGTCATTTTTCCATTTTACGTGCTCCAGATCCAGGCCATGCAGAGGTGCAGCATCTATTTGGTGTGGCGTTATTTAATACAGGGAGTTTTAATGATCTTTGTGTCGATTGGGGTGTGCAGACTGATACAGGCGAGACCGGACTTCAGTAAGCTGCACTCGGCGTACAAGTACGCGCGTACATTTACCGTAAGGAGCATGTGTCTAGATGTTTTACTGCAGCTCTTGCTTGAAGGCATCACACTGACGTCTCTTTGTTTTGTGATGCAGCCTGGCTCCGACCACAAGGGGCACCTCGACGCTATCTTGCTAGGACGTCAAGGCCTCAAGGCAGTGATGAAGAAGTACAACACGCGGCCCATTCAGACCATCATGGGGTCTGTTGCGTACATTCCCATCTTCGTCCTTATGGCATACAGTGCTCGTGACATGGTACGCTCTGGGAACTTTGCAGGATTCGACTCTGGTGGTCTACTGTTTTGGAAGAACCTCATGGAGACGGACAGCACCTATGTACTGCCGATTCTCGCTGCGACGTCAACTTACGGCAACTTGGAGCTCTCTGTGCGAAACAAAAGTGGGTTCTGGACAACATTGCTTCAGGGAGGCCAATATATCACGATCTTTGCTGTCCCAGTCCTAGTCAATCTGCCTCAGGGTGTTTTCTTCTATTGGCTGGGGGCCTCGTGCTCGTCCATGGCTCAGACCATCGCGATGAACAACAACAACTTCCGCCGACGTATTGGACTCAAGCCCCGAATCACAGAGACAAAGCCACCTGCTGCAGCTGTAGCTGAGATGCTCGGTAAGGCGTCGCCCGATACCACCGGGGGTGCGGCGGTCGTCAGTACGGCGCCTACAAAGTCTCAGCAGTAATAGAAAACGAAACAGACCCGCTGACCTTACGTTAGATGCCAAGAAGGTTTCTGATTCAATATAAGAAAATATGTAGCAACAAAAAAAAGTGTCCAACGGGAGCTTGTAGCTGCGCAACAAAGTGTCACCTTCATCACGGTCTGTGATTCACAGCACAGCCATGTTTACCACTGACTCGTAAGCACAAGAAGCTGTCTGGCATCAACACTCTTGCCAATTTGGCTGGATTCTCAGGTTTTTATCCAACCAAACGTCAAAGTTCACGCTGAGAAATGATCCACCAGTCGCATAATCAAACTCAGCAAAACTTGACGAATGCGTCATTCCTCAATCCTCCGTGGGCCAACAAAGAATGCGCTCTCCGCGCCGCAACGACGCCGAGACTGCACAACTCCAGCGTGCCACACACTTGGTGATTTTTCAGCACGGACTTCTAGGCAGCAAACACGACTTCTCTCGCTTTGTGGAGATCTTCCGGACGCAATTCCAGAACGATGAGCTGTTTTTGCACTCGGGCGAAAGCAATGCCACCAGCTTCTTCCAGACGTACGATGGTGTGGACCAGGGTGCCCATCGCCTTGCCGATGAGATCCAGCAGCTGGCGGACAAGATGTCCAAACTGCAGAAGCTTTCGATGATCGGCCACTCGCTGGGAGGGCTCTACAACCGCTACTGCATCGGGCTGCTGCTCAGTCGCGGTTTCTTCGACAAGGTCGAGCCGATGGTGGGTGCAGACAGTGTAGAGCTTTCACTGTGCATATGACTAACTGTGAGGCTGCTGCAGAATTTCGTGACGTTGGCGACACCGCACCTCGGCATCCGTCGTCCTCGTCGTGGCGCGACCAACGTTGTGTTCAATGCGTTAATGCCCAAGATCTTTAGCAGAACAGGAGCACAGCTGACTCTGAGTGATGAGGCGAGTGAGGAGACGTTGGAACTGAGCAAATCTTCCACTGCAAACCTAGACAAGGACTTTCATCCAGGTACAGCTGATTGTTTCTTTCTTCGAATTTGTGAGAATTGCTGCTGACATTCGCTCATTTCTTGTAGCTTGCTCTGCGATGAAGGGATCCTTGCTGATCAGTCTTACGGTATCGGAGAAGCGGCAAAACGACGGCCAGGAAGCATTTGAGCTATACGGTTGCACCCTCAGCGATCGAAGGCTCCGTGTATTCGAGGACAGAGACGATGAAGCCCAGTCCAAGTTGAAGTTCGAGATTGATCTATCCTGCTCCGACGTCAAGGTCCTGCTGCCTAGTGGGAAAAGCATCGGCGACGACGCGAACTACTTCTCCAGTTTTATTGGATGGGGGCAGAATGATGACGAAGAGAGACCCGACGTCTTCGGCAACTTCGATATCCAGATTCAGTGGTCCGCTGAGGCTTCAGATTCTGGCACTACCAGCACGAATGGTTGTGTGCTTCGTATCCCAGAGGAAGATATTCATCGCGACTGGAGATGGCTCGTGGCGCTCAGTAACGCTAGCTTCGGTGTGCGCTGTGTGACTTCGATAGCAAGCATTAAGCAAGCAAAACCCCAAGAGACTGTCGCTCCACCCCTGCTCAGCTGCTTGACGCGAGGCCAGTTCATGCAGGCGTTGCAGATGTTCAAAGCACGCACTTTGTATTCGAGCATCTTTTTCGACATGCAAGTTCCGTACACCTGTGCAGCAGTTCGTGCGTTTAATCCGTATCGCTCGCGCGCGAAGGAGCTTTTGATGTCTCCTATCTACACCCACATTGTGCTCGACTCTCTGCAAAGCGCACGCAAGTTACGAGACACTATTCCTCTCCAGGTCAAGCGTCTCGCCATGAAGTATATGACGCCCAAGCACGCTGCCCTGTCCGAGGCTTTGAACGAGGACGAGCAGCTACGCAGTGGCCAAAATGGCGAAGGCAGTGACATCAGTAGCTCCAGTGCCCACATGACCAGCATCGGAAGCACTCGCCGTCATGCTTCAGACCCTGGACGGAAGTCTTTGAAGGACAACGGTCGACACAGACATCTCTTCCACAGTCGCCATCGTGGGAGAACCGAGGGCAGTCTCTCTTCCCACCATTCAGGCGTGTCACGTCCAGACCCTTTCGTCGAAGGCGACGTTATCTTGGACCAACTCCCGTACGCCTTTACAGCAGATGTAGAACAAGATGAACTGCGAGGTATGCTGCTGTCTGTGCAGAGTGTCGGCTGGCGTCGCATTGACGTCCTTTTCGGAGGAATAATGTCGCACGAGCACATTATTGCCAAGCGAGCCGACCTCAACAAACCCTTAGATTCGGGCATTGATGTCGTGCACCACGTCATGGATACATTCCTAGTGTAAACAAACAATTCACCTGGTACTACGTTGACTTGTCAGAAGTACTACTAGGATATTTTACCTAATATTTTAAGAAAACTCCGCAAAAAGGTCCTTAAAAACAACAGCAGTATCCGATGTTTTCTTCTTTTATTTCTTTCCCTTCTTCTTGCCTCCTTTCTTTCCTGCTTTCTTCTCAAACTCAGCAGCCTTACGTTTATTCTCCTTCTTGGCCATGTGTGTGCGATACGCAGCCTGGATGATCCTCGCAGCAGTATTCTGCGCCTTCAGCTCTTCCTTGCGCAATACTTCAAGCTCTATTAACCTCTGGCGCTCATCTTCTTTTTGTTTAATTGTTGTCATCTCCTCTTGCCATCGTTTCTGAAAGTTCTCAAGTCTCTTGGCATTGGCAGCCTTGCTTTCCTGCAACTCCTGTAATTGCGCTTGCTTCGCTTGAGTGTCTTGCTGGTACTTGGCATTCCACTCAGCCAGCTCTGTCTGGAGTTGTTCGTGACGGTCTTTGAGGAAATGCACAGTCTCGTCATGTACCTTGGTCTCTATCGCACACTTACCCTGCAGATCTTTGATGCGGTCGTGTTGCTCTTCCATTAGCTGGTGGTACATCCGCGCCGTACTGCTTCGCTTCGCCTTGGCTTCGTTTCGCGCATATCGGATATCGATTTGCGTCTTGGACTTGACTGCGAGTATCTGCTCTTTCAATCGAAGTATGGCTGCCTTGTGCTCCGTCACCTCCTTCTGGTGCTCCAGTTTCTCTCGGGCAAGTTCTGCCCCCAGTCTTTTCACTTCTTCGACCGCGTCACGTTCCTTTTCGAGGATGTCGTGTGCTTTTTCCTGTGTGCTTTTACCGTCCGCCACGAACGTGAGCAGCGTCTCAAACGTCCCGTGTTTCTTCATCTCCGTCAACGTATGTCCAAGCAGCTCCAAGATACCTTCGCGTTCCTGCTGAATCTTGAGGAGGTTCCCTGCAAAATTGGGGTTCTCTTTGAGGTTACGACACAAGCTCTTGGTGGACTCTCGCAGCAGCCGACTGACCTCCTGGATCTCTCTCTGGTTCTCCTTAAACTTGGATTTATTGGCCAGTCCTTTAAGTACTGCTCGCTGGGCGATGAGCTTCTCGTACTTATTCTCGAGCTGGCGCTGCTCTTGGATGATGCGGGAGATTTCCTCGCCCACAACCTGCGACAGCTCCTCGCGGTGCTGCAGAATGTCGGGTGTGATGCTGCCCAAGAAGCTCATCTTCTCCAGGGACTCTTCCAGCACACCGCAGGCGCGAAGGCTCTCGGTGGGCGTCAACTTGAAGGCCATGCTGCCTGAGGTCGTGCGTCTACCTCTCAGACACTCGCGTCGCTTCACGTCCGATGTGGCAGGTGGACACCATCATAAGCTCAAAATAGCTCTACACTAAACTAATTTGCATCGCTGTTTGTCGCCAGTTGCGAGTCCTGTGCGTCTTTGTTGTTTGTGGCGGTGAAAATCCACCGCATTGCATGGAGTATCTGCTGCCGGACTTTTTGTTGGGTCGTCGTGATGGCGACTGAACAGACAAATCGCGAAGAAGGTATACGCACCAAGCAGAGCAAACAGCGCAGAATCCTGATGCCAAGCGAAGGCCACTGCGGTGCTGCAGCTGAAAAAAAAATCTTGCCGGACGCGTACGTGTTGATGGCCTCACGTCAGTGAACGGGGCCATCAACAACATGGCTACAATGGTGTAACTGCTATGAAAGTGACGCGCTTATTAATAAGTGAACGTTGAGCTTGTCCCACCCTCTTTTATACACAGTGTCGCTTTTTGAGTCTTTTCACAGGAGTGACCTATACATCAGAATTTACATTCAGCAAATCGATCTCATTCGTCAACTCGCCGCTTACAGCGCACTGCAAGTCTCGCCGTAATTCTCACCGAGTCCAGTCTAGAAGAGCGACGACAAAGAATGCTAAAGGAGCAGGACCCGATGATCGAGCTCCTGCGGGAGTGGATCATGTCGCCTGTGGGCGACCAACAAGAGCTGCGCGTGTCGGTTCTGGAGGTCTTCAGCTACATGAGCGAGCTCATGTCCGAGCATGCAAAGAATCCCGAGCGTAGCCGCCTCAAGAAGTTTTTGCCCCACCTCAAGAAGATTTTCCTTCCATTGGACCTCACACGGGCCGCGCTCGAGTACGACGCCAGCACGCACTTCCTGGCGCGCAAGCGAGTGCCGCCCACCTTCAAGGAGGTGCGTCACATCCTCAACCTGGCGACTACCAACGCTATCGCTGGGAAGCTAAAACTCGTGACTTTCGACGCCGATGACACCATCTACGAAGACGGTGGCACTATCAGCAAAAGCTCGAGGATGGTGCAGGTCATCGTGGAGTTGCTACGTCGAGGCATCGTCGTGTCCCTCGTCACAGCGGCCGGATATCCAGGCAATCCTGGCCGGTACGAAGAGCGCTTGCGAGGTATTTTGGATGCGCTTGAAGACGTGACCATGCAAGAGCGAGCGCGGTTTCTGGTTATGGGTGGCGAGTGCAATTATCTATTCGAGACTCACACCGACAAGACGACAGGCGCTGTGGGACTGCGTGAGATCGATGGAGCAGTCTGGAAGGACGGACGCGGAGAACGCTGGCCAGAGGACAAAGTGACAGCGCTACTGGACGCAGCGGAAGTTGTACTTACGAGAACAGTTAAGGAACTGCATTTGTCAGCTAGAATCCTGCGGAAAGAGCGCGCGATCGGCATCATCAACACGTCGGAGAAGCGGATTCTGTACGAGAACCTGGAGGAGATCAGTCTCACGCTGCAGCACGAGTTGCGGCACTTCAGCGTCCCGTTCTGTGCCTTTAACGGTGGTAACGACGTGTGGGTGGACATTGGACACAAGGCGCTGGGCATCCAGGCCTTGCAGAAGTACGTGTTTCGCTTCTTACCCGAGGAAGTTCGCGACAGTGAAGAGCTGCGTAACATCCAGGGCCAAGAGTGTCTCCATGTAGGCGATCGCTTCACGAGAACAGGCAACGACACTCGATCACGAGATGCCGCCACAACCATCTGGATCTCCAACCCGCAGGAGACTGTCCACATTATGACCATTCTCCTGCGGACAATTGACCTCGTGAGGGAGCAGAAGAGAGAGCGCAGAGTGGAGAGAGAGAAGGACAAGAAAGCCAAGGCAGCGGCTGCAACCACCAGAACACCAAGCGATGACGGCAGCGACGCCACAAGTGACGCAAACATCTCTAGCGACGGAGAGAGCAGCAGTGGCAGTGGCGACGAGCGAGAGACCACAGTCAAGGCAGCTATCCAGGCCGCTACCACAGCTTCACTGGAAGAGAAAAATACCTGAGGCGGCGGCTGTAAGTAAAATACGTTTTTTTTTCTTGAAAAAGCTTTTGGGTGTTAGATGTGAATTTCCACGTCTCCTGGTCGCAGCTCATCGACCGGGAGACTCGACAACTTCATCGGCTTGGCTACTTGTACATTTTCGCCTTTATAGATGCCAAGCTCTTGAGCAACATTCTGTCGCAGAGAACCAATTTGTGGGCTTAGCACTTGATGTTCTTGGTACGCCACTTCCAGCAGCAACGGAGCGTCGTGAAGACGCTGGTCGCGAGCTCGAATGAAGCGAAAAAGCTGACTGCAATCCACGTTCTGAGCTAGCAATTCATGCTGCGAAATGCGAAGTAGAGCTATGGCCATCGCGAAGACGACTGAAGATCCTTCAAGGAAGAGAACGTCCAGGAACCGGAAGGTGGTCTCGCTTGGGAAAGCAGCACAGCAAAGAGGTAGCAGCCATTGCGTCACGAGTACAAGACCCATTGGCGGGAGGTGGAGCCGCTGGAAATGCCGATGCAACTTCGGAAGCCGCATCCGTATGAGCTTCTCGAGCACACCACCGTCCACGTGTAGCCCCGTCATTCCTTGTGTGTAATACGACGGGAAAAGGTCTTCGCAGATCACGTGGAGGAGCCAGAATACTCGCTCCTCGACTTGGAAGGGGTCATCGGATGATTTTGGTCGTTGAGAGTGGTAGAGGCACAGCAATCGCCCTACGACGAAAGTCATGGACTGGCAGTAACCAAGAGATTCGTTGTGCAAGGCATAGGCCAGCAGCACACGCTCTAGAGATTGTTGCCCCATTGGAGATGTGAGCCAACATTTGTCGTTGCCTGCAAATGTACGCTTCAAGTCCGCTTGGATCTGCTTCTTAGCTACCGAAAAACGCGAGGCAATGGCACCAGAATGAACTTCATCTGTCGGGTCTTCGAGACGCTTTATCAGGCTGAGGAAATAGTTCCCCGGGTAGTGAGTCTTCGTGATCAGCGCTCCACTCATTTGTGTATACGCTTCGGGGCGTCGCGACATTGGAATACCTTGCCACGCCAGCTCTCCAACTGCGCGCTTTCGAGTTGCATCAAAGACGCACAATCCGAAGTCATTCGCCACTATGGGAACATTGTGGGACCTACTCAGTGCTCCTCGAATTCCCGTGAGATTGCACGTCTCCAATGTGTTTGAAGTGTGGAGGCTGCATCGGAGACAGCGCCACCGCTTTTCTTGCTGTTGCTCGATGCCTTCTATGAGAAGTTTGTAGTACGCATAAGACCTCGTTACACCCGACACAGACTTGCTTCGTTGCCACTCGCCATTCCACAGTTTCATCTCTGGGTCAAACACCCCAAAGCCCAAACTGTCAACGAGCATTGAAGGATGTGAAAACTGGGACGAAGACGAAGACGACGATGACGTAGACGCTGTCGAGGATGAGGACCCAGGAGGTGACCCGCTGTCATCGTCTTGCCCTGATGCACTCAGCAGCTCCTCTGCTGTTGCTGGCCAAGTGTTTGGTAGAGTTGCATGCGGTAGTGCAGACACCCCATTCGGCAGAAACAATGTGCGAACGAGAACCAAGCCCCCATTCGTCTCCGGACTAATCACGTTAACCAGCGGTAGCCACTGCATTTTGGCTGGCATCCCTTGCACCAGACTCAGCAAAGAGAGCGAGAGTTTACCCACACAGCACGACTCCCTTTGGTCCTGGCTTTCGTGGTGGACTGCTATTGTCACTTGTGTTAGTGCCAGCGCTTCGGGTGCTCGAAATACGCTTTTGAGGGAAAATCGAGGATGACGCCATACCTGTGGGCTCCCTGTAACAACCAAGTCGTGTTGCAGCGTCGCAAGCTGCGACCGCCCACAGTAAATGAATCTGGTACTGCTACAGGAGCTTTCGCTGCATGCAACATCAGGCGTTGAAGGTGTTTCGACCGTAACCACAGCGTAATAGCGCTCCTGGGGTGCCTTGTTGGTGAGATTTGAGCTTGTCGGTATTGCCACGGGAGAAGAACGCGGCAGACCTCGAGCCTCCAGCAGCTCAAAGTGCAAGTCTCCAATAAATGATAAAGCAATGGACTCAGCTGGACGATCCTCGTTGATGGCTCCAAAGAACCGCTGGAGACTCGAGAGACTTCGTCGCCGACCACCGTCACCAGTCGTGAAAACGCCCGAGAGATTTGGTACCGTGTAGCCGCTAAAGCCGTTGCGATTGCGTGCACGCATGCGTACCAGATACTCTGTATCCCTTTCTAGGCAGCACAACCAGTGCTCACGTGCCTCTGGCTGCAATAACACGCCCAATGGCTCCCAATGCAGCAAAGAGGATGCCGACAGAAGCGCAGATGATACCGCGCTTGGAGCTCGCGGACTGCCTGGTGATGTCGAGGGCATGAGCATGAGCATCGTGAGAAACCCACTGGCTCGAGACAGACTGACAGGCTTCTTGCACACCTCCAAATGGAAATACATCGGCTTCAATTCCTCCCCTAGTCTGGTATCGTTGCTAGCTGGCTCCACACTCCAGCTGACCCCCAGCGACGTTGTGTCAGCACCTATACAACGCAAATTTGATGGCACGCGAGGCACTTGAGAGATTTCAGCCAGGAAATGTCGAATGGAAGCCGGACGCGTTGATGCGAGTTCCAACGCTGTCTTCCCCTCCTTTGTACGTGCTGTGAGAGTCAGTTGATGGCGGCCTGGAGCTTCTAGTACTAACCATTCGCAGACTTCCAGTGGTGCAGCCATCGCGGCGTAGTGCAGAACAGAGTATCCAGTCACATCTAGCGCTGTCAATGCAAGCTCACCACGACGCGGCTTATCTTCCCTAAGCAGCCATTTGATCACATCCAAGCGGCCATTGTATGCAGCGTAATGCAGCATATTGCGTCCACTTAACGAGGTAGTTCCTAGGTGCAGCAAATATCTAGAAATTTCACTTTTCGCATTCGTCACCGACTCCTTTCCAGAAGGCGGAGACACCAATTCGGCACACCACTTAATCACGTCAAGATTACCGTGAATCGCCGCGAGATGCAGCACGTGCGACCCATTTGCATCAACAATCGAAATCCCCGCTGGATCGTGTTCAAAAAGTAATTTCAGCAGCTCCAGCGCCGTCGCCCCCGTACCCGAAGAAACGGCCTCGTGGAATGGCGTACGACCATCTCGACACCTCGCTGACGCATCCGCTTCGTGAAACAGCAAACACTTTGCCACCTGTACGTTTCCGCATCTGCACGCTTGATGCAGTAGCGTTATCCTCCTCCCGTCAACGCAGTGCACGGCGTCAACTCTGTCGTTGATAATGTCCACAGCATCGGAGCTTTCGCCAGTAGGCTCCAAAGTAAGTCCTCGTGTCTCCAACAACTCGAAGAAAGTCTTTTTTTTATCGATTGCGGCAAAAAGCTCCCGTGCTTCTCCTCTTGTGGGCGAAACGGGCGGCGAACAAGGTGACGAGCCCTGGAGTTCCGCCAGTCGAATCAGATCCAGCGTGAAGGCCGGGAAGATCGACAGCTTTGGCACTGGTGGCGATTTTGATACGGACGTGGCTTTGGTAACGTATGGTGAGCTACTGGCCCACTGCTTGGACCGCTAAGAGAGTAAAAGCAAGCCGTTAGTCAAAAGGTCGCTCTCAACCTGAAGTTGTTGTGCTGTTGAAAGTGCTGGAAGTGATGACACACACGCACCGAATCGGTGAAATCTCCGCTGTGCGGCGGATTCTCCATTGTCGCCACCGATAATAGATACGAATTGAGAGTCAGGGTTACTCGCGAGGCCTTTTCGTCGACGGAGCCACGATACGTTGCGTAAGTCTCACTTTGCGCAAATGCCGATCTCTGATTGGAAGAGAAATTTTAAATGTAGCCATCTTGGTGGCTGTAGGATGAAAAATTGAAATTGGAGACGTAAATAGCGAATCCGCCCGAATAGAACACCCTCCCGAATAAAGTCCACTTTTCTAAATATCGATATGTTCTTGTTGTGCAGCTCCATCGCCGATGGACCATCGAGTTTGCTTTTCGACGCACTAGCTGTTAAAAGGAGACATAGGCATGGGTTTCACGGACCTGTGAAGATGCGTCGGGGAAGTACCACTGCAGACCTTCGGAGTCCGAATCGGACGGTACTAGGTGGTGTGACACTGTGCTATGATCTGTGCAGTGAGGACGAGCTGGACCTGGCGTGTGGCTCTGAGAGCGACACGTGTAGGAAGGGATTGGTAGCGGAGAGCGGGAAGACTAAGAAATGACTCTTTTTTTTTCATGCCAATTCAACCGTGGAAGGCTTTTGCTGACAGCCACTGATAAACACGGACATTAATGCACGAAAAACGACAACCGCTGAAATTGAGTACTCGGAGATACTTCCTGTAGCTTGCTAGTCTGTCGAGGAAGGTTCGGAGCCCGGCAACGAGGTCTCAGTCAACAAGAAAACGACAATGGTCGTCATTCCCCCACATTTCGTATGTAGAGCCTTGAGGGATACAAGCCAGAATCCACCAATCCCAGACCGAGCTCAACACCACATGTAGAGAAATACAACCCAAAATCCCGGTATACCGGTATATTTGATACAGCTTCTCGTACATAGGCGCTCACAAGGAAGACCAAGCTCCCGCGGTGTCACCAGACATGTACAGCAGTACAAGTTGACATCGGAGCCCATGCACAAGAAGGTAACTGTCTTAGATCACCTTGCAAAGAGTAAAAGGATTCGTCTAACGCTGTCCTTAGATCCTTGACCGTCTCTTTACTCCTCATTCACTTTTATAGTTCATCAATCGTGAGCTTGCCTGTAACGGGGTACGTAGCCCTAAGTGTACCCTGATTACATGAAGAGTGACACTTCACACCATACTCCGGGATACTTGGTACAAGGTACCAAGGTCGTTCAAAGCCAACCATTGGTCAAACGACATTGCATTTCTATAGGTAACATATAGTTTGTATTAAACCCAAACTTAACCTACCTATAAATATACTCAGTTTACAATCTACCTTATTTAGGTCACTTCGCTCTCTCTAATTAAAGAGGGGACCTGTGAACTGCCGTTCACTGAGAGTTTGTATACTCTCGGGAGATAACTTCCTCTAGCGCAAGGTGCTGTGTGACCCCGTCACACTTGGTAGCACTTGTAGTCAATCCACGCCACCGCGGGTAGACTACCTGAACCTCTCCGAAGCTCGTTGCCATGGATAGGAACGACTTCTCCCATATGAACGGCTCTCAGTTCGAGTCGGTTCAGAAGATGGCAGGCATCTTCGGAATGGAGGCCCTGCAGAGCCTGGTGGTATCAACACCGGCTGAGCAGCTCGAGCGCGTCAATGCATTCGACGCGTACGAGCAGGGCCTCATCGCGCATGTGCGGGAGAACCTGCAGGCTCCGGTGGCGGAAGAAAATCCGCCTCACCCGAAGCCAATACGGCTGAAGGTTAAGCCGTATGAAGGGAAAGAAGGCGAGAACCTTCACTTCTGGGTCCGAGAAGTAGAGCTCGCGATGGACGCGGCTCTGATCTCGACCGAGCAACTGCGTGCTGCTTTTGCACTCTCCAACCTTAGCGGCCGTGCTAAGAGTTGGGTGTACACACGGGAAGCAACATCCCCTGGATGTTTCTCATCCTGGTCTCAGCTGTGCGAACGGCTCCGAGCCGCGTTCCTCCCGGCGAACTACGAGTACCGCCAGCGCTCGCGCTTCCTCGCGTGTAAACAAGGAAGGCGCGAACTGCACGAGTATGTGCAAGAGATACGGGAGCTCACGGCGTCCCTAGTGGGAAATTCACTCAACGAACACATCAAGATGACTGTGTTCATTGACGGCCTTCGAATGGGCCCCGCACGCACTCAGCTGTTCCGGGTGCAGGCAAGCACCCTTGAAGAGGCGATTCAAGTGGCTCTTCAAGAAGAATACAGCCATCGCCAGGCGCGTACGCCGGCCTCAGCGTGGCCTGGGAGTTCCTTGTCGGCTCCCGGTCGAACAAGCCCCAACGGACCAGTTCCCATGGAACTCGGGTCCGCCGAACAGCGTGATACCCGCTACTTCGGCTGTGGGAAGATGGTCCACTTCAAGCGCGACTGTCCCGCGGAAAGACTCCGCAGACGGTCCTTCCCCAAACCCGTCCTCAAGGGTCGCTGGCAGAAGCCAGGATCCCGGGGACAGGGGAACGCCGGGAACCAGTAGGGGCGGGGCGCCCTACTGGGGAAGAACTAAGTCTTCGTGATGGGTGCGCGGGTGGCGCGTACCACGGGGACTTAGCCCCTGAGAGTCTTCGCACTCTCGAATCGGCGAAGAGCAGCGGCGGGTCGCTCGTAGTACACGGATGTGTACGGGGATACGATCATCCTTTTAGAATCTTGATCGACTCTGGGGCGTCGAAGAATTTCGCACGCCGCCAGACGGCTGCTCGTAACAGCAAAAAGTTGTCCGAAGCTTTGAGAGAAAGCAAGGGCAACGGGACGGTGTCAGTGCGACTGGCCGACGGGAAGGTCGTCACTGTCCCCAACGTCCAAGTGGATCTGGCTGTCAAGTTTGAAGACTTTGACAGCCTCGAACAGTTCACTGTTCTCGATATGGATCCATATGATATGATATGATCCTGGGCATGCCCTGGCTTGAGAAGCACGAGCCCTGGATCGACTGGCGAGGCAAGGCAATCGGTGCCAGCCGCCCTGCGCAGTCCGACAGAGCATTGGTGAGTCATGTTCCCACCTCTGTCAGGACCCGGGGCGCCCGCGAGGGCTGCCAAGGTACCAAAGCATCCGGCAGATGCTTGGGAGTCGTCGACGTATATGACGACTCCGAGGATGTTTTGATGGTGGCCGCGCCCAGAAGAGGCGCCGGCCAAGTGGGTAACTTAGGTCCACAGGCGGGTAACTTAGTTCCGCAGACAGCTGCAGCTGTCATGAACACTGAGAACAGCGTGTTCAGAGTGGGTAACAGAGTTCCACTCACGGTCGCCCAGACCATAACTGAAGAGGAAGACGTCGGATACGCTTCCTGTGTGGGTAACACAGTGCCACACACGGTCGCCCAGACCATAACTGAAGAGGAAGACGTCGGATACGCTTCCTGTGTGGGTAACACAGTGCCACACGCGGTCGCCCAGACCTTAACTGAAGAGGAAGGCGTTGAACACGCTTCCTGTGTGGGTACAACAGTACCACACGAGGCCACGAGTGCCTCGGATGTCGTAGCGACGACATTCCTAAACGTGGGCAGCAAAGCTCCCCGTCACAGCCGCCGTCGGCAAAGACGCCGCCGCCGCCTCAAGTCGGATCCGAACTTCGTTCCGATCGATGTCGCTTCAAGCGACTCGGAGTCCAGGGCCCGGGCTCCTCCGACAAGGCCGGTGGAAGAGTGTTATCACATCTTCGATGGCGAGACCGGTGTACCCGTCAAGGCATCTGGTGTCCACTTGGAACCGTTGCCAGAGGTTGCAGAGATACTGTACCTCGAGGAAATGACGGCTGAGTCTTTCCTGACCAAC
Organism: Phytophthora infestans T30-4; assembly: GCF_000142945.1. Lineage (NCBI taxonomy): Eukaryota > Oomycota > Peronosporomycetes > Peronosporales > Peronosporaceae > Phytophthora > Phytophthora infestans. The sequence continues at coordinate 1,184,087 of NW_003303731.1, forward strand.
CTCAAGGCTGGAGAGATTGCTGAGATGGTACTCATGAGACCTGAGACCACTCAGGAGGAGCTGAACTCCTCCTCTGTCTTGGACGAGAACGTCCTGGAAGACATTAACAACCAGCGTCAGGCGCGCTTGGGCTCTGAAATTCTCAAGAACCCCAAGGATCCGGTGTATCCTTTGGTGACGGAGTATGCGGACGTGGTGAACATACACCCACCGACCCAACTCCCACCGGATCGAGGCGTACGGCACGAGATTGATCTCGTGCCCGGCACAAAGTATTGTGTGACGAGGCAATGGCCTCTCCCGCGCGAACAGTGCGAGGTCATTGATGTCTTCTTCGCCGCGAAAGCGAAGGCAGGCATGGTGCGGGAGTCGAAATCCCCGCACTCGACGCCGACTTTCTGCGTTCGTAAGCCGAACGGAAAGTGGCGTCTGATTCACGCTTATAACAAGCGGAACAACGCAGCGGTGCCGGCCCAAACACCAATCCCACGAAAGGATGTGTTGTTGAGCAACATGGCCGGGAGCGTACTGTACAGTGCGCTGGATTTGGTCGACGGATACTACCATATTCCTGATGCGAGAGAGCGACATCCCGCTCACCGCGGTAAGCACTCCAAGCGGCATGCTTTGGGAGTGGCTCGTCATGCCGCAGGGCTTGTCTAACGCCCCGGCGACGTTCAATCGCCTGGTGACGCAATTGTTCCGCCCTTTGCGTACCTTCGTACAGACGTACTTCGACGACATATTCGTCCATAGCCGTGCCGAGGGAGGCAAGACGGCCATGGAGGTGCATCTAGGTCACCTCCGTAGAGTGTTGGACGTAATGCGAGCGAACAAGCTCTACGCCAACATCGACAAGTGCGTTTTCGCGTCACCAGAGATCAAGGTTCTCGGTTGCTTCGTAAGCAACGTGGGCGTTCGGGCTGACCCAGACAAGGTCAAGGCCATAGCAGCATGGCCGACGCCAGAAGGATCTTCGAAAGTGGTTGGGCTTGGCCAACTACCTTCACAAGTACAGCGCAAGGTACGCGGGCCTAGCTAAGCCCTTGTCGAGCCTCCTTCAGAAGGACGTCGACTGGCGCTGGGAGCAAGAGCACCAGGATGCTTTTGACAGCATCAAGGCCAGTCTCCAAGAGGCCCCTGTCGTGGCCCTGCCGGACGAGACGAAGCCGTTTAGCGTCGTCTGCGATGCCTCCGATTACGCCATCGGATGTGCACTGCTGCAGGCCGACACGGCTGGACACGAACGAGTCATCTCGTTCCAGTCCAGGTAGCTCAAAGCCGCCGAGCGGAACTACCCTGTCCACGACAAGGAGCTCCTGGCAATGAAATATGCCCTTGTGAAGTTCCGTGTTCACCTTCTGGGCTCTAGGCCCTTTGTGATCTACACAGACCACGCGTCCTTGAGGACGGCGACTAACTCGCCTCACCTCTCCCAAAGGATGGCGAGGTGGCTGTCCTTCTTCGCGGAATACAAGTTCCGCGTCAAATACAAGCCGGGCAAGCTCAACGTGCTTGCGGACGCCCTCTCTCGGCGTCCCGACTATGAGTTGGCCCACATCACGCGGGTGACAACGGATCTATATAATCGGATACGCATGGCGTATCGGGACGATGAGGCTGTTGTGCCTATCGTCAAGCTCCTTATGGCCGGAACGAGCACGAAGTCCGACTGGCTCTCGTCACGACAGCGCTCACGGCTCCACCGATATAAATTGAAGGAGGGCCTCCTCTATTACCGGGTGGAGCCCACTGATCCTCCACGGGTGGTTGTACCCAACGACGAGGATCTGAAGTTCGACATCCTCGCGGAGGCGCATGACGCGCCCTCCAGCGGCCACTTGGGCCGCGAGAAGACCTTTCTGTCGGTCTCTCAGTCTTTCTGGTGGACCCACATGTACAAGTGGGTCGCCCGGTATGTTAAGACATGTGAAACATGTCAGCGGGTCAAACCCGCAGGGCACTCTTCGGCTCCACTACAGAGCCTGCCCGTACCGGCTGACTGTTGGAAGTCGATGAGTTTTGACTTCATCTTTGGGCTTCCCGCCGACGGACACGGCAACACCGAAATTTTGGTGTTCGTGTGTCGGCTGATCAAGATGATACATCTTGCTCCAGTTCCCGTCACTGTTATGGGCGAATAAATTGCAAGGTTGCTCGTCGATGGCGTGTTCCGCTTTCACGGTCTCCCGGAGACGATTGTCTCGGACCGAGACCCGCGGTTCACTGCTGCGTTTTGAAAAACGCTGTTCCCTTTACTGGGAACTTGTCTGCAGATGTCCACTGCGGACCATCCGCAGACAGACGGCCAAACAGAGCGCGTCAATCGAGTGCTCGAGGATACTCTGCGCAGTGTGTGCGCGGCAGCACCACGTACGTGGTCGACGCAGCTTCCAGTTGTTGAGTTTGCGCTCAACAACGCGGTGCACGCGTCCACGGGGCTCACGCCGTTCTACTTGAACGGCTTCCGCCACCCCAGAGTGCCTCTCACGCTTCGAGGAGACAGTGACTTCTCTATTCTAAGTGGGGGAGAGGCTCGGAAAGCCCTTTCCTCCCAGGTCTCGGATGTGAGGCCAGTTTCGCTGCGGAAACAGGTGGAATCCTTTATGGATACCAAGCTGAACATTGTCAGCAGGGTCCGCGATGCCATGGCAGCGGCCCAAGATAAACAAAAGGAGTACTCGGACAAACAAGGAAGAGGAAACTTAAGTATATTTGAGGTTGGGGACTTAGTGTTGCTAGACACGAGGAACCTACCTCATGACACTGTCAGCTCTGTCGGCAGCAACAAGCTCAAGCACCGCTTCATCGGACCTTTTGCAGTCCTGGCCAGACATGGTGCGTCGTACACCATCGACCTTCCAAAGTCAATGGCGACGCACCCGACGTTCTATGTCGGACGTCTTAAGCGGTACTTTGACCCGCAGGGGGTTGCTGACTCTCAGACCCCCCTTGACCCAGCTCCTCGAAGCGAGGGCCGGTCACAGTCGTCGACGAGGTCGTCGGAGCAGGCACCCAAGCCTCGGTCGGGACGGCAAGGCTGCGGTCAAGACCGTACGCCGGAGGGGCTCCATACGAACGGACCCAGGCGCCATACGCCGAGTACGCTGAGTACGCCGGGTACGCACCATACGCGTACGTCTGGGAGTGTGCCGCAGGCGGCTCCGGACGTGGCAATAAAGCCTTGATCCGTCGGATCATGCGAAAGGCCTCGTCCAGATCGGTCGAAGAGGCCCGGCGATCCACCCGCAGGTCCAGGCGGCCCGCAAGACGAGCGAGCTCGCCCTGATTCCCGGCCTGGGCGGCAGCATTACCGCCAGTCCCAAGGCCAAGTGCAATCTCAAGCACGAGGACACGTTGACGGAGGCGGTCAACCTCAGGGTCCTGTGTCGGACCCGCAGTCGGAGCGCTCGGACGAGAGTGGCTCTCGGGAGGCGCCGAGTACTCGTACTCGTACGAGGGCACCTCCGCGCCTGCTTGACCGGAATGGAGAAGTCCACTTCCACGTGGAGCGGATCCTCCAGGAGCAACGGCGTCGCGGTAAGCGACAGCTCCTCGTGAAGTGGAGGGGTTATGCCCACTCCGAGAACTCGTGGGAGCCGATTGAACGGCTCCTGATTGACTGCCCGAAGGCTGTCGCAATCTGGGAACAGAAGCGGCGGCAGCTTCATAAGTAGTCCGGGGCTTCTTGCCCGAACGGGGTACGGACGCTGAATACATACCGTACCCGCGCTCATCGTGAGCGCTAGAAGCCGTGCGCTTCAGGATGTCCCTTGGCAGCATACGCTTGCTGATCAAGTGGGCAAACCTCACACGAAGATCACGCTGGTCCAGGATGCGGGACAGCAGCTGATCTTCATGGAGTTCCCGTAACTCCGTGGGTGAGTACTTAAGAGTCTCAACCCATGCCCAGAACATGTCCTCACAAGAATTCCACGCGGGACAGTTCTCGGGCATAACCCAGGGGTATCCCCAAAGAGGATAGAGACCACCCCGGGTCTCGGGCTTCTTACGACAAGTCGTGAAGTCCTTAAGGGGAATGCGGTGTGGCGCGAGAAGCACACACCGAGCAGCCTCCAAGTTGTCGACGAACAACTGTTCTTTCTGAACAAGGGCTCGTTCATAGATGCCCCTAGAAGTGTGGCCACCCACAAGGCCACGAGGAGCGACGAGAAACTCTAAGAAGAGGTCAGCCCCAGAGCTCTCCTCGGGGGGCCAATACCCTCTTGAGTTCATGGCAGCTCCCTGGCTGACGGGTGCCACCACCGAGCCCCCACGCACACGCTGGGCAGCTTGGAACTCCTCCTGCTGCTGGTCGAGGTCATTCGAGACCTCCCGAGGCTCAACGATAGCACCCTCCTCTTCCTCTTCTTCCTCCTTCTCCTCCTCTTCATTCGAGGAGTCGAAGATACTCCGATAGGAGCGACGAGTCTCCTTCTCCTCGCGGAGTGGAGACTTAGAGGCTGTACGCTTCGTTGAAAGCTTGGCGCCTTCGGCTTTAGAGGCCTTAGCACGCGCAAGACCCTCGGCAAGCGAGAGACGTTTGCGAGGATTATCTTCCTCATCGCCACCGGCTTTGGGAGCGGCCTTAGCCTTGACGGCCGGACTCTCGGAGCGCACAGAGGTCCTGGGCCTGTGATCACCTTGATCACTAGCGAGCGACTGCACGCTGTCATCTTTGTGCTCACTGGGTACTGGGCTGTGCCCTCCCACAGAGTCCGCAGGAGCATGGTGAGTGCTCTCGGACTCGGCTTCGTCCTCACTGCCAGAGTTGAACTCATGTTCCACGAACCGAGGGTTCGGACGATTGTCAGAGGCCGAGGGTGACAGGCTGCGGCGCTTGCTTGCGCGCTTGTCCACAGCCGCGTCACCCGAGGAACCGATCGCCTCGGAGGCCACCTGAGTAGCCTCCTTGAGTGCAGAGCCTTTGCCGTGAGGCTTAGTGCTCTTGGCTTGCGCCTTACCGGCAGCAGCCTTGGAGCGTGTCTTCGCACCGCTCTTTGCAGTGCCACGAGGCATGATAACGGTCGAATTGGAGACCTAGACGAAGAGCGCACAGGTTGTTGCTCGAGGCTCTAACTGTGAAGTGAGCCTCCGCCGCGCTCGCGCGGCCAAGTCGATGGTTTTCGACTTTGAGAATGAGCGTTTGTGACGAACATCTCTTCATTCTGATTGGTCGGTAAACCGAACCTAAGTGGGGGAGGATGTAACGGGGTACGTAGCCCTAAGTGTACCCTGGTTACATGAAGTGTGACACTTCACACTTCAACCGTATGACACGTCATACTCCGGGATACTTGGTACAAGGTACCAAGGTCGTTCAAAGCCAACCATTGGTCAAACGACATTGCATTTCTATAGGTAACTTATAGTTTGTATTAAACCCAAACTTAACCTACCTATAAATATACTCAGTTTACAATCTACCTTATTTAGGTCACTTCGCTCTCTTGAATTAAAGAGGGGACCTGTGAACTGCCGTTCACTGAGAGTTTGTATACTCTCGGGAGATAACTTCCTCTAGCGCAAGGTGCTGTGTGACCCCGTCACATTGCCACTACCCAGACTTGCATGGATTTTGGCAAAATACTGTCGCGGTAATCCTCCGTAGGTCGGGGTCATGTATGTAGCAGGCCGACGTAGGAATTTAGGTCTATCACGTAAATGTAAAGTTTTTCTTGTATTCTTGAGCACTTCTCTTGTAAGAAGGAAAATCATGACTGAGCTTCTACCTAAAGCTCCAAGCTGGGCACTACCGTCTTACCCCGCACAGAGCGCCCAGGCATACTAATAAAATATAGCGCCCAGTGAGCGCTTTATTCGTTTTGAGTGCCTAGGCGCTATTCTACGAGCAAACTTCTTAACGTTGAAGGACGCACAGGTCAGGTGGAGATTATACAGCTACAAATAGATATGCATGTACGTCACTTTATTATGTGCTGACGGCTCACCTGATCGAAGCATGGATTGGCATACGGCTGGTCCATGGATCGATTCTGGTTGTGTCAATTGAGGGCCCATCAGGGAAGAGGTACATGTAATTCCCCGCACACAAAAGGTATGTCAAAGCTTGTTCAGATATTTTTAGAATGAGCAGTTGAGCGTTGATGGTCTCAACTACAATAAAAGAATGGGTGGAGAGTAGATTTCTACATGCATTAGAGTCGTTCTAAACTCATTGGCTTAGAGCTCATTAATTTAATAGAACGCTTCCCGCGGTGTGTTCTTGTATTCTACTTCACGTTGTAATCGAGGTTACACACTGTTCTGAACCACATCATAATATTTTTTAGTACGCCTGGGTGCTTTGTGCGGGGTAAGACGGTAGGCTCCTTGAGATACCAGTCCGTACATATGTCGATACTTTTGTCGTCGAGATCGAGTGTAAGACACTGTAGTCTATTAATAGCAATCAATTCTATTTACTGTGTTTTGAAAGTCTCGCACTCCTATTTCTTTCAGCTGAAAGACATTTGAAACGTTTGGCGGGACCCCGGGGTCCCGCATAAAATATGCTGGGTATTGTGTTATTTTGGGCAGTCGCGACTTGTGACACAATCTTCAGTTTCGATCGGGTGTCGCTGCGGAAAATGTCGTCTCGGGCGTCTGGCGGCTTACGCTCAACCGTCCCGCCTCGAAAGCGTGCAAAACGAGTCGACAGGAAAGAGACCGCGTATATACGTGTATGTGAAAAGCTAGGAGAAGATACCGTTAAGAAGATTCGTAGCGACTGGGATCAAATGAATACAAGGCGAGATGGAAGCGAGTGGCAACAGTCAGAAGGAATAGTCATTCAGTTTCTTCAACAAGGATTATCGGAGCGAGAAATTCGAGCTGTTATACCTGTGGGTGGTAGCCGCATTGCAAGACTGCGGAAAGTACTGGAGGAAGGAGTTGAAACGTTACACACTCGTCGCGAGCCACAACGACCTTGGCATGCACTAGTGACGATGTTATTGCTGCACTGAAGAAACACTGTGAGACTTGGCTACTTGAAGACGGGTTTCCGTGTGCTCATAGACGACCTCGGCAGTACTTCACCGAGCCTAATCTGAAATGGACAGTCGTTCACGGTAGGTATGAAAAAAAACTTACACGTACAAACCATACGGCGCGTGTCATGAGTTATTCCCGGTTCATACAATACGTTCACTACTTCTACCCTGGTGTACGTCTTACTCGCACCGCTGAGGATGTTTGTGACTGCTGCGTACGCATCGATATTTAACTGAAACAACCTGATCTCAGCGATGATGAACGGCAGTCTCTTCATCCAAAAAAACAAATGCATCTCGATAGTGCCATGGGCCGGCGATTTATTTCTTCTTTTATAAAATTCTACTCAGCGTTACATGCACCAGAACAAAGCCTTCCCGAATGTATTATTCCTGATACTTACGATGCAGTTTCCGAATGTGGAGATCTTCCTCATTTACAGTGTCATGACGAAAAATGACATGAAAATTGGCCAACAAATCGAATCATCAGCTTTGAATGCAGAAGATTCAGTTTTAACGGCGCAATGTGTCATTCAGATCCAGGCAGAAGATTATAGAGGTGGAATATCCATGCCGTACTATGGTCATGTTCGCCCTTCGGCGAATTATTTCAACAGCAATCTCATTTTGCAGAACTTTGTAGTGGCAGACATCAGCAATGGTGTCAACAACGTGTATTTCTATGACGAACGAGCGCAAGGAAAAGATGCTAATGCGCTATGTAGCTTACGTTTGAACTACCATCTTTCAATTATATCACGAGCTAAGCACAACGAGGTAGTATATTGGACAATTGTGTGGGGCAGAACAAATCGAAAGCAGTTTTAGTGTTCTTTGCATTTCTTTCGGTGATATTTCCCTACAAGAAAGTAGTGCTTGTTATTTACTACTTGGACACTCTCACAATATTGCTGACCGCGTTATTGCTTGGTGTCAACGGGCAACTCGAGGATTGAACTTATATACACCAAAAGAATTGATTAAAGAGGTGAACAAGGTGAAAAGTGTACAGGGTGTGTTTTTAGATCACACTGATGCCAATCGACCATTCTATGGGGGCTGGAACGAGTTGTTGAGCAAATACTTTATCCCACCGCCTGGGGGTTACACCTCAAACTACCTTTTTGAGATTGATTGCGGAGTTTGTACTGCTCGTAGTACAGCAGGAACGTCGGATGAAAACTCGATTTCTTTCTCGATGGTTGCCCGTGGAAACATTGAAGCTGTTCGAAAAGCTGTTCTGGCGGATCTATTCGGCCCCACGGTCAAGAAAATTTTTGAAGCGTCTCTTTCATCCATGCGACTCCCTCGCCACCCTGTCAAGGAGCTATCAGCGAGCAGGTTAAAATCACTATCAGCTAAATACTTCTCCATTCCCTCTCAGCACTTGCACTATTATTAAAACGTACCAGAGTCATTACAGAATGTCAAGGCCACGTCCAGCGACACCAACAGTAGCAAAAAGAAGAAGAAGTTGAAAAAAAAGACAAGCACTTCAGCAAAGCCACGCAGTAACCAACCTTCCATCTTGCAGTTCTTCACGTCACACACACAACAGAAAGAATAAGTACTTCAAGTTCAGTCATACTAATTTCAAATCAACTTAAAAATGATACCGGTTTCTGATGGGGATACCGGGGTCCCGGTGGGACCCCGGGGTCCCGCCAAACGTTTCATTTGTCATCTTCTAGTGATAGTTATCAAAAATCTTGATTTGCAAATGCTTCCTATATTTATTATTTTCTGCGGTTTGTTTTACTGAATTTTAAAATTCCCACCCTAAGTGCGTTTTGAAAGCATGTGTAAGATAATGACTGGTGGAGATAGAGAGGAAGTTTTTAACAGAGCTAAGTCAACATTTAGTTTCTATATTGGCAGCGGAATGGACGACCTTGCTCCCTTAGCGGACGTGGAGAATGCCTATGAAGCCGAGGGTACAGCTCAACGTCGTCGGTATGCCGTGCTGTCAACGCACGGGTCGAAAGAAGAGGCTATAGCAGCCATGATGCTGCGAGACGGATGGACGTTTCGGTTCCTCTATAATTATGGACCTTTTGGTTCATTTTCTGTCTACGAGTGCTCATCACACACAAACTGCATGAAGTTTGTCCGTCTCGTCTCCAGCAAGGACGAATCAGGGGAAATCTTAATAAGTCTACAATCCAGCGGTATTCACATCGGTCCCGAGTTAAATGGACGGAAATACGGAATTTCCGTGCTTGTGAAGCGGGAAGTTGATGCTATACTTTCTGGGGGAGCAGGCCCGAAAAAGTGCCTTAAGATTCTTCAGGAGAACCATGTTGGCAACGCGGCTATGCTCAGTATTCTTCCGACTACTGCCCAACTCAAGAACCGGAAGGCAAGGCTCACCAAAAAAGATGAAGGTAATTTTCTGTTATTGTAATTATGAAATTGCTCTAATGTATTAATCTTTAAAATTTTAAGGAAACTTGAAAATAACTACACCTGCCGCCCTACTCGAATGGAGTCACGGCAAGATGTGCAAGTCTGCGGAGGCTTTTTACGGACAAACGCCTCCGATTGTACGGGTGAGCCGAGGTTCGACTCTTTCTTGGGAGACGCGATGGATGAAATGATAGTTCTGCACGTATTCCAGCACCCTGTTGTCGGAGGAGACATCGTTTGGGATTATTTTCTCTAGTCGGAGAATTATGCTGAACATTTGGAGTGCCGTGTTAGGACAGGAAAGAGGCGGTATACTGGCCGCAACGGATGGTACTTACAAGCTACACTTCGGCGGATGGACTTAGTGAACTTTGGGACCTTCGGGACTCGGTATGTACGCGGTGGCTAATCTAAGTATTACGCACCATGTTCATGTTTGTCCGCACTGAGCATGCACTAGCGTATCGTGAGCTCTTCAAAATCATGAGACGGTTTAGTAAGATGCTGTTCAACTCTGATTTGAAGATTCGATTTAGAAGCCTCGATCATGCTACATGCATTTCAAGCCCTTTTAAGGAGGTGTGGCCTGATGTAACGCTTCTAACCTGCTGGCCCCACTTCGCCCGAAAAAGTAGAGAAAAGGCTCGGGAACTACTTCACGACGAAAGCTACTTCGAAGATGTCGTCTACCCGCATTTAAAGTGGCTATATCACGCGAAGACGAGAGACCAGCTTGCGGAATTGGTCAAATTGTGCGTTAAGAAGTGGAAGCAAGACGGACACGTTGCGTACGCTGACTGGTTTGAGCTGACCTACGTGTCACCACCGTGGGGTTCCTGGTTTGTGGGTGCAGCCGGGTCTGTGCAGGAAATCCTCCCCTCTCAGAACCCACTAGAATCGTATCACCGAGCCATTAAAAAGGCAGCTGTGAACTCGCTGCGAGCAAACACGGCGACGGTCCTGAACAGCTCACTTCCTGGTATTCTGCGTGTGTCTACAATGGATCAAGCATCGATTACGCTGCGTCGTTATGGAGAAGGTTTGTACTAATAATTTATTGCTGCAAGTTACATTTGTACTAAAAAAAACATTTTTTTGTCGGCAAGGTCAATCGTAAGTGAGTGCTTTGTTCGAGCGCGAGTGCTTCTGGGTGACAAACAGAATTATCTTTGTCTCTGTAAACCACGCTCTAAGGTCGTGCGGGCCATTGCTTTCAATAGACCCGACTATGTGATCAGCCCGCTGCAGCCATACACCGGTATCCCAGTCACTCCGGCTCGAGTAAAGCGCGTGACAGACTTAACCAAAGGTAAAATTCCACGCGGTAAGTCCATCACAGACGCACCGCTGCTCTTTACGTCGCTACATTTCGTCACAGTTCACGACGAAACTCTGGAAACGCTGGTACACAAACCAACTTGGCGGTCGAATGAGGTAAAGTGTAATTGCACGGTTTGGAGTATATGGTATTGTTAACGTGTCATTCGTAATTTCTATTATTTGTAGATTGAAACTATAAGACGTTGCTGCACCTGCGACAGCAAAGACGTGCGCCAAAGTGGTTGGAACTGCGAACACGTCCTGTCAACGCTGTCGCTACTCGGTAAACTTAGTATGGATGACGCCCTATGAGCCATACCCGCTCGTCGTTTACCAGGACGACAGCCAAAACGTCGTGGAGCCCTCGTACGGGATTCTAGCGACGAGCACTTCTTTAGTGCTAAGAACCTCATGCAACAGCTAACGAAAGCTCCGGGAAGATGCCTCCACTGATCAATCATGCACGAGTTCGAGGTAGTTGACAACGGCGAAAAGAAACGGGAGAGCCTCGTTGGAAAAGTGATTGCGTGGCGGGCGAATGGAGGAAGATACGCTTGGCCAGTTCGTTTTTCAGATGGAGAGGTCATAGTGATGCAGTGTGAGGAGCTGGCTACTGCATTGGCACGTAGCTACACGCTCGGTTTTGACATCACTAACACACCGGAATAGTAGTAAACACGCAGCTCTTTACTCGTAAAAGATCTCCGGGAGACTACTTAATGTCATTGCATGATTTTTACTCGTAAAACCTCCATTTTTTCTCTTTACTCGCAAGTGAGCCAACTTTTACTTGAAATTAAGCTTTTCCCGTTAGGTTTTGTCGCAGCTCAGTAAATATGTAGCGATACTACACCCATATTAAGGGCGGATAGATCGGCCTATTCGCTTCCGCTACACGCACTCACTTACGCAGAAACGGGCTGAGAGCGCTACAATTTGGGCGTTGCGAGAGCGAGGTTTATCTCCAAAATCCGATGCGTTAGCCAAAACCACCAGCTCGAACTGGTCAATCAGCAGAGACAAAAAAATTCCCAAGATTTATGAATACAAAATAGAAGGTTAATTAGCTGAAAAATGGCTATGGTGGAGAGAAATTTTCTCAATTAGTTAGGTCAGGGGAATTTCGTCAAGCATATGCGGTTTGTAAAGTCGCGTTTGGATCATATAACGATGCTGAGTGAGATATAGTTGACCTAGGAGGAAGAGGGCGTGACAAATTGGCTTGCACAAGGCTTAAAATTAATATTCTTCGACAGGCGTAATCTTGGGTGTATTTTATCCAATAGAGCTTTTTTTTCGTCGATATACGATCCTTAACCCCTTGGTTCCCAACGTCGTAACTTACGACATAACGAAATTGCTATGTCGTAAGTTACGACATAATGAGACTTACATTAGGAAATGGCTCAAGCAATACTTTAACCAAGTCATTTAAATATAATAAGGCTCAAGAGGTAACTGGGGTAAATCCAAAAACAAGACAGGGAAAGGGGTGCAGAAAATCAGTTCCCACTGGATATTTTCCCGCGCCCAGCCACTAGACCTGTAAGACCACTCATTCCAGAATTTGCCGGATGGCGCGCATCCGGTCCAGCAAACGCGGAAAGACCGCCGCCGTTGCCACCGTCGCTCGAGACATCGACTTTCGCCATTTCTGGAGGCAGCTGAAGGCGGTAGGCTGGACATCAAAAAGACCAAGCGGCCTCGCGAGAGAGCGGAGCTACACAAGCCCCGATGGAGCTAACGTGCTCATTGGCGAGAGCGCGCTAGTCGCACACGCTCTGAAGTCGGGATTGCTGGGCGAGAGTGAGAACGTAGACGACGTAGACATCGGAGACAAGGGCGTTGTGGATGAGAGTCCGGCGAGTAAGGAGGTAGGAGATGTGGAGGTGGCGGAAGCGTACGAAAAGACGGTAAGCGAATCTAGTGCTGCACTCACGTGTCCAGTACCAGCTACACAAGCCTCGATGGACGAGGCCATTCGGGTGTCGCAGATTGACACGAGCGCTCAGCTTTCTCAAGAAACGCTGAACGCGTTGTTCGGCTCGTCGAGCGAGTCGGACGATGATCTCGATCAGTCAGTGGTGACAAGGGCATTCGTCACGCAACTTAGCGACCTTCACGCTGATGAATCACATCGAGATGCGGCTGCAAGCTTGCATATCCTGTCGAAGGCGTCTGGGGTAGAGAGCGAGACAGAGCAAGATATTGTGCCAGCTACTGCAGACCGCGTCTTGCGCCCACGCGCTCATGTGAAGAAGGACATCCACTTCGTACCGGAGGACGAGAAGATGAGCTCCTACGAGAGTTTCAGCTCCGGTGAGAGCGACGGAGGAGTACTTGATGAAGACGAGATAGCAGAGCCTGCAGATCGCGGTGAACGAGATGCAGATGATGACGTCTTGTCTGAAGACGATGCTGTGTATATGGACGAAGCTTTCGTGGCTTCGCTCCAGATTGGTGGAAAATGCGCTTGACAAGCGTGCTATAAAGCAGCGCGAGGAGCGATTACGTGCAATGGAGTGGACGCCTGTGTCATCGGTGTTTGAAGAAGGCGTGGCCGCGTACTCGGGGCTCAGTTATGAAGACGCTCATCCAGTTCGCGAGCTATGTGACCTCAGTCACTCCCCTATTCAAACATTTTTCTATTTCATGCCCAAGTCACTGTGGGTCAATATTAACGTGGAGACTAATAGGTACGGCCTTCAGCAAGTTGACAGACGTGCTCAGGCTATTCAAGCCAAGCAAGTGGGAAGTCGTCGCGAGACAGTGAAACAAATACGACGTCGTTTGAAGTCAAAGTCTGGCTACCAAACCCACGAGATTCTGCACGTTATTGGGCTTCTTGTGGCACGGATGCTGTGTCCACAGAAGCGCCGCTTTGCAGCGCATTGGGCTATGGTCGAGGATGGTGCGGTGCCAGCAGGCACCTTTGGTCGTTTCATGGCTCGCAATCGATGCCAAGACATCATGCGCGACCTACACTTTGTTGACAACGAGGCCGAGCGAACACGTGACAAGCTATGGAAGCTCAGGCCTGTTGTAGACAAGATACAGCAACGATTTCTTACGGGATGGTCTCTCCCAGCCGTTTTTCGTTTGATGAAGGTGTTTTGCCTTCTACTTCAAATCAAAACACAACCCGCATGTTTATGCCGGACAAGCCTCACCGCTACGGGTCCAAGATGTTCATGGTCTGCGACTCCAGAACTGCTTATTGCCACAGGTACATTCACTTTTTTTTATTTATGTCGTAACTTATGACGTGTTTTGCTAAATATAAGTGTTTATGTCGTAACCTTTTTAGATTCGAAGTTTACGCTGGAAAACGAGATGTCAGTGACGGCGCTGACAACTCAGTTGATCATAAGACCGGTGCTGCAGCGGTCATTAGAAATCTGAAGATTGTGCTTGGAACGAACTCGCGACACGCGTGGCATGCAGTAGTTGTCGACCGGTTCTACTCGTCCGTCTTACTTGCCATCGAGCTTCTCGGCATGAGCATCTACGTAATTGGCACTGTCATGATCAACCGGTTGGGTTTGGACAAGAACATCGTTGAGAAGCGACAGTCGCGGCCAGCTAGGATCCCTCGTGGGTCCTTCACCTTCTCTCGGTCCGTTGCGGTACCTAGCATGATCGCGTTTCACTGGTGGGATCGCAAGCCTGTGCACTACTTGTGCACAGGCTCTGTAATGACACCTTCGACAATCAACCGGAAAGTGAAGCAGGTGGGACCTATCACAGTACCGTGTCCGGCCGCTGTAACAGACTACCAGCGCTGGATGGGCGGAGTTGATGTGCACGATCAACTCCGCCTTCAAAATTACTCTCTACAACTGTCAACCAAGTTCAAAAAATACTACAAAAGCTTATTCTTAGGCTTTATCGATTTAGTATTGGTGAACTCTTACATTTCGCACAAGAAAGCTGCAACAATGTAGGGAACACCGATTATGACGCGCGGAGAGTGGTTTGGCGTCCTCCAGAACCAGCTCCTTCAGCTAAAAGCTGGGGACTTCGCCGGTGTGGCTGTAACGCCACCACAAACTGGTCAGACTCGCAGGCGTGCACCTGTCAGTATTACGCACACGGTTCAGCAGTCTGAGGACTGGGTAACCGTCAGCGGAGTTCAGAAGCGTCGTCAAAGGTCTTGCAAGGTCTGCGCTCTTCTACGAATGGACAGAAAGAAGAAGTCGTTTGCGACGACCTTCTTCTGCGAGCGCTGTTCCGTCGACGAAGCAAAATGCTGGCTGTGTAACAAGATCCGTCGTCAGTACAAGGGAACTGCAAAGACATGCTTCGAGATTTGGCACGACGACTTCGACTGCGGTCAAGCCATTCCACGTACCTTGGGGAAGAGGGTCGTCTTGCGACGTCCAGGTCGGGAAGCTGGAGCACGAAAGAGAACGCGCCGGGAGCTACACCTTCGTGGTGCTGCTGAAGACGTCGATAATGAGAATGAGAGCGAGACGAAGTGATCCTGTCTGCAGACTTGCTGATGAGTGTTAGCATATGTCAAATCGTAATGCTTACTTGTTTGAATTGATGTACTTTTTGATTCACCTTTTACTATCAAATAGGATTCTAAGGCGGCTCTTTGTACCATCTTCCACTGTCTCTGTTGTGGTATGGTAGGAAGTTACGACATTGAGTGCAATGTGGTGATTGGAAAGGTGTATAATTTACGACATTGCTAAAACAACCTGCTCAAACTTGATACACCTTCCCGCAAGTGGAAAGTCTACTAAATACGAATTACAAGTGACATGGTTATGTCGTATTATACGACATATATTTAAGCGTTTTCGATACACTTTTCCGGGAACCAAGGGGTTAAAAAACCCAATTGTCGTTTTGAAGTGGGCCAGAGAAATAATTCTAATATATCCGGAGCGTATTCTTCAATGGGATACGGACGAGCAGACCGACAGCGGAGAGATGCTACAGAAGCCAGCGAACCCTCGTTGGCGGTATCAACGTGAACAACGGTTGAGGCGGAAGGTGTTAGCAGTAGCATCAATGGTTCAATCCACGTTTAAGCATTTTTCGAGTCGTTGGCCCGAAAGAGGCTTAGCGTGATGGAATCTGTTATTTTTAATGGTCTGTGCAGTGAACTCGGTTTAGTGACCGTACGGAGTTTTAAAGCAGAAGCCATCATTTTTTTTCCAAACTTCGTCTAAGTACGAAAAATAATGGAGATCGAATATCTCGATACCACTACGTTTCGAAACCGTTTGGACATTTGCAGCAAATGCTGTAAGTAAAATAATTGAACCGTCGTCTCGTGAGCGACGTCGAGCTCATATCCAAAGGCTGTCCCTGTACGACTTGACGTATGGACATCCAGCACGCGCTCACGCCGCAGCTGTAGGCATCAAACTGGGTTGGATTGCTCTGTAGAATCACGTCATAGTACTGATCTTGAGATGTGTTCGCACTGGTTTAGCCGCGCTCACGTATGGAGCCTAATTAAGTGGGTCGTGGTAATAAATACGCTTGGCGATCACCTTAACTATCACGCAACACCAGTGAGCATTTCGAAATTCAAAGGCAGCATGACAGTTTCCACACCACTCTCCCCGACTTGCTGTAGCAAACGATTCCGAATAGTTTTATGAGCCGGAGGGTCTTCAAAGCTTCGCGTCCGCTTCTTTGTGGCCACAGCTGAAACGCAGCAAATCTACACGTCGTGTAATCGTAGGTGAGCCGCCTACTCAGCGCCCGTGTTGCAGCAGCATTGAGCCATGGTGGATCGCGAAGTTATAATCCGGCAAGTTTTGGAAGGCCTGGAATTCTTTTGAGTGGGTATGACGCCAAGACTTGACGTGCCACTTTGTTTGCAATATCGTGGTATTTGGCTGGAAGTGAGGAATGCCTTCTTCGGTAAGCCACTTATCCATATCAATCCCCATGTGTATGATAGTCTTCAAGTTCTGCACCCTCTTGAATATCTCAATCGGCTTCCTAGAAAACTACCAACGTCCTTAATTACAAGAGGCTCGATGTGGCTTTGACTTGTAGTCTTATTTATATTCGTATCCTGCGTTGATTGAGAGTCGTCCACAATAGTTGCGTCGTCTTCTGAATTGAATACTGGTAGGAGCTTCAAACATGAGTCTAGTAGCTTCGCAGAGAGCATGTTGAACGGATCCTTTATTACTACAGGATTTAGGAAACGTTTGAATTTTGGTTTTTTTACTCAGCTTCGCCGTGCTTTACGAAAACGATAGTAAGGCGGCTCTGGCACTCGATCAAACCAGGCTGCTGGCTTTCAAGGACGTCCAGAAGTGCGAGCAAGGCAACTTTGCCGGCCAATTTACGGCCTTGTTCAGCAGCTTCGTACCATTTCCGATAGAGGTCACGGGTTTTGGGAAACGTTAGGCCTGTACGGAGCAAAGGGAAGAGTCACCACTCGGGGAGAAGGCCGGGGCGAATACACTTGAGGGGGAGAAGGAAGATTCCGAAGTGATTGATTCATCGGAGCTTACACTGTCGTCACTACCTAGCTCATCCAATCATTTGGTGCATCCAATCACCAACACTTGTCCAATCATCCTACTCGTCTAATCATCGATAGCGTAATCAACGTACCATAATCATCGCTCCTTTACACATAGAGCTCCTGTTTGGTTAAAGGGCACCACAAATCTAGCCGCATCTCGAAGCCACCACAAAAACCTTCTCACTTCCGAATTTACAAGAAGCCAAACAGCACTACCAACCCCCAAAATGCTTGCCCCTCTGTCTCCCTAGGCACCTCCACCAACAGCCTAGTAGCTAATTTTTACTTCCGGACATGTCGTGGTTAGAACGACGAGATGATCCTCGAGTTGCAAGGGTGTCACTGCGACTGGCTTCACGAACCTGATGCAGCACATCAGGCGGGAGCATTTCCTTTGCCAAGGAGATGCTAGCCGCTACGCTCGGTCAGACTGGGCTATCGAGCTCTACGTCAGCCAGAGTGCTCAAAACGCCCTTCGGGTGGCTGGAATTTACTGGTCAAGTGCTACCTACCTACCTCTCGTTCTGCGAGAGCAAGCGCGCTGGACGGTACGCTCACTTGTGATTTTTAAAAAAAAAAATTATTTGTTACAATGTAATGTCAGATACATTAA
Organism: Phytophthora infestans T30-4; assembly: GCF_000142945.1. Classification (NCBI taxonomy): domain Eukaryota; phylum Oomycota; class Peronosporomycetes; order Peronosporales; family Peronosporaceae; genus Phytophthora; species Phytophthora infestans. Next base: position 1,201,929 of record NW_003303731.1, read on the forward strand.
TTTACAACCTGTCTCAGTTGAGACGCTTCGGAGGGTCATGGGGACTGTGCCCGCTCTGTAGAGCGCTCGATCGCTGCCTGAGCGATTTAGGCTCGCCTTTGACGGGTGGAGCCATGACTCAGAGCATTTTATCACGGTGTTCGCGTGGTACGAGGGATGGGGCATTGTATGATCTGTTTTTTGTCCACTCGTCATGACGGAAAGTAAAAAATGAGGATCCTAGCTTCGGGGGAAATAGTCTCCAGCACTCGAATCTCGTTCAAGTCCTTGTCTACCACTATAACTCGCAGCAAATTGATACGTGTAGTATGTGACCTCTTAAATTGTGCAATGGTCCTCTTCAAATGTCAATCGCCATTAGTGAAATAAGCGACTGTAGCACACAACTCCATCACCAAATTCGTTCATCCCATAAACGTAAATAGTTCATAATTGTACCTATACAATCGTATAATTCCTGAAATAATCCTGTACCGGTTCTGTAGGTGACGTAACGGTTCGTTTTGTGGCTGCAATCCGCAAGTAGAGCCAAAGCGCCGAACACTCTCCTCATTAGTGCTTTTAAGGTTCACTCTTATCCCCGCGACGATTGCGTAACGTTATCTGGGGTTTTCCGAAGCGATAGCGATGAGATAACGATATGTGTTTTGATTGGTTAAAAAAATCTCCATCCGGATTGGTTAACATAGCGTTGCTGACCAGTCGCGAAAGACTCGTGTTTCACGCGTCCACGTACACTAGCTACGATGTGAATGCTAAAGAAGTCGAGGCAAACCTCATGAGCCAACTGGCCTGTGTTGCCTCAGCGGCCCTAAGTGCATCCTAAGTCACGGCGACAACTTCTACTGGACAGGCATCCGTATGCAATTCTCGGGTCCGAGGCTAGGCAGTCTCCATATCGCGGGTACGTCTAGGCTGACAGCTAGGGACTGTATCATGACTATTCTTCCTTGCTCGGCTAGTTTGCTGTTTTGCAGACTTCAATTCCTCCTCCAGAAGCACTCGACGTCAACCTAGACAGCGGAATGTTACCTGCCTTTCTCGTCACTGCTATCACTTTGCTCACTGGGAACGTTGTCATCGTTCTCTTCGTAGTTTTCGCTTACAAACAATGTATCACGAATAATATCGGGGGCTAACGAGCAGCGTCTCGTGGTGGCTACATTTCCGCTTTTTGAAAATGCACGCTCGGACGGCACAGAAGTTGCTATACACCCGAGCCACTTCCTAGCCAAAGCCCCTACGAACGGGTATTTAGTTTGTCGTTTCGCCCACCAGCCCAATGCATCAGTAGTAACGGGAGCTCCATGTGCATCTCTTAAATATTGCCGGACTTGAGACTCGCACTCGTCTTTCAGCATATCATCGGCAACACTGATCGGTTCTTCCACATACTCGTCCTTCCCACCACTAAATACGTCTGAACACTGTCCCTACCCCTTTGACGCGTTGTTGTGGCGGGAGGCTTACCAACACGCTTGCGGCGAGCACTAGCCGAAGTATCAGCATTACGATTGCGCAAAATGGATCCGCGCTGCGGCGTACTTGTTCGTTTTGCCAAGGTATTTGCTGGTGAAGTAGCTTCACATACTTCGTGACCACTAGGACCCACAAACAGGAGTTTATAAGGCCCTACAAGACCGCGAGAATCGGGGCGCTTGCGTGTCGGACGTTTCGTAGCTTCTTCATCGCAATAAGATCTATTTATGGAGGCTACTTCAGCAGCAACGTCGTGATCGTGTCTTGTTAGAGTCCCGGGATCTCGGCCTGCCGAGCGTTCGCATCGTCGGCGTCATCAAAGGTAAGACGGGTACGAATTGGCGGACTACTTGATTGTTGTGGCGAAGTGCTTTCTCAGAAATAAGAAAATGAACCTTACGCGGGGTCACTATCCCGAATGAGTGACAATTTCAAGTGATTAGAGAGGATTCGGATCGTCCGGCGCGGATGCAAGTTGCCTGAGGTGGATTAGCCATGACGTATGAAACGACGATGGATCTGGTGTGAGTGATGTACAGGAAGGCAAGATTCACCAAGACCTATCTCGGATCCACCCTTACCTGGATTCACTTAGGTGGATATGGGATATACTATATACGGGTGGATCGAGTGTGGATCCTATGAAGGAATGATGGTAGGTGTCATCTGAAGGTGGATCTAGTATCCACGACTAACGAGAAGTCAAGATCCACCGCGAGGTGTCCCGGATCCCATGTCCGAGCTCGGATCCCAGGAGGTGAGGATCCCGCATAGAGGGACCTGGATACAGGATACAGGGATGGTGGATGCAGTGGATCTCGAGCTTTCGTGGGACAATGGAGATCACAGACGGTTGCAAGATGATGTTGGATGATTGGATAGCTCAGATCCATGACGAGTGTACCCTTACAGTGAAGTGGATCCAGGCGACCTGGATTCGGATGAGTGTACCCACAATAGGGTAACCATATTGATTACGACATGGATCCGGTGGATCTGAAGATAATACAGCTGGGATGATGGGTCAAGGAAAGAAAGGACATGCAGCCGAGCCTGGTAAGGGATTTCACGAGTAAAAGACATAGAAAGTAGAAATCCAGGCAGGTATAGGATTAAGTATCAATACAGAACTCAATTTGCACAGTATCACACAAGTGCCTTCCTGCCCTCAAGAATCGGAGCTACATTGGCCGTACGAGCTCGGAGAAGGTTGGAAATTGCTAATCTAGTGTTGGTAGTGATAACTGGATAATACATTGGCCAGATCCTACAACCTAATGAGCTTTTCCTTTACTTGTGCAGATCCGACAGGCTAACCGAATTTACTACGTGGTCGGTTACAACCCAGAGGATTTCAACTCTCAAGATCCCGTCACAGGAGGCGGCAAGTACGACGCAAAGGCAAGGGACGCACCCGCAAGGCAACCCTACGGCCAGATCCCAGATCTAGGCCCTGGATCCACTTAAGCTCGAATATTCGCTTAGGATCCAGAACCAACCACGGACGCAGAGTGAAGATATTACCACTGCTGCTCCACTCCATCCCCACGTCTCGCCAAGACACTCAAGCTTCACCACTTGAACTCTTCGGAAGTTACCGAGAGAGCAAGATCCCGCCCTACGGACGGGGCACAAGGTGAGGAAAGCTCAGCAGAACACGGATCATCGGGGGACCCCCTCCGTTAGTCGGTGTCTGGGCGCAGTTGGTAAGTTGGACCCAGCAATCTCGCAGATTTTGCTGACCCCGCTACACCACATTGTAGCTCGTTAAATGATCGGCTGGGCGATTGACAGCGCAACGCAAACGTGTGCACTATTGAGCCCATTGCTCTATGATGATCCTGAGCTCGAAGTACTTCTTCGGGATGGTCATCGGCCCCGGAAGCCATTCCCTGAGACCACATCGTTGAAATCGGCGGCAGCAATGGATCCATGGCTGCTCTAGTACACGAATGGCGAATCTTTTGCGCGATCGTCAGTGTTGACTCGACAAATCTGATCGGCGGGATCGAAAAGGCGCTGATAACGGTATCTTTGCGAAGTCTTTTAACGATACCGGTAAAATTTTAACGTTATCTACAGCGATAAGACGTAACGTTGAAAGCATTACTCCTTATGTGTGCCGAAGCAAGTGAAATATTTGCTGTTTCACCACGGCCCGTGTCCGCCACCGACGATACATTTTCTGGTTCAGCAACCGCAAACAGTATCAACGTCCCAATCATACGCTAGGGTATAGTCGTATATCCGGGGCCGTTTGGCACCAACGGCCAGCATCCCCTCCACACGTACACCTACCAGTGGATCTAAAACACCTTGTAGGGTAGAATGCGCGACGAAAGCAGCTGCAGAGACTCGGCGTTTGTGAGAGAAGCATCCGTTTTTCACGTGGAGCTCACGCACTAAATTCCACTCGACCACGAATCGGAAGGGGCAATTGGTTAGACGAATGTGCTGTCGGGGTCTACTTCCATCGCTGGGGGACTTTCGCTTCTTCCACCCATGAGTTCTAATGTAGGTGCGCTGGTACGTGTCGAAGCCTTCGGGTACCAATGGGGTCTCATCTTCGCCTTTCTTCATCTTCTTAACGACTTGTTCCTTTCAGCTCTGAACAGTGTCCCCTTCATAGGGATCACTTGCATGGTTCTTTTGCTATGTTCAACGAAATAGGCCTGCCAGGCTTCCCAGCTTGAATGATACTTTACGTGGATCAACAGGTACTGTTATGGCTTCTCTGCTGGTTGTGCTCCCATCCTCTTTCTCTCCAGCATCTGATCTGGAAGCACGCCCGGATGCTACATCACGCCCTTCTTCTACGTCTATTACTCCACGCTCCTTTTCATCGGAGTTGTTTTCTCCGGGTTCGTTGGTTCCGTTGATGTTGCTCTCCCCGGGTTCCCTGTCACCACCATGCATGTCTTTCGATACGCTCGAGTCAGTACCAAGCTGCGTGTCAGATGGGCCCGGGCCTCGACACTGGGGGGACTAGTCCAGTCCGCTATGCGCGCTCATGGTTTCTCTTCTTTCTCCACCGCTGCCACGCGGCATCTTATCGGAAGAGGCAGAAACGTAAATGAGACCTCCCGAATTAAAAAAAAAACGTAAATACCCGAATCAATAATGAATTCTATATTACAATCATGGATTGGTGCAGAATTTCAGACATGTAAATACTCATGTCCTGCAACAGTTTCAAAAACAGAAATAGCAGGAGGGTGAATCAGTGCATGTTTACGTTATGCGGGTGACAACAAACTTTTCCACGATAAATGCACATTTTGGGTCCGGCAAACACGCTATTATTAAAAAATCGTCTACCTATAGCCGCAAATACTTTTTCGGTTACAGAGGAGAATTTTATGAGGATTTATGCAGATACTATAGATTCCTAAAAACTTAGGGCGCAATTTAACGGTGTTATAAATGCACTTTTGTAGTCAAATAGCTGCTGCGGCTGCCCACAAGACAAAGTACATGCAAAGTTTAGGTAAGTATAGTTTTAGGATGGTATTTATGATGTGTATAAGCAGATCAGGTGGACCTTGTGGACATATTGAGGGCCCATACGGAAGCACGGTTGTCGCGGGCTCGAATTCCATCGAATGCGAATGCGTTAATTCTCCGATCTCTTCAAATTTGCTGTCGAAAAAAATGACTAACTGGTGCTTAGTACTTGAGTTGGGAAGGGAGGGTGTAAAAAGGCCACGGAAAACACCCCAGCACTGAGCCTTCATGATGTCCAAAAAAATAAGCTAAGATTTATTGTGGTTTTCATCAATTTTGCCGCCCGATTTGCTGTGTTATCTCGGGGCCCGATTTAAATAAATTGGGCAGGGTGTAGGGTAATAAGGCTTGAATTAGCTATATGTGATCCACTTATTATTGTTATTAATAAGGTCTTAATGATGAGGGCGACGTCATCTCCAGACGACCTTACCACCCACAACTCAGCTTTACTTAATGAGGAAGAGATAAACACTAAACGTATGCATACTGTAGCGCGATTGCCGAGTAAAAGGGTGCTATAATTCTCCTATGGCGGTTAGACTGTAAGTGCTCTAGCAAATGAGTTTGGGCAGATCACTTATGCTGTCCAAAGACGGCAATTCTGGCACTTCCCCTTTAATTCAAAGTGCCCATCGGCCCGAGATAGCAATCTTACATTACCCCTACTTTCTATTTCGACGGCGTTTAGCAAATCGGATCCGATATAGTGGATCCGCTTTGCCAAAATGGATGAAAACCACAATAATTGCTAAAAATGCTAAATGTGCAGAGAAAAATCGTTTATAGCGCCCTATCGTATAAAAATCGTTTATAACGAATAATCTTTAAAAAGATCGCTCTGTACATAGCAATATAGCGCGGAGTTGTATTTGGTATACTACGTTATTTACCCACTCCATTGTGCATACCGACTCATGACAAGAGCGGGCTGAATGAGACTTGTGCAGTATCCTGAAGTTTATACTTTCCGACGTTTTTACAGATTTTTTTCTGCAAAATTGTTCATTCCGATGTTAATTTTCTCTTTGAGACCACACTAGAATGGGTAAGCTCCGTTGAGCTTCTCCACGAAGACTCCATCCTTCATCGGCATCTTGACGCGAGCTACATTGAAAAGCGTCTCATCCCAATCTGTCTTAACTAGAGCGTCCCGAGCAAGATCCGAAAGCTGGTCCCATGTGATAAGGTCTTGGAACTCACCAGCGTCCTCAGTGTATTTGACCGCGGTATTGATAGAATCGTCGTTGAAGTAGTATGCAACCATCAAACTGTTACCATCCAGATACTCCTTTGGAGTCGGGGATTCCTTCGCCCATCCGATGGCTGCTGACATGGATGTACCAAGAATGGTCGCATTGGCACTAGCTTCGCCCAGCCAGACGACCGCATACTCCCAGCCGTGGCGATGGCCATAGGAGCGTGGGGCAGGGATTGGCGCACGCCCCTTAGGAAAGTACCAAGCGTACATCACGGCCCACTTGCCCTTCAACCAAGTCGAACGAGCGTAAATTTGAGCGCCCAGAGATGGGCCCTTGCACCCGATGTTGTTCGGCTGAGACCACTACTGATGGCACCGTCCTTTTGTACTGCCGGGTACGGGTGGCACCCCTCCTCAATTTTTAGCTGGGGCTTGTACTTGAGAATAGCCTTTTGAGCGTCAGTGGTCGGGACTTGCTGGGGGAATGGCCGAACCGTATCGTACGGAATAACCTTGGTTTGAGCTCCGGTTGCAGCGATTGCCGCGACGGTAGCGACGAAGATACCACGAAAATTCATGCTCGAGCTAAAGCTTTCGATGGGGTGTGTATGTAGCGGAAACTTGTACAATGGAAAACGATTTTGGGGTCGGTGGTGGCCTCCCTGTTTCTCAGTCATTGGATGATGCAATCGAGCTCAGATATACAGTTTAAACCGCTGCCCGAGATTTGTTTTCTAGATCACCAGCTACAGCTGTGATTACTGCGATCACTGACAATCTGGCCGAAGCGATTTTATTGAAGTCTACAGTGTTGAGTAAACTCTACTATAGAGTGTAGACCCACACAGTCTGTAGGTTGTGCTGGGTCCACGTACAAGGTGTTCGCCAAAACAAAAGGTGAAGGACCCAGGAGATAGCTCGAACGATTAATTTTTGGGGGCATAAAATAAAAAGCCATCATAATCGGTATTGAAATAGTTTTTCGCAATAAAAACGTTTTGGTACAGTGTGTAGCGGACGGACAAACACAGTTTAAAGATAGGCTGCAGAATGGGAAGACCATGTATAACGCGCCTTTTACTTACATCGGCATTGACAGATACAGCCAGTTCACATATCCCGTTGCACCCAATTTCAACACATCAAAATGGAAATGACCAGAGCGGATGCGAGGTCTCGTAACCCGCAGAAAACACGCGCGGGGTGTCCGCGAAGCAGGACCGTGCGGTACTTGCGCCGCAAGTCGCAAGTTGCGGAGGCTCGTTTCAAGTGAGAGCACCTTTCTATCAGGAGCTCAGCAACTGCCTATGCGACACGATCGTTTTCTTCGGATTGTTGCACTAATCTTGGATTGAGTCAGATCGTTGGTACATGTACTCGCAGGCAGCGCGAGCCTTGCGAAAACCCAAATGGTGCCCAGTTTTCCCATGAATGGAATCTATGACAATCTGTTCCACTAGCTGACAAGGATTTGTCTGAGGCACTGCATCAGTTCTCTGGATTTTAATCCTGTCCAGAGGTCCAGAGGTATTCCAGAGATGGCACTCGAGTTAAAGAAAAACTCTGACTATTTATGTGATTCATTAGTAATAACTTGCGCTGGAAGAGCACTGCTTTTTCAGTCTTCTATAATTTGGTAAACCTGTCATCTCCTGTTTCATCTCTTAAATCACAGAAAAATGTGTTGTATTCTGAATTCGTGCGTATCCATTTGTAAATGAATGCAGCACTTCGAACCAAAAATAGATCGTTGACCTCTTATAACCAATATCCGGTGGATATCACAAAAACACAGAAGAATGTTGCCTGTGGCGGCCACTGGCAATATCAAAACCCAATTACCCTGTGAATGTTGCTTGGAGAAAACAGGGTGAAGCAAATATCTCATTTGAAGTTCAAATAAATCACTGGGTGCTACTGTTAAGCTCCAATCGCAGTAACTTTGTAGCAACGACACATTCATGATTCTTCAACATCCTATAACATGGTGAATATTAATTGTAGGAATACGCGCCGTAACAACGTCATCATGAAAAACACTTGTTCTTGACCAATGCATTTTCTAGAGAGCACACTCTAGAATTTACATTTAGCAGCTGTGCCATCTCGGCACTCGTATCTTCGCTGAGTTTTGGTGGGGATCTTCGCACCGTGGTCCACGCAGTCTAGTAACGACAACTCATAAAACCCTTTCAGCAAGAATCACTTATCTGTCACTGGCGAATTTAGCTATAGCGAGCTGTAAGAGCATTTTACTGCTCGCTATAGCTAAAGTGTTCGTGATACGAGTTAAAGTATCACATCACAAGCACTTCTTGCGAACCTCAGCTCGAAGTTTACGCATTAATTAGGAAAAAGGTTCGTCTAAAAAAGTGGTACAATGATGTAAAATTGACTTATATCAAAGCAACTTTTCAGCTCTTTTTTTCCTCTTTTTTAACATTTCCAAAATAAGCACTATCACGACAAAATGATGATTTTTTCGTCTTTTTTTTTAATATTTCCCAACATTATTTTCAACTCGAAACTCGCCTTCAATAGCGCTATGAAGCGACGAGGTGCTGGCAAGCGGTTGACGGACGGTCAACGTGTGGAGAACCTCAAGTTATTCGAGAGCGGGGCAGCCATAAGTGAGGCGGATGTGGCGCGGCGCTACGGCGTCACACGCTCGGCCATCTGGCGTCTGCGTCTGCGGCGTTCGGGTCAACATTTCCTCGAACGGTACCAGGAGGGCGACCTACAGTCTCGCGACGGACGCCGACGCGGTGTCAAGAACAACAGCACGACTAGCAGAAGTGCCGCAAGCCCCGCATGCTCTCAATTACAGCCGACCCAAGCCTCCGTAGTGCCGAGTATTATCCCGATACGGCCCATTTCGACCTCCTCGCAGCTCACTACAGCATTTCTGCCGTATGCTTGACGCAGTAAAAAGGAGACAGTGAATTAAGCGTTAGTGTTTAGCCTAGCTGTAGCAACTACATCTCCTAGCTCTTCTAGAACATCAAATCTTATGATCGGCGTTCTAGAACGCAGCGAGCATTCTAGACGATGGCCGGTGGGGATACGGCATTCGCTTTCCCAACGGAACGATACGGGACGAGGCGGATAATTTCAACATACGCCGAGCGCTGGATCTGGACGGTGCCGTTGGTATTGACTTGTAGGATCTTGAACGGGCCTTCTGTCGGCTGGTCCAGCTTGCTGATGCGATTCTTGTCCTTGGTAATGAGCACCAGATCTCCGACGCGGTACGTGTGTTGAAGGCGGCTACTGTTTTCACGCTCGTTGTCACGGAGAACCTGACGTAGTTTGCGGTCTATGATGCGCTTCCAGTTTGCCATGAAGGCCGTGTTCATCACCATATCGCGGCCGAAGACGAGCTGTGCAGGCGTTGCCTCCTTGGTCGTGGACACCGTCGCGCGAATGGCAAAGGCGACGCTAGGTAGCACTTGTTCCCATGCGTTGGCGTCCAAGTCCGAGGTGCGAACCATGTCACCGAGGACTTGGTGAATGCGCTCTAGCACAGAATTGGCCTGAGGGTTCTTGACAGTAGTCGGACGAGGTTTTACTCCATAGCTCTCCAGCATCTCTTGGAATTCAGCGCCCGTAAACTCGTTGCCTTGGTCGAAGATGCAGCATTCTGGACGAGGGTATCTACAGAACCACTCGTTGTCGAGAATGTGCGCGGCGGTCTTGGCCTCCTTATCCGTGATGGCGTGCACTTCGAACCAGCCTGTAGCAGGATCAATCATGGTCATCGCACTGTACTTGTTGCCGGTTGCGGCGTGTGTATAGGGCCCGATGAGGTCGACACATACTACCTTCCACGGTTCCACAACAGGTTCTGCCACAGGTAACTTGCCGTATTTGAACCAATTGGCGGTGACCCGGGTCATCAACTATTATTAGAGCAAAATCTGAAATATTTATTTAATTTTAGCACCAGGTACTTCAGTACCATTTCTCGCTTGGACTGCGATCCTTCCACTGTTGGCACAAATGAGCGACCCTCCTACGACAGAACGACGAGCTGGCGGCACAGGTGGCTCGAGTCAGGCCGCACCACGGAAGAAACAAAAGCCTCGGATCCACTTTCTGCCTTTGAGCGTGCTCGTGCCCTACTTGGCACTGGAAAAGTTGGGGGGGGTTGCAAAAATAGTGGAGACGATGGTGGATCGATCGAAAATAGTACCACTTTTTTGCGGTATTAATAGCTATTTTTTGCGGCTCCTTGGAGAAAAGCAACATGATACATTTAATAGTTTTTTTTAAAAGAGCGCGTAAGAAGAGAAGTACTTGGGGCAGTAGAATTCAAATCGTTGTTGTTAAAATATTTCTCGATTCCTGCCGAGTATTTAACTTACTATCCGGATGAATCAGCATTCAGCAAGAACAAGGACGAGTCTAGTGACGCTAACAAAGGTGCAAGAAGTACGAAGTGATAAGTAGCTGTATGAGTGCAAGCAAAGCGACCAATTGGACGACCTCGGAAGCAACAAGCTCATACAACAAAATTCACATTTATCCTGCGCTTTCTGACACCCCGTCCACAAATACCAAGCAGCCGGCATATCGATGATTCGAATATGGGCACTTCTAGCAGCACAGTGATAAGTAATGACCACGCAGTCGACGCCAATAACAACAATTCAGTATCGGCAACCTCAGATATTGATGGCGACACCACATATTTGGGAACGACATCATTTAGCTTAACTCGGACGTTGGATCGAAGCTGCAGTGCATCCAGAGCTGCAGCAAGGAAAGGATAGTCGGTATTGCCTGATTACAGAAACTTAAATAATGCATATGTTTTATGACAGAATAGTTGAGTACCGGGTCATTGGCGTGACCCGGGTCACCGCCAACTGGTTCATTTCTTCTTGTTGCGCTTCCACTTCTGGCATATTTCACAGCGACTCACGAACTCTTCTATGCAGCGTTTCATGTTCATCCAGGTGAAATGCTGGCGGATCGTCAAATACGTGCGATTCATACCCGGATGTTTGAGTTGCTCGTGGTACCAGTTGGTCACGTGGTGTTGGAGCGCCGAAGGAATCACAATGCGGTTGGCGGAATAAATGATCTTGAACTCCCCATGCTGTTTAGTCTCAGCTTGGCCGTCTCGCAGACGCTGCTGGAGCTGTTCATCACGAAGCTGCTCACTCTGGATACGCTCAAACGCTAGTGGGAAATCATCATCACATGGTTCAAGCGCAGAGCAAGTCTCGCTTCCATCTTCCACGAGGGGTAGCCGGCTGAGAGCGTCGGCGACAACGTTGTTTTCTCCCTTGATATACTTGATCTCGGGGGCAAATTCTTCCACGATCAAACGCCATCGATTGACTCGGTCAGACTGGAAGTTTGCGAAGGAAAGGTTTTTGTGGTCTGTGTGCACGATAATCCGATGTCCCAGGAGGATGTTGCGAAATTCACGTAAGACTTCCACGATAGACAGTAACTCGAGCTCCATCACTGCATATTTGCGCTGGGCGCTGGACAGCTTCCTGCTGAAGAAAGCTAATGGCTTGCCATTTTGGCTTACCACTCCCCCCAGCTGGAAGGTGCTGGCGTCCGTGTGCACCTCGAACGGTAGTGAAAAGTTGGGAAAATGCAGCGTCACCGCACGGCCTACCACAGCCTTGATTTGCTCGAAAGCAGTTTGGCACGCCGGTGTCCAGCGGAAAGGCGTGCGCGGCGACGTCAACGACGTCAATGGCGTCAACAGGTGAGCGCGCTGCGGCCACATATCGCGATAGTAGTTGACGAGACCAACAAATCGACGAAGTTCACGCTTGGTTTTTGGCGGAGCGAGCTGTTGGATGGCTTTGATTTTGCCCGGCAGCGGCTGAATCCCATCGCGAGTAAGGCGAAATCCGAGGTACTCGGTCTTGAGAGCAGCAAAACGACTCTTGTTCATGTTGACTTGCAAGCCACTGGTACGAAAGCGTTCAAACACCGTGCGAATGTGGTTGAGATGGTCGGCGAAGTTCGTGCTGGTGATGATAAGCACGTCGTCGAGATACACGCGGACGAAGGGAAGATCACCAAGCATGCGTTGCATGCGGCGTTGAAATTCGTCGGGGGCCGTGCAGATACCCATGGGCAGTCGCAGATACCGAAACTTTCCCCATGGTAGCACGAAGCAGCAGACACGCGAGGATCGTTCACCCAGGACGATGGAGTAGTAGACCATGTTCATGTCGAGCGAAGTAACGAAGACGAAGCGCTTCAAACCTTGTAGCAACTCGGTGATTTTGGGCATTGGGAACGGATGGCGAACGATGAGTGCGTTGAGGCGCCGGAAGTCAGTCAGAAAGCGTGCTGTTTTGTCCTTCTTCGGGATGATAAATGCTGGTGCGGCCCACGGGCTACTTGAATCACGGACAATGACTCCCAGTCGTTCGAGTCGGGCGACTTCCTTCTTGACTGTGTCACGATAGGCATGTGGGATGCCAAACGGTCGAGCATGGTATGGCTGCGCGCTCTCCTTTAGCTCAAACTCGTAAGGTTCACCGGGCATGGTACCAATGGCGCCCTGGTTGAGATCATCAAACTGAAGTAGCAGCTGGCGAAGTTCGGCTTGCTCTGGCTCGGTGAGGTGCACAGGAACGCAGTCGTCGACGTTCACTTTGGCATACTTGGCGTCCAGAATTTTTACCATACGTCGTTCAGCGTCTTGGACGCTGGTAGGAATCTCGAACAAGTACTTCTCGGCGGCAAGGTTGACTCTGGATTGCATGGGCACTTCGAGGTCATCCCATTCAATGGTGCAGTGATCGAAGTCGAACTTCAGCTTGAGCGCCAGGATCAAATCACGGCCGATTATGAACTCGTAGCCATGTTTCTCTGCACCAGGAGCAGTCACGTAGAAATTGTGTTGCACGACGCGGTTCGTAGTAAACGCGGGCAGCTTGAAGTACAGTGCGGCTGTGCCAATAGTTTCGAAGCGACCTCCTTTTGTCATCCACTTGGTCGTGAAGCGGGATAGTTGGCGTTCGTCGGGAATGATATCGTGAGAGCATAGCGACCGCGATGAACCGAAGTCGGCTAGCGCGCGCACAAGTCTGGTAGCGCCGTTAGGAAGCTTTACTGCCACGAGAAGCTCTGTCGTGACATGGTTCTTTGCACCTGGGGCTGGTGCAGGCGTTGTTGCCGTTGACGGAGGCTGGACGTCCGTCTTGGCTGAAGCGGACTCGATGTTGTAGCATGTCTCGGTCACGTCCATGTCAATGAAGTTGGCTTCTTCTGGAGCCTTGGTTTTTGCGCGGCACTCGTTCGTGTTGTGGCTGTGCGACTTGTGGTGTTCACACCATTTCTTCTGGCGTCGTTGGGCTTCTTGCTGCTCCTGTTGCCACCTTGGCCACCACGTCCACCGTTCGACGGTGCAGACCCGCTACCCTTGTGGTTGCGGCGTCCATGCTGTTGCATTCTGCTGGAGACCTCAGCCTCCTCGAGCTGTCGGAAGTACGCGACAAGCTCTTCAAGCGACTCGTAGTCCTGACCACTTTCATCATACTTTTTCTGCCACGACGACGGCATGTTGCACTCCACGATTTCTCGGAGTTCGTGGCTGGTCATTCGGTTATTTGGTGGTGGTAGGAATTGGATCAACTCGTTGATCTGGTGGAGGCGAGCGACGTAGTCCTCAACAGTCATATCTGCCGGCTTGGCGGTCTCCCGTAGATACTGTCGAATCTTGCTCGCTGGGCGTTTAGGAAAGTACATCGCGGTCATACGTTGAAGGGTTTCATCGAAGTGCTCGACGTCCTCGTTGCCCATGACGGCGGAGTTAACGGATTCAAAGCGAACCAAGGCTGCTCCGCGTAGCAGAATGCGAACATTCTGGTATAGCTCTGGAGCCTCTTGCCAGCCCTTCAGCTTGCGGTTGTACTCGAACTGCTTGCGCCAGTTCAACCACTCTTCTCCGTTGCCGTAGTCGAAGTGTCGAATGTTCAGCGACACATGGTCGTTGGCGTCGTGTAAGTTCGTACGCACACGGTACGTGACGAACAGGTCCCGCTGGTGCTCATCGAGAGCCTTGACGGTGGTCTTGAGCGGAATGAGCGACATGGCCTTGGAGAGAGCGACGGATTGAGCTCAATATGCCGTATGCTTGACGCAGTAAAAAGGAGACTGAGTGAATTAAGCGTTAGTGTTTAGCCTAGCTGTAGCAACTACATCTCCTAGCTCTTCTAGAACATCAAATCGTATGATCGGCGTTCTAGAACGCAGCGAGCATTCTAGACGATGGCCGTTCGGGATACGGCAATTTCAGACTGAACCAGTCCAACAGTAGCCGGCCCACAGTCCGGAGGTTGTCGCACCGCTTATTTACATGTCTGCTAAGGCCATCGGCAGCGTCTAGTCGCCTGGACTTATAAACTGGGAGCGTCTGAGTGGCCACAGAGACGAGGACGCATTTGAGGTGGTGAACGACGGCATTTCCGTCCTTCAGGAAGGAAACTACCAGGTCAACGTCGACCTACACCACAGCCAGCCAAGACAGAGTTACAACGTCGTTTTCAAGGTCTGGCACCACAAAACGCTGTTGGCCCAGTGCTCGCGTCCGCTGCGTACCAAGAAGGCGATTTCGCTCAGCTTACTGGAGATGCGCTGCCAGCTGCCGGCACTGACGAAGCTGCGTGTCGAGTTCCTGGCACCCGGTTTTGCCTTCCACGAGAGCCGCATTGTGCTGCGTCTTCTACAGTAGCTGTTCAGCCACAGCATCACAAAGGGGGTACGGATTGTTTTGAGTAAGGAGCCAAAGGCACCAAGAAGAAATGTAGAGACTCAAAGTTAGAGTAGTAGATCGCGCGGATAGCTCCAGAAACTACAGTTCTTATAATAATCGAGAATTGTAGTTTCTGGAGCTATCCGAGCTAATCGAGGGATCAGCAACGTGCTGGTGAGGTCAGACCCCCCCAACTGAACGATTTAAAGTCCTCTTTGGAGTCATATCCCAAATAGTGACACCCTCTGTAGTAAGGAGATTTGCCCGATGAAAATAGACGCCGCTACATGTATTATGAGAGGTTGCGGCAGAACAGTCTGAGATTTTTCGGGTGTCGATCAATAGTGGATCAAATAAGGTCTTGTTGACACGTTGCGAATATATACACAGCATATTGTGCACCTACGGGGATCTAGTCATTTTCTGACGGGGTTTTAAGCCTTTCAGATATATGGCGAGGTTAGCGGGGAGCGTAGTGAAGGTAGTAGACTTGTGTTGTAAGTGTCAAAAGACGAAGAAAGGTTAAGAAAGTCTTGAGATAAACACACCACCCATAGGATGAGGTTCGTAATAAGCATAGTGAGAGCCAGTAATATCAACTTGAGGAGGCCATGCTTTGAGAATATATTCTTAGAGAGTTTCCATTTTGGGAAACCTTAATGTTTAGAGCAGCCTCCCTGCCTCTTAACATACTTTTCACACTGATGAATATATGCAATAATAGAGGTATGGTTTCGTCAAAGGGTAAATGATCAGTCTTTAAAACGCCGCCGAGGAAGTCATCTAGGCTAGCTGATCCAACTTTGCCCTGCAGTTTTTTGCAAGAGAAAGAGGACTCTAGGAGACACGCCCTGGTAGGAATTCGAAGATAACAGTCAAAGCGCTGTCAGTGGATGTTGCAGCGATGAAGCAGGCTCCGCGCAACCTCAAAAGGAAGAAGAAGATGAGGAACCCCACTGCGAAGCAGCTACAAGCGCGTAAGAAGGCGCGAGCGGCGGCGCGTGCCGCAAAGGCACACGTAGAGGTGGTAGCATCGTCCACCAGCGTGGATGAGGCTACAGGGGCCGGGCCGGCAGCTGTTGAGGCTGTGTCTCAGGCCTCGAGTACTGTTTCGGAGGCTCGAGACACGTCAGATACTGAATTAGGGGCCGAAGAGGCGGGACCAGTGCCTTTGTGGCAAAGTAGAAGCAGAAGAAGTCTCGTGTGAGCTTTCAGCTTGCAACAGCGCTTCATGACGCGTTGGTGGAGGAGCAGGAGGACGAGACTCGCTCCAACGTGGCCAGCTCTTAGCCCAATGTCACTAAAGGATGGGGGAGAAATGTGTGATATTCCCATTATCCGCTCAGAAACCGCAGAATCAACAAATTCTGATACCGAATATGTGTCTAGCGACACAAGCGACGATAGTGACAGTAGTGATTATAAAATATACTGGCGCATTTACGGAAAGAATTACAGCATATCTAAGCTGATTGTTACCGAAAATTATGCCACAACCAAAGAAAAGTGGATGGTCGCTCAGATTAATGACAGGCGTGGTGACACTCTACTTGAGTACCATTATCAAGTGTTGTTAGTTAGCCCCCTCGTCAAGAAACGACGGTACTATCAGCGGACGTATGAACCCCGCGCTCTACTGCTTGCCGACGACTTTCGGAAAGAAATCGATCTGGTGGACAGGTGGAAAGCCTTTAATGTCCAGACCTTCGCTGAATTCTGTCCTACCGATGAATTTGGCAAATATGCTATCGGTGCTGACATGCAAGGACTCTGCGTACTCAATGCATTGAGACGTGCAGCGGAGCTATCCGGACGCCGTGATATCGTGACGCAGCAGAACATTGGCGACTTTGGGAACCATAAAAAGACTTCTCGTGGAAAGGACTTGACAAACGGGACATTCGTGGAAGGTTGCTCTCGTCTTCCCGCGTCGCCTACGTGACGCCAGACGTGAATTTATTTATCGAGCCATTGGATTGACCAATTTCGTAGTTGCTGGACGGAGTGGTGTGCGTGTGCTGAGGGGAATCAAGCTCAAGGATGGTGTCTACGTTGTTGCAGCTTACAATCCTAAGAACGTCGGCCACGCTTTCGTTCGCACAGTTTAAGAGGAGAACCGGCTTATCTACGATTTGGAAAAAGGTGAGCGATTGAATCAGCGGAGGACTGGATTGATTTTTTTCGCTTTTATTCGTCTATTCATATTCTGAAGTAGATGAAAGGAGTCAGTAGGATTTCCGCGGGTTTGCCTAACTGATAATGAACTTTCCTAGCAATCTGTTGTCTTTAGTATGAATAATATATATTCATGTGCCAATTTGTAATTCGGTACTAGACGAGGAAAAACTCAGTGAGGAGAAAATCTTTGCTGCGATAAAAGATAAAACCCATACGGAGAAAAAAAAGTTCGCGTTTAAGTAGGCACGCTTCATGCATAGCAAAATACCATTAAATTTAACAGAAGGCTCTTGCTAAGCTGGTTAGGGATTTCATCCTAAGTTTTGTCTAGCGCCTTGGTTAATATGTCAGCTACCATTGCTTTGGTATTAGAGTAGGCAACGGGAAAGTCGTGTCGCTCTACTTATTCTTGTACAAAACAGATTCGAGTGTGTACATGTTTGGATCTACCATGGAGTTCTGGGCTATAGCAGCTTTGATTGCCCTTGTGGATAGTGTTGGCTTGCGTGGGACTAAATCCTAACTCGTCAAGGAGAAGCTTAAGAAATATTACCTCTTGTATGCAATGACACAAGGCGATAAATTCTGCATCGGCTGTCGATAGCACCACAGTGTGCTATTTGCGTGAATGCCACGATATTGGACTATTGGTCAGCATGGTCACATATCCGCCAACTGAACGTCTAGTGTCGAGACAATTTGCAAAGTCTGAGTCGCTGTACGCTATCAGGTTGTCGGATAGGTTCTGCGGTGTAAAATTGAGTGATCCACCTAGAAGGAGACCGTATTCTTTTGTATCTCACAGGTACTTAAGGCCTCTAACGACAGCGTTCCAGTGCTTTATTCTTGGATTAGCTAGGAATTGGCTGACCTCACGCAAGTAGTATGCCATATCGGGTCGAGTGCCTACCATGAGATACATGACACTATTAACAGCTTCACGATACGGAAATTGTTTCATCGCATCTTTCGCTTCATCACTACTGGCTCGTGGTGCGTTTTGCATTCTTGCCTGCTGGAGTAGTTATAGGATAGGGACTGTAGTCGCTGAAACGGTCAATGACCGTAAAAGCGTACCTGTACTGGTGGATAAATATCGCTCGGTTCTTACGGTCCCGCTGAATGGATCAGCCGAGTAAGTACTTCACCTCCCCTAAATCTGACATGAAGAATCTGTTCTTTAGGGCGGATTTCAGCTCACTAAGGAGGGCTGTTGTCTGTGTAATGATCGGCAGGTCGTCTACATACACTGCGATTTAACATATGACACCGGTACGAGTACGGCGGAAGACGCACCGGTCTTTATGGAGTTACAAGGCACAAGGCTCTCTTGGAAAAAAGACAGCGCCTGACACCAGACTGGAGGGGTTTGCCTAATTCCGTATAGGCGTTTTAGAAGCTTGAACACGAGGTGCTCCTTACCCGGGATTGTGAAACCTTCCGGTTAGGCCATGTAGATCTCCTCTTCTAGGAAACCGTTAAGGAATGCTGCCTTCACGTCCATCTGATTTATTTTTAGATCGAGCAGGGCTGCGATAGTGAGAAGCAGTCTAAGCACTTCCATCCGAATAACAAGGAAGAAAATCTCGTTGTATTAAATTTCAAATTTCTAGAGGAAACCCTTATTCACTAGGCGCGCATTGAAGCGATCAATTTAACCTGTGCCGGTAGACTTGACTACAAAGACCCAACGGCTTGCTAGAATCTTTCGTCCTTTAAGAGGAGGTACCAGAACCCAGGTCTCGTAAGTTACTGGAAACCGGTCTGGTGTATGTTATCTTCTCGGATCATGCGCAAGGAGGAGCAAGACACGGATCCCAATGCTGATCCACGCATGACGATCGATAATCGCCAAGTCAACGACCGTACTGAGGCAATGCCGTGGCCCATGCCTGTGCTTGAAGTTAATGTGGGTGCGTTGGATGGAGCAACCGTCTTCTTCATCCTTGATTGGTCCCCGGGCTATTGGCAGCCCCCCCCCTTCATAAAGACTCACAAGAGCGCTATACCTTCGTCACACATCGGACGACGTATACGCCTACTCGGGTTTCTAAGAGTGCCGCTAACTAAGTAGCGTACTGCCAAGGCGTAGTTGAAGAGATATTTGGAGACCTCCTCGATCATAGCGTCCTTGCCTCGTTGGATGACGGTTTTGGCTATGCGGCGACGGAGGAGGAGTTATTGCAGCTACTGAATCAAGTTCGCGAACGCTGCAGTCGTTACGGTCTGAAACCGCATACCAAGAAGTGTTGTTTCTTCAAACGAGAGGTTACATTGTGCGGCAAGGTGTTCTGAGTTGCCGGTGTGTGCGATTGCCCCGAGCGTATCCAAGGACTAGTCGATAGGCCCCGACAACAGCCGACCAACTCTAACAGTCCCTGTGTGTAGTTAAGCGGATGAGGCAATCCATCCCTGCTTATATTAAGCTGACAGCTGCCCTGTACGCTACACTAGAACGCGCAATATCAGTGGCGAATTTCCCGCAAGAAGACGCAGCTTTTGTAAAGTGTTTCTGTCTGATGCTGGATGTAATAGCTAACTTTGTTCTCAGCTCTGGTTCTTAAGAAGTAAAAGAAAAACTGACCTGTATTAAACTAGGCAAATTAGAGCTAGCGTGGATGGTAGTTGGTGTACGTCCAGATAACAGGAAAGCCCAGTTGTAGGCGCACGACAGCCACGGTTTGCGCAGCTGAAAGCGAGAATTCAGATCAACGATCCGTATGACCCCAGCAGGTACACTGCAACGCGGAAATGACAACACAGTAAGCTTGCTAGATCGAGTCTGATGTGCAAGATTAAATGAGATCTATCTTGATGGATCACATTAATCGTTTAGATCGGTCTTTGTCCTCTACAGATCCGTCGGTGAGCCTACGACAGTACCATTTAGCTGTAAAAAGTAAGTTCGGCCTTTAAAACGTGGCTTGTCAAAGCGAAGAAAAAGCTACAATTTATAAGACACTTGCTCTTGAAAATTGTAAAACCCGACTATTTACGTGTAAGGTGGTCCACACAAGCGCGAATTAATCCCAATAGGGCTGTCCGTATAGCACTACCAGGAAAAGTTTTGGATCCATTTGCTAAACAGAAAAACTACTTTGGTAAGTAGTAGTAAGTTTACTACTTACCAATGTAGTTTTCTGCTTAGCACTCGGTCGCTCAAAATGTAGGACAAACTTGAACTAATGCCGTGTTTCAGCTCTGAATTTTCAAAGACAGCGACAAGAACTCGAATGAAAGTAAATTTGCTCCATCATCATCAGGAATTGCACCTCAATGCAGAAATAAAAATGAGGACAAGAGTTCGCTGCACTCGCTTCTAACTAACGATAGCCTGAACTACCTCGTGATTTTACCACCTATCGGAAAAATGTTCACCCAACGGCAAACCTCCAAATCATACCAGTCGTTTTTAAGCAAACAATTTTCAAAAACGTGTACCAGGGTTGATCACTGCCAATACGACAATAACGTACTTCGTGAGGCGCTTTCCTTAAATAGCATATTCTTAAAGGCACTCGTTATTCAGCCAGACTGGGTAACAAGAGACAGTACAATTACACCAGAATACACCCGATTAGCATGCCCGAATATGCGAGACTCAGGAAGAGCCGGACACGGCATCAGCTGATGTGTCTTCGGGAGTATACGTATAACCGGAAGCTCGATGTCTGTCGGTTTCGAAACTTATATCTGCAAGACATTCACTGCGCTGGGGATATCTAACTCTCAAGACAAAGTGCAGGGTGAATAACCCGGAGGTAGTCATGCCATCGACACACACAAACAAAAGACCAAATCACTGAAAACTTGTTCAGCTAAACGCACATGCAGAGATACCGATAGCGTAGATACTGTAACTCCTTCCTACTTAGCGCACGCATAGTAGTAGCACCGGCAAATATCTCGAATGCCAACAGCATGTACATGCCACAATTGTAGCTATCGACCTGCACTCCAAGATCACTTTCATACATTCGGACTCGGTACTTTCTTGGGCGAAGTCTGGTAGCATCGTCACCAATTTGTCAGCAAGGGGGCGAATCTTCACTCCGTAGCTGGAATTCATCGGGTCGTAGACTAATACGTCTTTACATGTCAGGTCAATCATGACAGAGCACCAGTGATTCTTGCCACAGATGATCGGAATCAAAATCTTCTCACCCGTAACACCTACAAACACGCCCTTCATCGTATAGATCGATAAATAGCCATTCATAACGTTCCCCGCGATGGACGTGTCGACTCCAATCGTGTCTACTCTTTCTGCAAACAGCTTCAGCACTAAAGTGTTAACGGTGCAATCACCCAAGGGCGACTTGCCAACGAGCTCCAGCGCTTCCGCCTATATTCAAGAAGATGTTATCAACGCTAGTAAAAACCCATTGTATCAATAAATGTACGTCAACTGTACCTGCACGGACAGAAGTGGGATGGCCTTCAGCTTAGCAAGTATATCTGGGTCTGGATCAACTTGGAAATGCTCGGGCATCTGTAGAGTGAAATCAATGGTCTCGATCCAGTTTATAGCTTTGTCTACGTGTTGTATGCTTTTCATCGCCCTGTGCCACTTTTTCATTACACCCAACGTCTCGGTAGTGTATGTTCCAACACCGATTACTTCCACCGCAATTTCTTGTTCGCCTAGATTTACACCCTATGAATCTTTATGTTTCTTCTGCAGGGCTGAGACTTTGGCGCTGCACTTCTCAATGAAGTCTTTGCGAAATACACGGGTTATGGATTCCACAGGATAAATTTTCTTCGCCGGTGGTAAGCTCGCTCTCTCGTGGGCTACAGGAGCCCTGGGAGTTTTACTGAACTCATACAGCTTGAATCGCGATAGGGTAGCGGCAGATGTATCGTATGTAGGCACGCCTTCAACAGCATCTCGCACTGTAGCCAGGCTCAAATTCGCCGCGTACAAGTCTGAGTCCTCCTGGACGATCGTGGCATTCTTTCTACGAGCAGCTTTCTTCGACTTTGCTGTTTGCTTTGGGCGCCCGCGGGATCTAGGAGGGCTCGCTACGTGAAATTCTTCATTCCCTACTTCTTGGAGAGTTGATATCAACTCTCGGGTTTTCGATTCAAAAGGTTTGCCAAACTGAGTGCCAGACTCGCCAGACTGAGTGCCAGACTCGCCAGACTGGATGTCAGACTCCTCGACTTGACTGTTCTCAATGGCTGAACTCGCTTCAGCTGGCTGGGTAGAAGGAGAAGAGTCTGATAGCTGAACGTTTTAGTTTTGACTGGATAAGGTGCCGAAGTCACAATGCTTGAGCCGACGAGCAACATCCTTCAGATACTCCATCGCTTCTCGGTATTGTGCCATTCCCAATCCAGACATCGAACCACAAATTTCACTAGCGATAGGCAGCGCCTCACGATACTTGCGGTTTGAGTCCCAAGGTCGATCATCCTTCGCCACAACCCCACGAATAGCGAAAGATTCCATAGACGTACAGTTGTCACTTGAGCTCTCGAACTCTATCGAGGACCTAACAGAAGACAATATCCACCGACGATTGAGAAGTTGTGTCGGGATAACAGTTTCTTTGCCGAGTGCTCTTCTCAGAAAGAAAACATGACGACACGGCAGCAAACGCGTGCTCATAAAGAGGCACGAACAAGTCCAGCTCCGAAAAATTGTATGATGCACGGGCAAGTGCGTATACGTATTGGTCTTGTATCAGCTCGCACGCGTGTTCGCTGACAAGGTTAGCCACGAGAGTCATTTCTTGGTCGTATCCAACATGCTGAATGTTAACCTTCTTGTAGACTTCATCCATGAAACGTCGTTCTTGAAGCGTTTGATAGTACATGATAGACGCAATGCATTCGTCCACAGCCATGAACGAATTTACCCACTCTTTCAACTGCTTCCAGGATGCCTCCAATCTATTATTGGTGTTATTGCCGAGAGTGACGGTGTTTTGCCGCTTGTGTGCACACCATAACTTACGACAATTATCCCAGTTTCTGATGAAATAGGCAGCAAACGGGTGGGTCGTGGGTTCATTTGTCGCAGCAGCCACATCCGCGGGTTCAACGGAGTTTGGAGCCAGATTCTGCCCGACTGGAGCCAGATTCACCCCGACCGAAGAGGGGGTCGATCTGTCCTGCCCGATTGAATCTGAAGACTCCGACCTTGAATGACCAACCTCGCACACATGCAGCATGTACCGGAAATGCCCCATGTATTCCTTCTCCGTCTTCGCGTATACCAGGAGGTCCATGGGTCCTCGCAGCTGATCCCTCTCCCACGTGTTGCAGCCGTAATCCGATGATGAAATTTCCTTCCTCAAGTACTTTAATACGTGAAACTGGCAGAGTATAATAGTCACGCCGGGGAATGCTGTCTTCAAAACATAAAGCTCCGTGAAGTCCTTGTCGATGAGCACGCACTGTAGACGCGTTTAAGCCGGGTTTTTCGTCTTAAATTCTTTCAGTGCAGTCAACAATGTTCTCCACTGCTCGTTGTGGAGTAGGGCATGCTGCACAAACTGGCCTTTTCCAAAAGTGTCGTGTGCCATGAAAGAGAAGACCTTGTACTTGGATCGATTGGTTCCATGCGTTGCGTCAATTAGAAGTACCTCCGGAAATTGAGTGAAGATCGATCGCATGTGTTTGGTTTGAAGCGTAATACAAGTTGCCAATTTTTAACATAATGAAACGGTTAAATAGGCAATAACGAAATTAAATTTGAAACATAAACGTCGTATATCATACCTTTTCTCCCACATCGTCCACGAAGATGCGCCCCACGTTGCCAGAAACATCACCAAATTCGGACATCCACTTCTTTAACCGCTTTGAACTAGAGGTTGGGGTCAATCCTTGCTCGCGAGCCTTCAATTTACGAACCAAATTATGAACATCCTGCGGCTTCGGATTGCTATCGGAATTGTCCTTGATAAACTTGAGAATGCTTGTATTTTTCGCGCCAGCCTTGCAGAGCTCGTCCACTGTCTCTAAAGCACTCTCATCGAGGGACACACGGTTGGACGAGTGGCTTTTGAAAGCGTACTCGCTCAATGTGTGGTTGTGCTCAAGGTGGCACTTCGTAATCATTAGAGCAAATGTATGGGTAGCTTTGTTGATCTCTTAAACGCACACATTGATCTGAAAACAACGAAATATTGCCAGCAGATATTAGCAAATTTGTCCGATCAAACCAGTCAATACCCAATCATACCAGACCATGCCAGATTGAATCTGGCTTCGCCTAATTGATCATGTATCTTGCACAGCACACCCGACATTCTAATTTGCAGCAGCAACATACCTGGGCAGAGCATCCAGAAGCTCGACTCTCCTGACGAGGCCTCTTACTTGTGGCTTGCGATCGGAATTTGCCGTAATGCGTACACACGTATGTTTTTGCGTACTGGTCCCACTCGTCGGGATTCTTACACGCCTTGGATCCCTGGGCATATATCCGAGCATTCCGTACTGGAACTGAGGTGTTCGTTCTGGTACGGTAGATCTAATATTGTATCGATAACATGCCAACCAATTAGCTTAGATAACACTGAATATAATTAAAAAAAAAACTTCTCAACTGTACCTGGAACGACCGAGCTTGGTACTGCGCGAAGTATGCTTTGAATTCTTCCCACGACCTGAACTGCGTCTCCCCCGGAGGCGGAGCGATGACACAGACTGGTCCGGCTTCCTCGCTAGCGATGCTCGTCCCTGTCGTTTCCACACGAGGTGGGCTTAGTGACGGCTCCCACTCACTCAAAGAGCCGCCGGATGCGGCGCCGTCACTGGTATCGTCGCTGGCGTCTGCCAGCAGGGGGCGCTTTGGAGCGCTGCGTGGGCGCGGCGGCATTTGGGTCCGTTGGCGCCACGAATTTGCTGGAGGGGGAGGATTTTTTGTGTGGGAGGGGTATACGCAGAGTATACGCTGTACCGAGTTCGGATATGGAAGATATTAGCAAATCCTAGCAAATCCGAAGATAACACAAGATTTGCTACGAGTGGGATGCTCCCAGTCTGGCAAAATACTCACTCTCATTCTTAAATGCATAGTACTGCTGTTAAGGTGCAATGTTTTTATCTGCATCACATACACCTTATTCTAGATAGAATACAAACCCCAGTACGACTTTTTATGCGGGTACAGCTCATGTATCTTAGCACCATTGTTTTAAGCGGGGCTATTGCAACTCTAGCAAACGATACATATGCGAACTTGACATCTATGCGGAAAAAATCATGATTTTGTCGTGATAGTGCTTGATTCGAGACGTTCGCTGAAAAATGTATCAAGTTTTGAAGCAAGCGGCACAAATGCGTCGGGGTTCAAATAACACGCGACCGCAGCAAGAGCCTCAACAAACTCAGTCAGCGTTAGGAAGATGGTTTCTTCAGGATCCTCAAGCCTCGCTTTGAGTTCTGACTCGGGCGTGCTTGTCTCCGACTCAGTAGTCGCGCCAGCCAAGTCAAAGTGAACGTTTTCTCGCTCAAGCTGTAGTGTTTCTGCTAAGATATGCTGAAGGTCGTCAAAATGGAGAAGGTTGTCACGGAAGAGGTCGAAGTGTTGGCAACAGTTGACGAACCCGTTGGCAGAGAGCATCTTTCCCAGTCCCGTGCTGTCTTGAGTTGCGATGCGCCTCTCAGATTTCACTTCACTTGCGACAAAGTGTAAGTACATCGACCGTAGCTTCTTGTGATGCGTTGTGAAGACTTGTCGACACTCAAACGTGAGTAGCTGCGGCCGAAACACGTTGCCCTTTTCTTCGTCCGGGCGCATTGCGTTAGGGAAGACGATCTCTTCGAGAAATCTTCGGAATCGTTGAGCTAGAGCTGTAGCTGGTCCAGTATTTCCACCGCTCCAAAGCACGTGATCGCTCTGTACGATATGAACCAGCGCTTCGACGAACTCTGCGGGTGTCATCTCCCTCCCTTTCACATTACTGGGGTCTTTTACGGGAGCAGACAGCGTGTGCGTAAGTGGTAGCGTTAACGTGGCTGCTTCCATGGAGACCGCAACGTCAGGACTCACTTTGTCGAATACGCTCTGGACAAAGTCGTAAGGGAATGGTCGAGTCTTGCCAAAAACTTGGCATTCTTTAAGGAAAAGGTAAAACTCTCCCAGCGACATGCAGGCAGAAATTTTGTGGAAGAAGCGTGCTTCTTTGACTGTGCTCCCACCACTGCGTGGTTGATTTTCACCGGAGCCTCCGCATGACGTACGGCTAAAGTCGACGTTGGCATAGAAGCGGTAAATCTGACGCAGGCGTTCGTAGTGCTCTCCGAGAACTTCTTCAATGAGCTGTAGCTGTTCCGTGAGCTCTACGCCACTCAGTTTGCCTTCGCTTTGGTCCAAATGCGCTTGCACGAGCTTATGAGTATGCAGTGTAGTTAGCATGCATTTGTTGCGCAAAACACGTCGGTCGACCAATTCGAAAGGGGCCTGCTCTCGTCCTCGGCGTGCAAGCAGTCGAAGAGCATCTTGCCGGATCCGACGCTGCAAACAGCCCCATACTCTCATCGCACTGCTGCGTTTCGAACACGCATATTGCACCGTGTTAACAGCATTCTGTAGAGCGATATTTGCCTTTGTCAGTAATTGCGGGGAGGTCGTCATTTCTGGAGGTGCATTGATCACGTCGAGGACGTCAAACGGAGTATGAAGCTCTCGCCATTGCAAGCGAACAGAATTCCAGGTTGTGCGTGCGTCGTTCAGCGCAGCTTGAGCTTCGTACCATGGATAAGGACTGGCTGGGTGAGATGCTTGTCCCCGTGGTGTCTCAATTATGAGACTCGGATGTTCACACACCAGGAATCCAAACAAGCAAAACACTAAATCACTTGCCACCTCCTTGCTGAGCACGCGGGCACACAGAAATTCCGGGCATGCTGGATCCAGTTGTTCAGCTAACGCAGTTCGGAGCTCCTCCCGGGTTGGAAATGGTGTCTGCTTGGACAATACGCTAGAAGCAGCAGCGTTGTCGACAACACTGCGAGATAAGAGACGGGAGGTGCTCTTCATCTGTGTTTGTTTTGCTGGTAGGCGTCGCCTCTTCACCGTTAACACGCGATGTAAGATATGGCGCAGTGCGTAGAAGCCGTGCATGTCGGATGAAAAATTCTGGATCAAGTCGTAATTGGAAGAGCACAAGTGGCGAAATGGTCCTCCACACTGCTCCAGTTGGAAGTTGATCCATCGAAGCACCAGCAGTTCAGAGGGAAGAGCTAGGAGATCAGACTCATCTTCTCCTTTCATCAGTAATACACTGACATCGATGTAAGTATCTGCTGCTACCGCGTCTAGCATATTCTGCAGGTAATCGCACTCGCAGTCGACGAAGGAGAAACACAGCTTGCCCCACTGGTTTGAGATGCTCTGCAGTTTTCGCTCTTGGCTTTGTCGAACGCGTAGTTCCAGTTGGGCGAGAAGCTCTTCCAACGACAGCGTGTGTCGTTTCGCCAAGTCGAGATGCTCGCGATGGGCTTTCACTTCCACCTTGGCAGCTTCAACCTGGACTTGTAATCGTCCGATGAGTTCTTGCAAATCATGTTTACTGTCGCGGTAAAGTTGGATCTGCTCGTTGGACTTGCGGACTATCTCACCTACTGCGTAGTCGTTCCATCGGCGGAATAATCTCATAAGATGCTGCTTCGTCCAGCGCGAACGAGTCTTTTCGAGTAAAACGCGAGTGTACTTCTTGCGGATGATGATCTTCTTCCAGTCTCCAAGCGTCT
The DNA here is from genome assembly GCF_000142945.1 of Phytophthora infestans T30-4. Classification (NCBI taxonomy): domain Eukaryota; phylum Oomycota; class Peronosporomycetes; order Peronosporales; family Peronosporaceae; genus Phytophthora; species Phytophthora infestans. The sequence continues at coordinate 1,229,738 of NW_003303731.1, forward strand.
GACGCAGCACCAGCCGGCCCCATCGAGTTGCCAGGCGATCAACCATTAGTTCATTGTTGCGCAGTCTCTTCAACATGAACTTATGGAGGGAGTCGAGGCGAGACCTGTAGTTCAATGGAGCAGCTTCAGTCCAACACATTTCACAGGTTGGCTTCAGTAGTAAACTCACAGACGAATCTCCAGCCATTTCTTCTCTTTGAGCACTTGTTTTAACTCGGTAAAATATGCTCGTCGAATAAGCGATTCCTTTAATGACGCAGAGGAAAAGCCTTCACCATTTCCAGTGACAACGAGGTCGTTTTTCGCCACTGATGACTCATTCATATAAGTGGATCGTTCCAACTCCGCCCGCATCACGTGAGTGAGGTTCTGGAATCTTAAGAACTTGTTACTGATCTTAGTCAGTACATCAAAGCAGATGGCGGTACGCAGAGGATTCGGGACACCAAGGTGGTCGGTAGATTGTAGCGCTTTGGAGAAATCGTACTCAAAGAGAGATGCTGAATAGAACAAAGTGTCACTTCAGTATTATCAATCCAGGACAAAAAGCGCTATTAGGATTTTACCTTGTTGTTCAAAATTCTCCGCTTCGTTCACACATTTGGAGTTCCACTTCTCAGTAATTCTCAAACGCTGAACGTGTTCAATCTTGAACGTCGACTCTGCTGGTTCCTCTTTCCACGGGTATTGTTTGCTTTCACTGGTTTTTGGTCGACTGGGAAAGTCTCCTTCGTTCCCATGACCAGATTGCATTGCCCCTGTCGGAGCCTTTTCCCCGAGAGATTTGGCGTTTCGACGCAAATATTTCTGGTGTTTTTTTATTAGACGAGCATTGTTGTAAGTGCCAACCCCCCACAAAGAAATGGCGGACTACGTGCCATGTGCCACTCCTCCCTCGAAAGGGTTCCTCTCGAGCATCAACCCGCTGGCAATTTTCGACGACGTAGAAACTCTTACTCCACGTGAATTTCTTCGGGACTTCTACACTCGACAAGGTCTGCACGATAAGCTGGAAGACGTGGACGCATTGGTGGAGAATTACGGCCACCGAATGCACCTGCTTTATGCAGAACTCGATAAAAAGTTTGCTCTGTGATTATAATGAAAGAGCTCAAATACTTTGCACTAAGTTGTATGATTTGTGTCATGCGCAGGTATGGTACGACGTTCTGCAAGAACCCCCCACCAGTTTCAAGTGAAACTCGCAAAGCCGAACCCGTGGGAATGCATTCGTACAGGACCCCGACAACTCCAAAATGTCCCGGCAAACCCCCTGCTAACAAAAGTAAGCTCCGTAAAGACGAGCCCACTCTTGTAACCTAACTCTCGTGCTGGTGGTGTGCCAGTTGTTCTACTTGGGAACTCGGGTGTGGGCAAAACCAACTTGATCGGCCGTTTGCACAAGGGCGAGTACAACGAGGAGTTCACATCCACAATTGGAGTGGAGTTTCTCACCCACGCTGTCAAGGTCGACAATGTTGACCTGAAGGCTCAAATCTGGGATACTGCTGGTCAAGAACGTTTTCACGCCATGATGTCCACCTACTATCGCAAAGCTGCTGGGGCTTTGCTAGTGTTCGATGTCGGCAACCGTGCCAGCTTACTTGACGTCGAGAGATGGCTCGATCAACTGCTGAATGTCGCCGAACCTGGACTGCATGCAACGCTCGTCGGGAACAAGTGTGATCTGCCTGCAGACGAAAGGGCTGTGACGGCAGAGGAAGCGCGTCAGTTTGCAGCTGAACACCACATGGCGTACATTGAGACGTCGGCCAAGACTGGGCAGAACGTCAATGAGGCCTTCCATGATATTATTTCTGCGATCCACCGAGCGCGGCTGGCAGACTCCCAAGAATCCTATTTCGCTACCATCGAGCTCAACAGCAACAATCCCGGATCAAGCTCGCTCTTCAACTGCAAATTATTCTAGGATACTGCTTACGCAGTACTTTAAGGGTCTAAATATTGCATACTTAGTAGTATGTTGCAGTCTCACGGTGCTGGAGAATGAACGTGTTCTTCATTTCTTCTTAATAGCCTAAGCTTACTCTTGCCCCGAACACTTATCTGCAAAAGAAATTAGATCAGCCAGTTGTTCGTAGACTTCCTGGCCACCGACTCGGTCATTTGGTTTGCATGATGAAACAATTTCCATGTACTGGGACGCGACATCGAGTAAGGTTCCCCATCCCCATTATTGGTAAGAGAAATAAAGAATATCGTACCTCCAACAGCGAACGCTTGGAATCCTCATATCGGCGCTCCAATTCTACATTGACGAGGGGGAATAAAAAAAATGAAAAACATTACCAAGACAACCTGAGACGGAATTAATAGAATCACCTCGAGCTTGGTGCACTTCATTTTTCAGAAGCATCGCAAACTCCTCCGCTTTGGCTGAGGAAGCTGATCTTCTCGATGTTACTGGACGATCTCGCAAACGGTAACCAACGCTTAACCTGGTACTCACATTCAAACTCTCGAGGTGTGACGACGGACCCGCCGACATTACTGGACGGTTAATTCCTCGATGGTTTCGAGGTAGTCCGTACCATTGACGCAGTTTGTTCGATGCTGTTTTTCGAGGTACGTATTCTCTTAAATGCCCCTGTTGCAGAATCTGCATCTCACCACGGTCCAGCGCCATTCGTAAGGACTGCATCTCTTGGGTATCCATTAATTGTGGGGCGTAGCCGCAATAACTTGAATCTACTTCTTCATCTTCAACGTTCTCAGGCCCACACGGACCTTCTTGGTGCCATCTTTTTTCCTCGCCGCCTAGTTTCGACTCCTGGCTCATCACGTTATTCTTTTGGTAGCCAAAAGCCATCAACGTCTATTTTTTGCGTCAGTCATTCGAAGAAATCGCATTGGGTCACGAGGGGTTTCGGGTCATTTGGGGGACGATGGAGAAACGTGGAAGATCAATTAAAAATAAATATTATCTTGTCGCCCCATTTATCTTTTCATTTTTTTTAAATATTGACCCAGATGATAGTGAAATAACCAACGCTAAAAAAGCGCAGGAAAAGAGCATTACCGAAAAGTAAGAAAAAAATCTGGTGAAGACCACGATTTCGGTACACACGAAAAAGATACATTGGACTGGTCATAATATATAAAATTTACACAAAAAGATGATGAATCCATCCGACGCACCTGGCCCATCGTCCGATACGTCAGGCGCACAGTCCGGTCGTCGTGATCAGGGCTCTCATCCTGATCACTCGACATACTGCCAGGCGTCGGTGCACCCACGCACACCGCAACTGTCGGTGTCGGGGTGCACGGGCGAGGGCTGGGCAGCTGCCAATCGCTTGTAATGAATCCGTTCTTATTCAAGAGGTGCAAGATATCATACCGCTCCAAAGAGACCGGGGTGCGAGCAAACACCTTTTGGGGTGAAAACAAAAGAAGATAGGGTGCCAGCAAAATCAAAACGGCTTCAGCAAACAGATCTCTTCACTTTGGGGCGCCAGCAAAAGATTTGTAGGCTCCGGCAAAACAGCACTAACAAAAAGATGTGTACGCATCAAAGCCGGACTCACCTTCGATGTACCGTACTTTTAATACTGTAGTATCAAAAACGTGCATATTTTTTTCAAATGGCAATTCCAAGTCACAATATTAATAACTCGACCGGTCGAGTAAACCAGCATCAGCTGCTTGCAGGTTAACTCGACCACTTGCACAATAACTCGACCGGTCGAGTAAACCAGCATCAGCTGCTTGCAGGTTAACTCGACCACTTGCACAGTAACTCGACCACATGCACAATAAGTCGACCGGTCAAGTAAACCAGCATCAGCTGCTTGCAGGTTAACTAGACCACTTGCACAGTAACTCGACCACATGCACAATAAGTCGACCGGTCGAGTAAACCAGCATCAGCTGCTTGCAGGTTAACTCGACCACTCGCACAGTAACTGTAATGGGCCCAACTCCAATTACATAAGTAGGTAGATATTTCTTTAGTTATTACATAAGTAGGTAAAGTGGCACACGGGTAGCGTGTGCCAAGGTGTCATCATCTGATTGGTTGATAGTGAGGAGCCAGACTCACTTATTGACCAATCAGATATAGACATGTGTTTGAGTGGTTCACACGAGGCCAGGGGTAGCCGCCCTGGTCCTAAATAAATCAGAGTTGAATTTGACACAAACCTAAGACTTGGTTTTATTATTGCGAGCTTCCTCCGCATTACAGTGTAAGCTAGTAACGGTATCTCTTACCCCGTTACACCTGGTAGCACTTAGTAGTCCTTCCAACGACCAAGTCTACGATGAGCCAAGTCCAGATCTCCGGGGCGACCCTGGAGCATGCTGCATTCCCCCATCTCACTCGCGTGGAGTGGGAAGCGCTTCACCGCCTCGCGGCGGTGTCCGGAGACGCTGTCGTCGCATCGCTGCTGAGCTCAGCGACGCCCGACCAGCAACGTCTTGCAGCACAAGAGTTCATGGAACGCGAGCTCGCCGATGCGAATCGGCGGGTGTCAACTCCCTCGCGTCCATCCCAGAATGACGTCGTCAAGATGGAGACGTCTACATATTCTGGCGCCGGTGAAAACCGGCTTCCGCTAAATCGGTGGTTCCGCGAGATCGACATCGCTATCGCCTCGCGACGCATCGAGGCGTCATCGGCCAAGATGAACTTCCTCCTCTCCCGGTTAACCGGGAAGGCCAAAGAATGGGCCCTCGGGAAGCTGGTTGTCGACCCCGAGGCTTTCCCGACTCTGGAAACTCTCCAGAGCGACTTGCGCCTCGCGTTCGAGCCCCCGCAAGATGAATCTCGCGTTCGCGCAGAGTTCTTCGCTCTGCGGCAAGGGCAGATGTCCATGCGTGATTACGTCCAGAAGACTCGACACCTGGCGTCATGCATCGTGCCCAAGCCAATCGACACGGCCTCGCAAGTCCACGTATTTGTGTTCGGCATGCGCGAGGGTATGACCCGCTACTGCCTCACTAGAGCTGAGCCCTCCTCTCTCGAGGAGGCGTTTGCACTCGCGATTCGCGAGGATTACATGGTCGCTGCATCGTACGCCGCAGCCATACCTGCGGAAGCCCGAGAGTCTACCCCCGAGCCCATGGAGATCGACGCCATCAACGCGTCGAGCAATCGACGTCGCGGGTCCTACCGCGGCAGCGCTGGGCGAAGCAATCGCCCCCTCATTTGCTTCCGCTGTGGGAAGAAGGGTCATCGCGCGGCGGAGTGCCGCGCGCCAGCTCCCGTCGTCTCTTACGTCGACGCGGAACACGCCTCGGTCGCTCATTCAAAAAACGACCAGGACCAGTAGGTGCGGGGCGCCCTACTGGCTTTAACGAAGGACCGGGCCGTCCGGTGGCAGCCCAACCTTCGAGCCCTCCCGTGCTCCAAGCACACACCAATGCCACCACTACGCCGGGCGACTCGAGACTGATCATTGTCAGCCTCCACGTCACCGGTGCCCGGCGACCACTGCGCGCGCTCCTTGACTCAGGAGCGACCAACAACTTCTTTCGCGCATCGTGTTTGTCGGTACTACCCAAGAACGTCCGCGTCCGGAATGGTCCGGGCGAGATCCAAGTCAAACTCGCAGATGGTAAGGCTCGCCGCGTTGCGCGGCGTGACGTGTCTTTGTCGTAAACGTTCGACGGCTTCCGTAGCAAGGACGACTTCTTGGTGATCGAGATGAACTACGCGTTTGACTGCATCCTGGGCATCCCTTGGCTTGCGCGATATCAGCCAGAGATTGACTGGCTGGCCCAATCAGTCAAGCGTCGACGTGGATTCGACGTGAGCGAGGTCTTCACACACCTCTTGGTGGCGCCAAGAGACTGGCCCCACGTCACAGTCGTAGACAAAACAGCAACGACACAAGCAGTGCACAGAGCGAGCGATGGCCCTCTCTGCATGGCTTGTGCTACGTTGTTGGACGAAGAGCCCTCGCGGTTTCGCGAGGTAGATGATGAGGTGGTTGAGCAGCGGCTCCCACAGCACAAGACGGTGGTCGAGCAGGGGCTCCCACAACACGAGATGATGGTCGAGCAGGGGCTCCCACAACACGAGACAGTGGTCGAGCAGAGCTCCCACACAACGAGACGGCGGTAGAGCAGAGGTTCCCGCCGAACGATTCGGCGGTCGAGCACATTGGGCTCCCGTCAAACGATGCCGCGGTAGAGCAGGGGCTCCCGCGTGTTCCCGGCCCGGTCGAGTACGGTCTCCCGCGCCTAGATGAGGGTGATGCATCGTCGAGTAGCAGTGCGTCAGACTCGAGCGTAAGCTCGAGGAAGTCGAAGAAGAAGTCGAAGCGACGACGTCTTAAACCTCGTCGAGACTACACGACCAGCGATAGCCCGCCGATGGAATCGGTCAGCGCGCTGGAGTACGTGGAAGGAGGCCCGAATCGGTCGCGCAGCATCGCAATCGCGAGCCCGCCGCGCGAAGCGGCGGCGATCACACGCCTTCCAGGCTTGTCCTGGAAGAACTTTCTTCGGGACCTCAAGGCTGGAGACGTCGAGCAAGTATGTTTGGTCACCGAGGCAGTCTCGGTGGATGAGGCAGCAAACGCGGTCGCAACGGACAGTGTACGCTCACGTCCGCTAGGTGCTGAACCTAAGTCTGCTCGAGAGGAACGATTCCAAACGCAGTCTTGGGAGGCCTTGCGGGAGTCAGCGAATCCCGTATACGACACCGCCTGCGAGTACGCCGACGTCTTCCCGGATGAGATCCCCGCCGAGCTACCGGCGGATCGTGGAGTTCAGCATGAGATCGACCTCGCGCCAGGTACGAAGTACTGCGTTACCAGACAATGGCCACTTCCGCGTGATCAAGTGAAAGCGATCGATGACTTCTTCGAGGGCCGCCGAAAGGCGGGTCACGTGCGTGAGAGTACCTCTCCCCATTCCAGTCCAACGTTCTGTGTGAAGAAAGCCACAGGGGGATGGCGTATCGTTCACGCATTCAACAAGTTGAATGATGCCACTATCCCCGCGCAGACTCCGATCCCTCGGAAGGATATGGTACTGGACTCCATGGCTGGCAGCGTCATCTACAGCGCCATCGACCTGACCGATGGATTCTATCAGATCCTGATGAGAACATCTGATGTACCTCTCACCGCCGTAAGTACACCGAGCGGGATGCTCTGGGAGTGGCTCGTGATGCCACAGGGCCTCAAGAACGCGCCTGCCACCTTCAATCGCATGGTCTCCCATGTGCTTCGCCCGCTTCGAGACTTCGCGCCGAGTTACTTCGACGACATCTTCGTGCACAGCCGCGCTGAGGGCAACCTCAGTGCCTCAGTGCCGTGGACGTACATCTGAAACACCTGAGACAAGTCTTCCAGGTGATGCGAGAGAACAAGCTCTACGCAAACCTGAAGAAATGTGTCTTCTGCGCACCGGAGATTCCGGTGTTGGGATGCTACGTGAGCAAGAACGGTGTACGCGCGGACCCTGAGAAGGTATCGTCTATCTGTGCTTGGCCAACGCCGACAAGCCCCGCTGAGTTGCGTCAGTGGCTTGGTATGGCCAATTACTTGCACAAGTACACGAAGAATTACGCTGGATTGATCCAGCCGCTGTCCTCGCTGCTGAAGAAGGACGTGATCTGGGAGTGGAAATCGGACCACCAAGCTGCATTCGACTCGGTGAAGAAGAGCTTGGCGTCTGCGCCGATACTGAAGCTTGCTGATGACTCAAAGCCATTCCACGTCGTCTGCGACGCGAGCGATTTTGCCATCGGCTGTGCGCTGATGCAGTTCGACGATGACGAACACGAACGCGTTATCAGCTATCAGTCGCGCCAACTGAAGCCAGCCGAGAAGAATTACCCAGTCCACGACAAGGAGCTCCTGGCAATGCGGTACGCTCTGATCAAATTCAGAGTGTACTTGCTCGGTGAACAGTCATTTGCGGTTTACACTGATCACGCATCGCTGCGGACAGCGATGAAGAGCCCTCACTTGTCGCAACGGATGGCCCGTTGGCTGTCATTCTTCTCCGAGTACAACTTCGTTGTTCACTACAAGCCGGGCAAGAATAACATTCTCGCCGACGCGCTGTCTCGGCGTCCGGACTACGATCCCCGTGAGGCGCTAGGACATCAGCTCGCTGATGAGGACGACGACGAATGTGCGGTCTGCGTGTCGTCAGGCATCAACTTGACGTTGACCACGCCCACGCTCCCGCTGGGCGACGAGATTGCTACAGCGTACGCTGATGACCCTATATACGGCGCCATCATGAAGCACCTGCGTGCTCCTAGTAGTGACACGCTAAGTGCCCTGTCCAAGACCACGCGGAATCAGATCGATCGATATCGACTGGACGGTAATCTGCTCAAGTACAGCATCGACAGGTTCGATGGACCTCGAGTCGTCGTCCCAAACGACGCTGATCTACGTGCGCGCATAATCCACGAGTATCATGACGCCCCGACGGGAGGACATCTCGGTCGCGAGAAGACGTACGCGGCTCTGTCGAGAGACTTCTATTGGCCGCACATGTACAAGTGGGTACGCAAGTGGGTCCGCACATGTGAAACTTGCCAGCGAGTCAAACCGTCTTCGACGTCTCAGGCCCCATTGCGCCCTCTTCCGGTCGCCACGGAAGCCTGGCGCTCCATTTCGATGGACTTCATCTTCGGTCTTCCGCCCGATACAGCCGGGCGCACGGGTGTACTTGTGTTCGTCGATCGTTTCAGCAAAATGGTCCATCTCGTTCCGGTGGCGGCCTCCATCACCGCGGAAGAGTCCGCGGCCCACTTCGTCGACGTGATTTTTCGTCACCACGGCCTGCCGGAGTCTATCGTGTCCGACCGCGACCCGCGGTTTACATCCGCGTTCTGGTCACGCCTCTTCGAGCTATTGGGAACCAAATTGCTGATGTCAACTGCGGCACATCCGGAGACGGATGGACAAACAGAACGCGTCAACCGCGTCCTTGAAGACGTTCTCCGCAGCTATGCAACTTCGTACACGAGCTGGAGCTCGTTCCTACCGCTAGCCGAGTTCGCACTCAACAACGCCGAGCACTCCTCGACGGGTATGACGCCGTTCTTCGTGAACAACGCACGCCACCCACGTGTTCCGGCACTTCTCGCCGTGGGTCACCCCACGGATGCTGGCGGCTCCACCCTTGGTGGGGGAGAACCTCCTTCGGTCGACATGGATGCTGAAGCTGCGCTCAGCTCTAGGGACAACGCGTCCGTGTCGTGGTCATCACCGGTACGTGAGCCGGTGTCTCAGCACGCACCGGTAGCCTCACCGGTGTCAACAAGCCTGCCGGCGCACTCGACTTCAGGGTTATCTTCGGGTGTAGCCAGTGCGAACGCCCTGACTCGTTCTCCGTCCAAGCAGTCCATCGAGCCTCCTCGGCATACTGCATCTCCGATAACGAGATGGACGTCGCAGAACTTGATCGATCCAGGCCGCAAGATTCGTGAGCAAGAAGTTACCACAGCAAACTATACACCGAAACCCTCGGTGCTTCCTGCCGATCGCTCGGCAGTTGCGGAATTCGTCATGCAAAGGCAATCCATCGCAAGGTTCGTCCGCGACGCACTGCAGAACGCAGTGGACAAGCAAAAGGAACAAGCTGATAAGCACGGTCGAAAGAACGTGAATGTATTCAAGATAGGAGATCACGTTCTCCTATCGACCGAGAAAATCCGCGCTTCCGCCGTGACCAACCTCGGCGCCAACAAACTTGCCCCACGCTTCATCGGTCCTTTTCGTGTAACCAAGGCTGTGGGCGACGCCTACACCTTGATCATCCCGTCGTCACTTAGACTCCACCCGACGTTTTACGTCGGGCGACTCAAGCGGTACTTCCCTGCGACGATTCCTGATTCGATCCAGCAGACGGAGCATGCGTCGGGCGACCAGCCCGACGAGCCTGACGCGCCAGAAAGCCGTCAGCCCCTGGCGCCCGCTCTCGCGGACGATCTCCCTGCTCGGCAGAGCCAAGCACATGCGTCTCCAATCCCCGTAGGCGAGATAACAGCTCCCAATTCGACTGACGAAGCTCCGACGCGATCTGCTCAGCCCGCCAGGCACGATCTTCCGCCCGCTCAGCCCCAACCTGAGCGTCCAACGCGCGGTTCGAAGCTGCCTCCACCTCGCCCTGAACGTACAGGGCGTACGCCGTATCATCGTGAAGGCCCACCACCGATAATTGACTCGGTGGGTGACGCGCGCTGGATTGTGGAGCGTATCGTTGACCATGAAGATCCCCACAGCTCGACCGCTCAACGAAACGTCCGTAGTCGTGCTCCTCGCGCGGTTCCGACCGCGCGCCGCTACTTGGTACGTTGGCTCGGTTATTCCCCAGAACATGATACGTGGGAGTCCCGCGCCAACCTTCTCCGCGACGTTCCGGACGTGGTCCACGAGTATGAGACCATGCTACTTGAGAAGAAGAATTCCGCGAGTCACCCCGCGGAGACCGTGAACGAGATCGAGAACGGCCACGAGAACGACCCGCACGAGGAGGCGACAACGACGCCGCGCTCCGACGCGTGCAACGTCGGCGTGAGCCGCCGCGATTAGCCGCCTGATCCATACTGGACAGGGTGTGCTCGTACTTCCCGATCCATCCCGACTCCTCTCCGCTGAGTGGCCGCTCAGCGAGATGTTCCCTCCATTCGCGCTGAGTCGGACGGGTTGAAGTACCACAGGACTCACATCCCTCTCTCACGTGCACGAAGCAGAGTCGGTCCACATCCCATGCGTTGTTGCAGACCTTCACGCGTAGCTCTCCAATCAAATGATCCGCGAGGATCTCCTCGCGATACGTCAACCAGTCGACAAAACTTTCTCCAGCACGCGACATCCGGTTCCATCGCCGGATGAAGGCACACCAGGAGCGACGAAGTCCCTCACGATCAGCGCCTTCAATGTATTTCTTCCGCGTCGCGCGGAAGCGACGAAAGTGGCTCTTCATAGTGTCGAGCGTATCCGGATTCTCCGCTCCTGACAAGTCGTACAGGTCCCAGGGAACCAGGGCGTCGTCCATCACGCGCGACCGCGTGCTTCCGGCGCTGATCCTCGTGACTGTCGGCTCCGCCGGTGTCTCGGCTGTCTGGGTTACCGCCGCCGTTAGTGTGTCGATGCTTGCTGCTGTCACCAGCGTCGCGCTGGTGCTAACGTCCGTTGACTGCGTCGTGTTGTCCTCGGCCATCTTCGCTCCGTTGGGTTTTCGAGTTTTCTTCAATTGTGTTCCGTGCGCTTATGTTGCGTAAGCGCAACTTAGAGAGGAGGGTGATGTAATGGGCCCAACTCCAATTACATAAGTAGGTAGATATTTCTTTAGTTATTACATAAGTAGGTAAAGTGGCACACGGGTAGCGTGTGCCAAGGTGTCATCATCTGATTGGTTGATAGTGAGGAGCCAGACTCACTTATTGACCAATCAGATATAGACATGTGTTTGAGTGGTTCACACGAGGCCAGGGGTAGCCGCCCTGGTCCTAAATAAATCAGAGTTGAATTTGAAACAAACCTAAGACTTGGTTTTATTATTGCGAGCTTCCTCCGCATTACAGTGTAAGCTAGTAACGGTATCTCTTACCCCGTTACAGTAACTCGACCACATGCACAATAAGTCGACCGGTCGAGTAAACCAGCATCAGCTGCTTGCAGGTTAACTCGACCACTTGCACAATAACTCGACCAGGCGAGTAAACCAGCATCATGTGCTTGCAGATTAACTCGACCACTTGCACAGTAACTCGACCACATGCACAATAAGTCGACCGGTCGAGTAAACCAGCATCAGCTGCTTGCATGTTAACTCGACCACATGCACAATAACTCGACCGGTCGAGTAAACCAGCATCAGCAGTGTGCATCTTTGCTTGATTGGTTGGAGCGGGCGCAGTCGTGTTACAACCAGTTCTACAGTTGCTCGCCATAAACTGTTTTTACTCCAGTTGACCCCCGGCACGCCGTGCATTCGCCTCATTGGCACCTGTGCTTATCCTACTAACACCGAGCGCAAAACCGAAGGATGCCACGCCATTCCTGGGCATTATTGGCGGAACATGCAACGAGCGCAGACTTTGTCAAGCTGCGAGCATCAGATTTCTGCTGCTCCGGTGCATACGTAAAGCGAGAGATGGACTGTAAGATATGCAACGCCTACCACGCTATGATTGAAAGACGACTGGAGTGTATCAGCCCGACATGTGCAAGGAAGGAAGATATAAATGGAGGTATGCAGTGTGGTGTGCAGTGGAAATACTGGGAATGTACATCTAGACTCGCGTGGCGTGTCTACTGTAACGACAAAAAACACTTTAGGGGGGAGGAACAATGCGCTGGACAACATCGTATACCGATAACAGATGAAGTGAAAGAATTTATTACTAGAATGGATTCATGCGGAGTACGACCACGCGATATTTGGAGTAACCTTCGTCGTGCAACTGATGTTGCACCACCTCCACTGGGGTTACCATCGCGGCAGCAGGTGTCAGACTGTGTAAAGAGACTCCGAAAGAAAAACTTATCTCGGAATACACGGGAAGCCGTGAAGAAACTGACAAAATAGTATCCTTATTTTGAAAGGCATCGACTGTGACAAGGCATTTCTATTTGGGCCTGTAGATGGTATTGATGGATATCCACGGATCGGGAAGGGCAGTGAAGAAGACCCGTTCGTTTTGGGTATAACAACAGCCAATTTGCTGACAAAAGTAAAGCAGCTTCACGGAAGCGAACATTTTCGCTTGTTTCACACTGACGCGACCTTTAAACTGAGCGACCTAGGTTATCCTGTTGTCTCGTGTGGATTCACGGATCGGTCAAGGGTTTATCACCTTGCCGCAATTGTGATCGTCGTGCTCGAACCCATAGAGAGTACGAAATGGCCTTTGACAGCGTCGCCAGAGTGTATAAAAACATATTTCAGATCACCCTTCGGGTTGATGCCATCTTAGGCGACGCGGAAGACGCTCAATTTAATGCACTTCGGGCCGTAGCTGCATTCAGTGACAGCAAATATTTGATGTGCTTTTTCCACGTACTTTACAACGTTCACAAAAGAACAAGGCATCTCGAAACTGGGCCAGGGGTCGCTGTTTTCACAGGTATAATGGATATGCATTACGCGACAAGTTACACTGACTATTGCGCAGTGAAGGATAGAGTAATTTCGGGTTGGAGGTCTGAGCCATGTCTAAGTGCATTTGCAACATATTTTGAAGAGCAGTGGACGGAAGGCAGATATTGGAGATGGCAGATTTTTCATTCCCCTTCAAGTTACGCTACAACAAACAATCTATGTGAGGTATTCAATGCAACTGTAAAGAGGCATGTTCATCGCAAAACGAGTGAGGTGTGCGCACTTTTGCGAAGTATGATTAGGTTGGCTGAGGATGTGGGGTCCGACGTGCCGTCACCGACAACATCCATCGCGACACCAAACGGCGAGATCAAGAAGGCGGCAAAATGGATGCTGAAAACAAAGGCTGTGCTTGTGGCTCGTACGAATGATGAGACAAGAGTCCAGGTGATGCATATTCTAGAGGTGCATATTGACGCCACTGCGATGAAAACAATGCGACGCTTTGCAAACAACGTGGTTGAAAACGAAGAAGATCCATTCGTACTAGGTTTGGTTTTAGAAAAGGCGGAAAAAAGCAAGGCGTCTCGACTGTATCGTGACAGTGTAAAATGGTCTACCCGCCGTGCACATCGTGTCAATATGCCACAAGATGGATGGCTCGTGGATGCTGAGAACAACAAGTGTGGCTGTGCTATTCATTTAAAGTTTGGTGTGTGCTCGCATGTGGTCGTAGCGAGATCAGTTCTCGGTATCGGACCTGGGTATGGTGATAAGCTTATGAGTAGGCGAGCGCGTAAAAAACAGCGAATCCATCGTGAATCTCCTTCGAACTGTGAGATGAGGCTGCGAACGCCAGTGCCAGCTGATACGAACAACACACATGGCTTTCGGGACGGTGCACCCTTTAGTGACAGCGGAGTTTGGAGAGAGACCAACCGTATTGAAGATGGTTATATCCCCTCCAACCACAACTGGGCCACACCAGCAGCGGGGAGCACGATTGAAATGTCTACTTTTAGCGGTCAGCCACACTCTGATTTTATCCCGCCTATTGAGACTGTAGCGTGGACAGGTTCGACCCCTGTATCATGAACACACCCCATTTCCTACGGCAACCGCTCTTGCAAAACTCTAGCACCATTGGTGTTAGAGGCAGCACTTACTTCGATCTACCCAATGGAATGTTTGCGATGGCTCCAATGAACCAAACTGTCGAGAACTTGGATTGGCAAAACTTTGATACTGAGCACCATTTACAAGTATCATATTCTCTCAGCCCAATAACTACTGCTCATAATGGAGTGCCAAACAATTTTAGCCTGCGCAGAGGAATTGAAACAGAGGCAACTCGCGCGCCTTCGATTTTGTTTGGGCTTCCTTCCCCGCGTTTAAATGGTCGACCGCCACGAATGACGAGGGCTTTAGAAATGGAGACTTTGCTCAACTAAGGTAATGTAGTAAGGTAGGATTAAAATCTTTAACATCGAGACTTATGACCAGGACAGGTCTTTGCCTGCCCATCTTAAGAATAATAAATTTATCGATGGAGCAAAGTTTACTCTGGTCACTAGATGGGGTCTCCACAGAGCTGGTTTTTCTTGCTCGCGATAATACAGTCATATATGGGTATGATGGTTAACTGACATCTAGTATTTAGCACCTACGATGACCTCGATTAGACCGGCTCGCTGTTGTTTTCGCCACGTTTTATGATTAAGGCGTATAGCGACTGTTTTTTAATTTAATCACGATAAATTGGGTGTTGCTCCAACTCAACCAAACCAGTAGGTATCCAAAGCGAGAGCGAGCTTATATCTCCCGCTGCTTCTTCCAACTAATCCCATGAACCGTACCAAAGCTAATAGGCAGCCCTAAGTCAAATCAATAATTGCTATACCGACATCCACCGTCGCGATTTAAGAGAATTGCGTATCGTCAAAATGTCAAGGCTACTTTTAAGCGACACCACTGGGCTACCGCAGCTATCCAAGTGCTATCACCTACTGTCTCTTCCTCGATATATCGTGAGCCTTACCATGTCGGTTTGATATATGTCACCAGAGGTTTTTAACTGATGCCATACCGGCCTGGAATAAATCGGGCTAACCTGCATTCAGCCGACTTAACCTGCACACAGATGCAACTTAACTCGACCAGTCGGGTCGAGTTATCACGCATGTGGTCGAGTTAATTTGAACACAACTTAACTGGACCAGTCGAGTAATCATTTTTACCAACCGTAAATGTTTAACGGGTTAAATTATGGACCGGTCCGTGTTTTTTTATCTGCCTACCTCCACTGATTTGAATTTGTGCGGCATGGAAAAGAAGCGCCGCTGCGTACAGTATATGGAGGCCGACAAGACCAATGCGCTAAAGATCTGGGCGGAAAACAGAGAATGGAGTACATCCCAGGCAGCGTCTGAGTTAGGAGTAAAGAAATCCACACTTCTCGGCTGGCGCAAAGCTTTATCAGACTCAAAACTCTCCTTTGTAAAAGAGCCGAGTTTGGACCCCGGGCGATACAGGAAGAGCGGTGCTGGGCCCGACCGCCAAGAAAAACCATACGAAGATCGAGTTTTACAGTTTTACCGGAACTGCGTTGAAGGCGGTAGTAAAATCTCAGTGGCTGAATTACAGAGATATTGTGAGCAAGTACCAGAATTTGCTATACAAAACGACCACACGAAGCAAAATTGGGTATGGCGCTTTATTGACCATTATCGACCAATCTTCACGCAGTCGCAAATGGCGATTGAAAACAGTAGTCGCGCCAAGGGAGATGCCGAGGGCCACGGTGAGAGATCAGCCCAGTGTGCTGCTGAAGAGGAAGAGGGGTGTCACAGCGTTACGGCGACTACTGGTAGTGTTAATGGTGCAGAGTCGCAGGCTTCTCTCCAGAGGCAGAGCGTAGGGTCGGTGGAACATGAAGGTGCGATTATCCGCAAAGAACAGGAAGCGGTGATGCTGAATGCTGAGTGTGAGCGGCTCGGTGGCGAACCAGTAGGAGCAGTGACTCAACCAGGTGTCGAGACTAATTTAGATGCGGCTGGCATGGATGACGGCTACTTGGTGGAGGAGGTCCACAAAACTGATAATCGCGATCCGCTGACAGTAAAGTCACTTGATATGATTTTTTCAAGACTTCCGACATACGAATCAAGACAATTTTTAAAAAGCTTCAAAAGTTTTTATTTCGAGAAAACCCCAAGAATTACTGCAGTCCGTCTAAACAAGGTGCCGACCAGCTCGCTATTGTTCCCTGATAAAATTAGCAAGATCCTACCAAGGGATATTATTAGGCGCTGCTCTCAAAAGGTCACCTCGCTCCAAGGAAAAACTAAAAGTCTAGCTGAAAAGGATATCGCACTGAAAATCGAGGGTGTTGGAACATTGTCCACGACGACCGTCAACATCATGAAGAAGTGGCACACTGCCATGTCGGCTGTCAAAGATATCAACAAGGCGCTTTTATGGATCCAAGGTATCGACTTCTCTATCGTCGTCTCCCCTCACTTCAAGGTAACGAGAGATACTGGCGTCGAGGAGCGCTTGAAAAGCCTCCCCCTGTCGTCACTCAAGGTAAGATACTCACCGATCATCTTAATATTGCTAAACCATCAAACAAACTGATGAACGCAAATATTTTTTTTACTATACAGATGGAGTACATTGACGTATCTGGAAATGGTTCGCTTAGTGACGGAACTGTTAATTTACTTCTGGCGAAAAAATTTGGAAATCGAGCAGACATTGTGGCTATCAATACGGGGAGCATTGGAGTTGTGTTTAATGGGACTGTTGGGATTACTGCTGAGGACCTAGCCAAATTGTTTTTTGGTCTATCGGATGAATTGGTCCTGATCCCACTTAATTGCAACGGTGTTCACTGGTGTGGCATCATGGTGCAGCTTTCTACTGCAACAGTACTGGTGTACGATCCGATGGCTTCATCATATCAAAGTGATGTAAGAAAAGTTGCCACTAGCATTATACCACTGCTCCCACCCCCGAACAAGGGCTCCCGATACAGAATTCGGACGTTTGCATCGGATATGGGCGTCCAGATAGACAGCTATAACTGCGGACTGTTTGTCTTAACAGCCTTTGAGACATTCTGCGGAGCACCGGCATCGGGAGGACAAGGTAAAAAATTGACGCAATACTTAAGATATAGGTTTTTTTGCATGTGCTTCTAAGCAATTTGAATAACATTCTTGGTATTTAAATCCATAACATGCTAGGTGAGGCGAAAGCAAGAAGAAAATCAAATTTTAAAAGTAGTTTGTGACTTGACGGGGGTTTAAGGAATCATTGAGCTAGCGCTCAGCAGCATTGTATACTGCGTTGTAGCAGCCCAAGCCAGTTGGACTGCGTGAAAGGGCAAAAGTACCAGAAATAGCTTGAACAGCGTATCGTTTCTTTAGATAAAACAGTGCGCGCCTTCCCCGATCTTCCCCAGAAATGTCTATAAGCAAAGCGCAACAGGTTGTGACATATGAAGTATGTTAGATTTACCGAGTAACACGCAGATAAAGCGTGAGTATATAGGTGAACGGGCTTCTCACTGTTGCTGCCGTTCACAAACTTTAAAATGCGCAATTCCAAGACTGAGGACCTATGAAGCGTGTCGAGTAGATTCCCATCTAAATAATGCACCGCGCGACAGTGTCAGAACAGGTATATTACACGAGAAACGGGAGCTGCCCCTCCTCACCTTCCAGTACGCCGCTGTTGGTCCACTCCGAGTTTGTTTTTAGGAACAATTGGAAGACTATATTTAGAGTAACGGACTATAATTTTTTACAACTTGCTGAAGAAAGGGGAGAAAACATTTTGCCGGCGCCCCGTTATGTTTTTGCTGGAGCCCTGTTTTGTTTTTTGCTGAGATCCCAACTGAATTTTGTTGGCGCCCTTTTCACCGCTCCAAATGCTAAAATCTGCCAGACTTTGTATCATCGTGACCCGGGGCGGACATAATCGCTCTCGCGAGGTAAGTCTCCACGTGTACCCACGGTGACAACGTCGCACTCCGGTCCGTTACATTTGTCGGACAAACCTTTACCACCTCGCCACGACGACGATTAGTCAGAAGCGTCGGTATCAGTGTCTCTGTCCTCCATACCCATAGTCAATGCATGTCCCCCTGGGGGCGAGTCTTCTGTAAAGCGTAGTCGGCACACAATCAAATGCGTCTCATGTCGAAGTTATCGCGGGTTTCCACCTGGGGTCTGTCGACGCTCACGGGGTTGTCTTTCATCGCCTTAGATTTTAGCAAAGACAACAGAATCTCGAGTCCAGTTGAATCCCAGCAGGTATCATGAAGTCCACGCCGAGAGCAACGTCGACTCCCACATTGTGCTGCAGCACCCTTCTTCTAGAGTCGCCTTTACTGCAGCCCGACGCTTCGTCGGCAGCTGCCTCTTACCGATTCCCTGGACATCTATCGTTCGCCCATAGTTGGGTATGGGTCGCAGTCGAAGTTTCCTCACGATGGCTTCTGATACGACGCTCATATTGGCGCCCGTAACTAGCAAAATCGTCGTGGGCTCATCGTTGATAGCACCACTCACCATTGTACGCATTCGCACGCGTTGGTCATACTTCTGCGACGACCACCACCCCATGGATTCAAAGGCTAGCAGTCGAATTACCTTGGGTTCTCGTCGCGTCACCAGCTGCCCTCCCACCCCCTGCGCTCGCCAGTTGAGCATCTTTGCTCTCCCGCCAGCAACGTTGTCGTCTTAATTATTCCCTCTGCCGTCGGCGAAGGATCTGTCGTAGTTAGCTCCATTTTCAGGCGTACTCGCCGTTTCCAAGTTTTCCGGTCATTCACCACCCCCAGCGAAAGCGAAGTTAAGCGTCGCCTCCACTGGGGTACTGGTCAACTGTGCTAGCCCGTCAGGGCCCAAACCAGTTGTTGTTGGCAGGCTACCTAGTTTAAATGGCCTTTTTCCACGAAGGTCCGCAGCTCTGGCAGTAAATCAGACGTGTCTTCCTTCGTCTGAGCATACGTTAATAAAGCATTAAAGGTGTCGGTACATTCCATACTGCCCTGCATCGTGGACTTACTATCAAGCGTAAATAGCCGGTTGTAGTAATGAGCTAAATGATTCTTTCCGCCACACGCAGCTCACGGCCCGAAACGGCTGCGACGACTTTTGCGCTCTCCATGCCGTGGGATTCGACGCTGCTGTCAAAGCTTCGTTTCGAAAGGTCGCCAGATCGCGGGTGAGAGCCTGTACGAGCGTAAGCTCCTTCGGCGGCGTTCCAACGTGCAGTCTCGTTGGCTGCAGCGAGTCGTCGTTGACTCGTCCGACGACGATTCTTCGCTATAGCTGGAATAGCAATTATCGTCGCTCAAGGCGCTACTTCCTCTGTCGATCCAATCTCCGCGGTGGGCTGTCGCCCGGTCCGTTCTCGCTCCCATCGACCAGATCTGCTATCCTGTCACGATCGGCAGCGTCTGTGAACATCACTCCTAGTACACGGCGTGTATCATCGCGTGGGCGGTCCGGCTTATGTAGCTCGCGACGGTCATAGTCGCGCCGGTAATGACGGTATTGATGGTAATAGGCACATCGTTCGACGGTATTCCAAGGTCTTAATCGATTTTGCCTTCGCTCCGCCTGTGGACGTCGCTGCACTTGTACAGATCATCTTTGTACCGGAGCTGGATCGAGCCTCGGGCGATATGTCGCTCCTGACCCTTGAAAAGATCATTTAGCAGCTCTTCCGGCTCTCGGACGTTGCTCAGCCTCAGCCGTCCAAGGTCGCGCATCAGCCAATCATCACCGCACGTGTGAAGGAACTGCCACGTGATATTTGGCGTCACGCTGCATCTTCTTGGCCTGAGGCGAGCGTTGCGCGCTTAGTCATTAAGTCGCTTTAAGTAATCGCAGACGTGTTCACTACGCTCACGCGTCGTTAATAGTAACGAGACGTCGGAGGCTGCTTGTACGTCGAGCAGTAATAGTCGAGGAACTCCTTGTTCAACAGTTTCCACCAGTGAAGGGTCTTCTTTGGTAGTTGTCTGAACCATTGGATAACGCCATCACGCATACTCAGCTCAAACACCGTGCACCACTCGACCGGTGGTGTCTGGGTCCCCTTCATATTGTAGACGAAGTAGTTCAACCACTGCATCGAATTTTCGTTCTTGTTGCGACGACCGCTGAACAACTTTGCAACGGGAGTGCCGGAGCTTTAGCGTCAGAGGAAGACGTTTGCCTCAAAGAGTCACCAGTACCAAGTTCCTTTCCTGAAGGACACTTACAGCCCACAACCAGGGCTCAAAGCTAATAGCGTAATGTTATGCCTTAAACCAGAAATGTTTATTTACTATTATTGCTGCCAAACCGCATAAGGGGTAATTATGTATCTGTTTAACTAATACAGCATAGTTAAACCAAATCAAATGCATAACGTGTGGCTTTCAGCCAACGTATTGAGAAATCTTGTTAGCCTCCGGCTTATGTACTGTACGTTTGTTAACTATCCGGGTACCCCGTACCCATGTGTGCTCCACACCGCGTAACCCCGTTACACTCTCCCCGCTAAGATGAGAACATCCATGTTTCGAAACTTCCTCAGTGAGTGCACGTCTTGTCAAGACGGTGGAGGTTACTACACCTCACGCCAGCGTTGTACCGCTCCCCATGCTCTCTGACGCCTACGCATCGTTACTGCCCAGCTTCTCGTCGTCGGCCCACGTCCCCACGTTCCCAACGCACCTTCTCCTGCGGTCCTAGACCAACGCTCGCGCTCCGCGCCTGCTCCAGAAGCTGCAAAAGTGTTTAGGGCTAGGCTCTTGGCCAGGGATGCGCATCAGAGGTGATTTTAGCATCGATTATATTTTTTATTAGGGATATACCATTTATCGTACTGCTTGTATTGGCCTTTGTATTGTACCCAAAACGCTTGCAGATCTCCTTCCATTGTTAATTCTTCATGCTGAAAAACGACTCGATTGCGCTGTATCCAGAGAGTTGTTATGCATATACTGCATAGTATTCTCCACATCCTTTATAATTTGGTTTTCTCTTAAAAATATTAATATCTGATATATATAAGCCTATCGCTTTCATAAACTGCTGATATTTCGCAGATAAATTGGAAGGGCGCTCTGATCACTGATGCAGCTGCCGGAAGAGTATTCTTCAACTGGGACCAAACCCAACGAGCAGCGATGCGGTGCGCGGCGAGGCATTGCGAGTTCGGCCCCGAGGATAACGTCGTAACTCAGCCTTGCTCAACGTGTACGGCGTCAGTTCATCACATGTGCAGCTTGAGTATACACAACAAGACGCTCAACAAACGGCAAGTACTTCCGACTACTCACAACCACAGTGTCCTGGACTTACCGTATTTGTGCATTTTTGCTAGACGTCATGTGCCGAGATGGACCAGCCGCCATGTGGACAGAGAGCTGAAAGCGGTGCAGGCGTAATTGCGATAGAGAATGGGAGTGACGATGCCGACACGAGGTGTTAGCTTGATGATATGGCACCACTCGCTAGCGAAGTAGATTGCGATTCTGACGATGATCAAGGTGGAGATGATGACTGTGTCATTGATGCTGCGCAGAAGTATGACTCGTACGGCATTCCGTTAGAGGATTTCGTTTATGTGTGTAGCACACTGAAATGTTAGATAGAGCGCTTCCGTCGTGATAACTGTTCCCATAGCGTTTGAATTCATTGCAAACATTTGTCAAGCCACGCGGGTCAAAAGGCAAGGAGGCAAGCAATGTTTGTTTGCTGTGCGTTGAGAGCACCAACAGTTAGCAAAGGGGTGATTCGAACGCGTGGAAGTGACATCTCCGCTGCACCTCGACAACAACCAATGCTCTGTCGCATTTTCGTGGGAAATCATAAGGACCATTCACTGACAATAACCGCAGAGGCCTCCGCGGCGAACCATGCGGCGAAGAAGATGGCACGGAGCGATGCGGAGCTTGCTCAGGAATGCGGAAGGAATCAGCGGCTAGAATAGCGCCCAAGGAGAAAAATACCGCCGCTCCCCGTGTAAGGAAGGCATCAATTGTGGAGATCTTTCGACTGTCTCATGAACTAATCAATACTATGATAGCTAAGTGGTTGGTTAGCGAAGGACTGTCCTTCGTTACTCAAAGGGAGTCGCTCGTGGGAATGCTTCGTATTGGGGCGGAAAACACAAGCTTCAAAGTAATTCCCGAGAGATTTACGATACCACCGTGAGCGGGAGGTTCATTCTTTTCACGACAGCGGTCGCCGTGCTATTGACATTCAACGCGGAAACGTCATTAGGGCTGAAACTCGTCAATCTTATCTGCGATGGCTATTGAACCAAGTCAAAAGATGACATAACTGGAATTGCGTTGACGTTCATCGACCACTGCTAAAAATTTCGCTGCATTGCTGTGCTCGCTACCGTTATGCCGGACGGACACGGGTCTAGTTTAGTTGCTGACAGGATTCACAAGCATCTGTAAGAAGTGTATGATACGGACATTCTACCCTAGTGAAGTGGATAATGTCCGATACCGCTTCTGCCGCTAGAGCCGTAGCCCATTATTTTCCCGATCTTGATCGGATGGACTGCTCGATGTATATGATGAACTTGCGTATCAACTGCGATCTTGGAATGTGAGATAATACTGTTATAAAGGAAATCTACAACAGCCAGATGAAGACTCATCTAGTGATAAGGACTATAACTACAACCAGGAGGGAAATTTGACCAAGGGTGGGAGCAAATTTCCAAGCTTCGTAGCTTGGTGCATACTTCGGAGCTGGCAACAGGAGTGTCCAATTGATTCGAGTGTAGAGCGCTTTGTCATTGCGCGAGCTTATACTGCTTATCAGTCCTGATAGGCGGGTGGCTGGGTGTTGCAAACTGATTCGACATATAATTTTAAGCTACAACGCCATGGCTTTTTTTTTCAGGGTGATGATAGTCCCTACCCGTTTTCATGCATGACGGCTGCCGAGTGGAAGCTAGCTATTGAAATGGAGGCTTCATAAATTCCATGTCTAAGTTCTGTTTGAGTTCCAGTGCTCTGTGATACTGCCTTTCTTTTTGCTTGTTTTTTTTTCTCAACGTGGTTGTTGACGATTAACGTGGAGCACAGTTCGAGTGCTTGACCCTAAAACACCCTACGAAGGGCACCACCGATGCGTCTCAAATCAGATAATTTGTATCGCGAGACAAGCTGAGTCCTCTCATGAAAGCTTGCGTGGCACGTTGCACAGAACAAGTGAAATCACGCTTTCCTTCAATTGCAAAGAGCATGATACTGACAATACAATTGGACCCGAGGACAAAAGATATCGCTGCTTCAATTGCTGAAAGCATGGGTCAAGCTTCGCCGCACCCGGACGCCCTTATCGATAAGATGGCCATGACAGCGCGCGCAAAGTTATCGAAAGATCACTACGAGATCTACAAGAAGATGCACAATCCTATCGATTTAGAATCTCCTTCGCCGGATCAGAGCCCCTCCAACGAATCGGTAGCTCCTCGATCGAGTCGTACGTTTCTGTTCGATTCTCCAGTTCCTTCTCTATCGAAGAGCAGCGTTCGCAAAAGCCATTTGCTAGAGGAAGTCGAAAAAATTGTTTACGAGTGGATGCGATTACTAAGCTGACTGGGTGCGTGTGTCTTTGCTCGCTGCCCCCCCCCCCCTCCACAGATCGTCGAAAACAGGGCAAAAAGGGCGGATGCCACCTTAAGCGAGAGTGAAAAGAACTGGAGCCTCCAATGTTTGGAGCCCGCCGGAGCTCTATCGACAGGTAGACATGTTGCACTGGTTTTAGGAGAGCGGGCAGAAGCAGTTTCCTTTGATCGCCGCTCTTGTAAGATAGAAGCTCGGCAAGGCTTACCAAGGGCGCGTTTTTCCACTACGGGGATCGTTATGGGGCCGCTGAGCACCAGAACAGAGAACTCACGCTGAAAAACAACTCCTTCTACGACACAATCGGGATATGCTGCGAGGAACCGACGCTGAAGACATTAGCAGTGTACACAAGCAGACACAGCCTTATCACTCAGACATATAAATCTGTCGTTTCACTCTTCATTCATATTATAATATCTTAGCATTTGTATTACGACGATATGACTGATACGAAGAGGCGCTTGAACTGCCAATGATAAAAATCCCTGCTCTTGACTCGTCTGAATCATGGGCATTCGTTCAGCGGTTGAGCGCTCGCTTCACCAACGATAGGTGGGTGGCTCGATCCCACCAGGACGCTCCTCTCGCTCCACGAACGATTGTCCTAGCCTGGACAAGCTTAAGGGCAACACCCTTTTAGCTCAATGGTCGAGCGTTGGCTTTGTAAATCACAGATCGGTGGCTCGATTCCACCCGGGCGCAGCCCTCTCATATAATGAGTAGGTCGTACTCGGACAAACGTACGGATATCGCCCTTATAGCTCAATGGTAGAGCGCCAGTTTGGAAAGCCAAAGGTTAGTGACTCAATCCCCCTCCGAGACACACCACTTTCGCTGCTACATCGCATTTATACTATGATCATGCTCATCTAGCATCTTGTTTCGAAGCAACTATGCGTGTATCGGGATGCTTGTGTCTGAACCTTGTTCAGCACAACACAAAACATATGTTTCCCTCGGGGTCACGTCCCCAACACCACGAGGTCTCTTCACCTTCTACTCCCGCTGCGAGTACCGCTCATACGTACGAGCTGGCTGCTGCAGCCACAGTCAGAGCCTAAGCTCAACTCTTGATCTGTTCACTCTCCCCTCTAGTGAAAGGTATTCAGTGCCAGGCGGCGCTGTCGCACGTCATAGTGGCGGTTTGAATCAGGATGTGCCCGGTCGAAAGCGCCCACTACGTCAGGGCAATCTTGTCTGAGGATAACCTCAAACTCCCATGGGCTGTGTGAGTGAGAGTAACCCTTCCTCTTCACAAGATACGGGTACGACCCTGGTACCTACGCCGCACCATCAGGCGTTCTACGTGATAGCGGAGCTCACCATGCTCGTCGAGCAGAGCGAGAGGCGGCCTTGCCTTAGCTGGATTATCGCGGAGAGTCAACTCTTGTCGGAGCGGCATCTGCGTCCACACGGCGCCTGCGCCCACGACGCAAGCACAAACGTCCACGTTCACCGCCAAGCGGTCAATCTCGAAGAAATGATCCACCTTGTGATTAGATTTCAGTCACCACGGTTGCGCACAGCCCGGTCTCGGATCTCGAACGTCAAGTTACTCAGCTGAAAGTTCAACTTGACTTGCTCCCGCATCTCGAGCACTTCGCTCCGCGACCTGTGGCTCTGCCACTTGCTGGTAGCGGCTTACCCGTCGGCAATCAAGACACTTGGACGAATCACGTATAAGAGGCCATCAAGGATCAACCTTGCTGTCGTTCAGCCTCCCGTCGTTCTACCACCTGCTGCCCTGCAGCTGTTCGTGGTACAGCCACCCTCTGCGGGTTCGGTACCAGCAAGCCTGCGCTCACTTTGGCAGGATCCAAGTAAGCCTTTAGCAAGCCGACATAGAAGACCGGGTGCGTACGCATCTTCTTCGGAAGCTTGAGCGTATACGCAAGGCTCTTCCAGGCCACGACCTTTACCAGTCCAATGAGCCGAGGTCTTAGTTTGGTATTAATGACCGCAGACACTGCACGCGTGGGTAGGTTCTTTGCCTTTAAGAAAACTTGGTCCCCGACCTCAAATCTTTCTACACTGCTTCTGCTCCTGGCATCCGCATGTTCCTTCTGCATGTTTTGGCTTTCCGCCATAACGTCGCGCGCCTAGCGCACAGCGCTCAGTTATAAAGAGAAAAAGTCATTGACTTGCTTGCGAGCCGCAACGGGGCTGACATCATTCAGCCGCTCGACTATCCCATCGCCATCAAGCCCTGAGCCACTACGTGGAGCGTCAGTGAACGCGCGTTCTCACCAAGCCGCTCACATAGAGCGGAGTGAAGCCTGTCGAAGCATGCACCGCATTGTTTAATGCGAACACAATGAGTGAGAGCATCTGGCTCCAGCGTTTAGGCGCCTCAGCGCATACGCTCCGAAGGATATCCTCCAAAACGCGATTCACGCGTTCTGTTTGACCATTGGTCTGCGGATGACTCGCTGTGGACATGTCCAAACGCGTGCCGAGCAGTCCAAAGAGGGAGATGTTCAGAGCTTCGCAGTGAATCGCAGGTCTCAATCCGAGACAATGATACTCCTCATGTGGTCGTTCCTTACGATGAGGATCTTAAGTATCGAAATCCTCTATGGGGCTCATGATACACCCGTTGGCGGGCACTTAGGTCGTAAGAAGACCTATGGCTCGGTGAGCTCCATATACTGGTGGCCCAAGTAGTAGAAATGGGTTGGCACCTATGTACGCACGTGTGAGACGTTTCAACGGACAAAGTCCGCGCTGAACACGGCAGCTCCATTGGTGAGCTTGCCTGCCCCCAAGGAATGCTGGAAGTCCATCAGTATGGACTTTGTGTTTGGCCTTCCAAAGGATAAGGCGGGAAGCACGGGTATTGCGGTCTTCGTAGGCCGATCGAGCAAGATGTTTCATTTAGCGGTGATGACGGACACCATTGGTGGTGAGGGGTACCGCTTTGCTGTTTAGACCGAGTCTTTCGCCACCTTGGCTTGCCTGAGGTAATCGCAAGGTAAGTTCTGTAATACAACTGGCTATCATTGAGAGTGTATCGAGGCACCCTCGCGCGTAAGCGCTCAGACAATTCCTTGTCAGAGTCTTTAAACTCTTCGCTCTCAAGATCGCGTAGCAGCGCTACGCACATGTTGTTCTGTGCACACGCTTTGCGTATCAAGTCAGGCACAGATGGCATAACTGATGTGGCATGGGCTGATCCGTATTCCGGCTTGCGCGAGAGCGCAACGGCCACCACATTAAGCCGCCCTGGTCTGTATTTCACCTCGAAGATGTACTTGGCAAAGAAGGAAAGCCATCTTGCCACTCTCTGAGATAGATGAGGCGACTGTGTCGCAGTGCGTAACGACACATGATCAGTAAAGATCACAAACGTTTAATAGCTTAGCAGGTGTACCCTGAGCTTGACTAGAGCATAATTCATTGCAAGTAGCGATTTGCCTTGGACTAAATAGTTCTTATCTGCAGCGTTAAGCTGGCAAGACTCAAACGCAATCACCCGTCCACGCTCTTTGGCGTCGGCTTGGAGTAAAGCCCAACCGATTGCAATGTCGGTGGCGTCACAGACGACGCTAAACAGACGATCCGGGTCCGGTAGTGCAAGGATCGGTGCCCGAATGAGGCTCTCCTTCACAGTGTCAAAGGTTGCGTCATGCTCGACGTTCCAGCACCAAAGGTGTATCCTTCTTAAGGAGATCCGATTATAGCCGTATCCATCTCCGCGTAGTTCGCACTGTACTAATGCAAGTAATTGGCTATTCCTAGCTGTAATTCTTTTTGGT
Organism: Phytophthora infestans T30-4; assembly: GCF_000142945.1. Taxonomy (NCBI): domain Eukaryota; phylum Oomycota; class Peronosporomycetes; order Peronosporales; family Peronosporaceae; genus Phytophthora; species Phytophthora infestans. The sequence continues at coordinate 1,257,197 of NW_003303731.1, forward strand.
TCTTGGGAGCTGGCCAGTTCACGATGGCCTTGAGTTTGGCATGATCTGCCCGCAAGCTACAGTCCCAACGAAGCGACTGAGGAAATGTATCTCCTCCGCGCCAAAGACGCACTTGTCCAAGTTGGCACACAGCTTAATAGTGCGCATGCACTCGAGCACCGCTCGCAAGTAGTCAATGGGGTTCTTCACGTCTGACGTTCCGAGCTCAGCACAGCTATAGACGAATTAATTGTCATAGTACGTCTCAGCGTACGCCCGATGGGGCCTGAACAACAGCATCACAAAATGATTGACCGTTGCTGGTCCGTTCGACAGATCTTGGGGCATCACCACTCCCAAAGCATACCGCTCGGAGTACTCACCCTCTCATGAGTAGTTGGTAGTAACCATCGACCAAGTCGAGTGCGCTGTACAACGTACAGCCTGCCATGTTGCTCTGCAGAACATCCTTGCGAGGAGTCGGTGTTTGCGCCGGAATGATGGCCACATTCAGCGTATAGAAAGCAAGAACAATGCGCCACTTGCCGCTCGGCTTCATGACACAAAAAGCAGGTGTCGAGTGCGGAGCGCGGTTATCATGTCAATTGAGAAAGACCATGTTAGAAACGGATGAGAATCCCAGGAAGGTATCGCTAGAGTCTAGCACTGTTGGAGAAGTACTTTGTTGCTTGCCGCATCACCAGTCATGCCTACGAGATGGAGAATCGACAAAATATGCGATTTTCGCCCATTTTTTGTGCACGTGATTTCCTTGGCTTACGTCACTGGGAGTCGATTTATCTGTTTATATTCATTGCGTCTTTGAGGCATGTATGGTATACATTTCGTGTGCACCAGGTTGGCTTGGTTATGCGCCAAATAAATGCTTTGTACCCCTTGTTCACAGGGCCAAACTAAAGAGGGCCATTTCTATGGAGGGCATTTGTAAAAAAAGGGATGTAATCAGTGTTATGTGCATAAAAGCCAGAAAGAAAAACACATGTAAAATTCTTTTTGCCGTCGCTGCAACGATGTATACAAACTCAAAATGTTTCAAAATCGTGTCCGTTGCAGATTCACTTAAAATCCACTGTGTGTGACACCATACAAAAATCAAGTCGTTTAGAGGTGTGTCCGTTGCAAATAGGCGTGTCCGTTGCATTTTTAAAATGGCGCCCAAGCCAACACTCCCTGCCTGCGGCTACCTGGTAGCATACCTCGGATTGTCTACGGATACGCTTAATGCCCTACTGGATGAAGCGAAAACCCGCACGTGCACCCCCGTTTTCAAGGACGTGAGTGATGATAATTACGACACACACCGCGAACAGTCCCGTGTTCACGCTCGGTCTCCTTCTATCGGTTTACTGCGAGTAGATATTAGCGCTGTGACTGCTTGTCTGGACCCGGCGTGGCTTCCTACAGTCTTCTCCTTTCTGCGCTCAACGCCAGGAGGAGAGGAGCAAGAAGCGAATCAAGGCTATCCTGAATCTGTCATCACTGAAGCTTCCAAGAACAAGTTTACGCGTGTCCCGGCAAGTATGGTTCTCGCTTTGGAGGAAGGAACAAGTCTACGAGTCTACGATGGCTGCTTCACTGCGCGCGACGACACCAAATCTCGCGTGGTGCAAATTCCAGTGGGTTTCTGCATCATTTTCCGTGGGGACCTTATCCATAGCGGAATGCCCTATGATGCCGTGAACCACCGGATCCACTGCTTCCTGTCATTTCGCGGAATCAAATGGGAACCGGATGTGGTAAACAGCGTGTTGCCCAAGACCTACTCGTACCAGTACTGCGGAATCAAGTATGGAGACTCTGCAGCGATGCGTTCGCATCGCTGTTTCTGTACTAGGAATCCTGAAGCAGCCAAGAACGAAGAGACCAGACGCCGGACGGACAACAAGGAAGGAGAATGGACGCGTCCCCTTTGTTTGAAGACGTTCGCTAAGAGTGGATCACTGAGATCTCACACTTTTCGGGGATGCAACAAGAAGCGTAAGGCAGATTAAAACAGCATTCTATGATAATTATCAATGAAGAATGGGCGCTTTGTTGAATTATTACGATGGTAATTACGAAAGCTAAACTAACAAACACTTACTTTTTAATTCCATCTTGCATATCCCCAGAATCGCGGAGGCACAATACTCGTATGGAAATCTGAGGGATCTTGTACATCCGCCACGGGGAGAGTTGATACAGGATTAAGAACAGACACTGTTGTCTCTGCGTTTTGATACCGATCACGACTTGATGCTGGGGGTGAAGCTGGGTTGTTAAGGTCTACCCTCTCAAAAAATACTGGATCTCTTCGTGTGTTGTAAGGAAGAGTGGTGCTTCTCCTAGACCGACGTCGTTGTCGCCTACTCATTGATTCATCTTCGTTGAACGCTGGTTCTTGTATTCGAGGTTGAAAGGTAGTAGCTTGCTCACGATTAATCCACCAGTGCAAATCGAAATCACTAGGTTGTAAAATTCGTTCTCCATTAGAGGCGGTGATCTCCATGAGTTCATGAATGCAAGGGAGTCCATGCACAGCTCGGTATACGCCAGAACATTCACTACGATCCAGTCTATTAAAGACGATTGCACGTGCATCCTCCCACAGCTCGTGCGTTTTAGTAAGGGCCCACACTGAAATTACGCGAACAACCGCTGCAACACGATTGCCTTGGAGAAGATATGGAACTCGTACGGAGTTCCGTTGAGCCAAAAGTTGAGTTGAAGATGCTGCAGAGTTCCACCGAGGCAGCAAACTTTTATACACGGTAAATAAGTCGCCATTACATCCACGCAACCAAGATTTACACCTAGCGTGCGTTCCTTCGACGAATGAAGTGTCTCTGATACCAAAGTGTTGGTACTGATCCGTTCATGCTCGTACAATGTGTTTCTTGTACTTCCACCAGTGTTGATCCAAGTAACGTGAAAGAGGAGCGCTCAGAGCGCGCAACTCGCCTCGGTTTATCTCGAACTCTGCCTCTGTCGATGATTCAACAGCTCGGTAAAATAATGACATGAACGCATCCGTTTGCCAAGTGTTCTCGAACTTAGGTTGCCCTGGGGCTGGGTTTTGAACAGCTACTTGCCCAAAGACCTGGCGGGTTTTGCCGACGACGTTCTTGTTCATATGCCACCTACATATCATTGCAGGTACGCCAGGGAACACAGTATTAACAGCGTTCATCGCTGCCAATTCTCTGTCTGTTATAAACACACTTGGACAACCGACACCTCTCTCCGACAGGAAAGAGGACAGCGTGTTTATAGCCCAGATATAGTCTTCTTCTCTTTCTCGCGGTAGCCAGCATTGTGCAACAGGTAGCACCGTGTTAAATCTTGTCATAGTGATGATGTTCAACAAAGGAAGCTTGTATTTGTTGGTCTTGTATGTACAATCCATTCCAACGACATCCCAGTGAAGTCGGTACTGTTCCAGCGTACCCGGATGAGCCCAGAACAAATAAAGGACCCTTTGTGTTTCCAAATCCACCTCATATCGGTAGTAAATTCCATCTGACTCCAGCCGATTAAACAGAACTTCCATAGCGGTCTTGGTGGCGAGTTCGTGTCGACGAGAATTGCTTTGCACTATTGGAAGCTGCGGCCCGTTGACGATGACTTGGATGAACTCTGGCGTCTTCTGACGGTGGATGGTTGTGAAGACGACTTCCGTTCCTCGTGTGTACAATTTTCCATTCCCCAGTAGGGTCAGACTTGTCCACGGCTTGGAGTATTATCTTCATCGGACAACCAATACGCATGGAACCTCGCATGGGGCGCTTTCGGTCTTCATCTTTAAGATGCTGCGTACACTTTGGCTTGCCACCTCGATCACAATCGAAACCACGTTTCCAAACTGCATCCCCTGCCGTCGCTGAAGTAAAGGCACGCGTCTTGGTCACATTAAAACCATGATTCTTGGTCCAGTCATGCAGAGCTGCAATGGCGGCAACCTCTGACGAGTACGTATCCTTGGCGGAGGGGTTATTTCCACGGAAATTCCACTTGCACTCATAGACCTTGTCTCCACACGAGTATTTCTTGGCTCGCTATCCATAGCAACTTGAGATTCAGTCGGAGTACCAAGCCCAGGTTCGTCTCCTGCGTTCGCTTAATCTTCCACCAAAGGCGGCAGGTCACTAAGCGCTTCTGAGAGGGCGGAAACCGAAGGGCACGTATACTCACACGTTGGCGAAAATCTTGGACTGTTGACAGTCGGGGACACAGCGCTGAGCAGAGATGCTAGATCCATTTTGGATGTCGAAGTAGAGGCTTGATGAGTTAGGCTGAGAACTATCTCACTAGTTGGAGTATGTGGAAATGAGCTTACTCCACACTCCAGACGTGGACAGGAAGAAGGCTACACGCTCGGCTTCGTTTGTGCGATACAGTTAAATAACTTGGGCTCTCGTCTTCATCAATATCTTCCACCAAATAATTGTATTCGCGTGCTATCTCGTCTACCCGGGCAAGAACATTGTGGTATAAACTCCATCCATATCTATCCTCTGCAACGGACACGGTGGGATGCAACGGACACGGTCATTTGTAACTTGATTTAAGTAAAGAAGAACAGTCGACCCAAAAGGGCTCGCCCTGCAACGGACACGCAAAAATGCAACGGACACGTTTAAATCATCTTGGTTTCAGTATTGGGAAATTGCCTGTATTTTTTAAATTGATTACATCCTTTTTTTTTGCAATTGGCCCTCTCTAGAAATGGCCCTCTTTAGTTTGGCCCTTGTTCACAAGCATATAGTGACGTAACCACTTCGGAGACGAGCAGGCGACCAAATTGTTTGGTCATTGGGCTCTTCTATGTAAGGTACTGCACAGCTGTCCTATTCCGGTGGTTTTTGGTTGACTTACCCGCTTTCCTCTACACGCGTATTTTTTACATACTAATTTTATAAACTAATAGTAGTATGTAGCAAAACCACAATAGCCTTGTGTTGTTGGTAGCAACGCTGTGTACAATAGGCTTAAAAGTCACGACGCAGTTTTGTCATTTTATCAATATCATTACATAATGTTTCCCCGCAAACTGCAGACCATAAAAAGAAGCCGGGATTATTTTACAAACTCACCAATTGAAGATATGAGCGCCCCTCAAATCCGAGATATTTTTTCTGGGTCTTGTATACATAGGGTCACGTATACTAACATGTAAAGTCTATTACATGTAATTGTCTTGAAAATAGTCTAGGTTTGCCGTCCATAGAGACCTTTCGCGCGTTTTAGTTGTTTCCGCATAAACTTTGAAAACCGTAGTACCGTCAAATACAATATTCAAATACAATTTGGATTAAAGAAACTGGCCAATTAGCTCAAATCACATTCAGCTTCGTGCAGACAATCATGATGCCTCCAATATTTCCAGTGCAAAAATACAGCGGCTCTTAGACATTTATTGCGATTCCTTTGCAAATCGCTACCACGATTGGTGAATGCATGCACTTAGAAACTACCAAACACACGCGCCCTAATGTAGTCCAGCCTTTGAAGTAGCAGATCATCAACTCACATTTTCGATAATTAGATTTAACTGAAAAAGATAATCAAGGACTTTGTACTGGTCCTTCTTTTTAGTATAGCGAGAGCCTACTTGAAAGAGGGCTTTTATTTGGGCGAGTACGTTAGAATAAGTACACATGAAGAAGAAGGAGCAGGCGCTAAAGCTTTCAGGTAGTCAGTCAGCAGAAGATCTGTTGCCTCCTAGACACTACTCTCGACGCTCTTGGTCGATACTGGACACCATCATGGTGGTGCTGAGACTGAAATCAAGCACTTTGCGAAAGCACTAAAAAAATTCTAGTCTGACATTAAAGACAGCAATTCGTCTTGGTGTGCGCTGAAACTCAGCTCAAAAGTGGTTGCGGAAGGTCTAATAAACCACGTTTCAAACCCCTGTTTGCACTTTACTCGACTCATTCCACAGCGCAGGTGAAGTATTATTTGTGAATGCAAAGTGTATGTAATACACGATATCAATATAAGACACGATGGCCAAGTCTAAGGCGCTGGTTTTAGGCACCAGTCTTCAGGCGTGGGTTCAAATCCCACTCGTGTTATTCTTTGTCTCGTGTGCACAATTTGACCCACATTTTGAACAGCTACTCTAATCTGAAGCTTAGCCTATATTCCAGGCGTACCACTGGGTACTAGTTTCATAGCAACATTTTTTTGTGAGTGGCTCTAAAACAAAAGGTTTATACGCCGCTCTAACCGCACACGAGTGCACGCGATGATAGATCCTCAAAGTTGGCCATCTCAACCCACGAAAAACCTACAAAAAGCTGACCTAATGCCGCTTCAGCCATCGAAATACCTGCGTTTCACTGAAGGGCGTTTATTAGCTCGTGCCTTTATGTATATTACGCCAGAGAGGCATGTAGTCCGCCGCTACTGGTGCGCTCTAACACATATGCGGGCACGCATTTACGGCTCGCTGCTGGGTCTATAAAACAGATTTATCGTGCAAAGATGATTGAGCTAGACATAGAGCCATACCTTCGTCTTTGCTCTGCAATCTATCCTCTGCAGCAGCATCAGACACATCACTTTTCCTCACTGTCTTGCCTTCCCGCTGGCGGACACAACGGTCTTCCTCGTGTCATGCTCCGGATCGACCGCAGCATGGCTCACAAAACGACTGTTCAAGTCGAGGATGGACCAGATTATCGTTAAACTTATGTGCAAACGGACGTTCACCATTTACGGACAGTTAAGAGCTACCAATCAAAAACTAGTAGTTTATGCACTCTGATTGTTGATTGGTTAAAAAAAAGCCCAGGATAAATGAAACGTTTGGCGGTGTGACCCGGGACACCGCAAAAAACGTCGTCTGAGCACAACCAGGGTGAAGGCATGGATTTTAGTGATATTCGCCAAGGTGTAGCATATGCACAAATGCGTGCCATTTTTGGAGCTGGGTGTTTGTTTGGTGTGGCGTCGTGGTCAAGTAATATGCTTCTTGCTTCGGGTTCCGACGAGGTTTGTTTAGTTACAGAAAGTACTAATTGTGTATATCCCACCAGCTAAATAAAATATTCAAGTAATTTGAAACACGATCTGGTCAAATAATCTAAAACAGAGTACTATATTAAAAGCCAAGTTGTAACATGTTAGAAAAGTAAAAAAAAGAAATAACCTACGTACTGGTCAAATTGCTGGCAAAACCTTCTCCTTAAACATCTTACTATACACTGGGCGAGTCATGTTGACACACTGCGACTTTGAGTCGATTGGTAGACGTCGTAGCACCACGAACTATCGGCCAGATACCATTTTTTTATCAAAACCGCACTTTCGGTTGCGCGGTCGGGCCAGAGCGACCAAAACATAACCATTCCGATGTAGCGCTTGCTAGGTGAGGAAGTGTAGGGAGCAGTCTCGTTCACAGTCAAGTAGAATGTGTTTTTGACCTTGTACATATTAAACCAATTATCATCAATATGAACATAATCAAACATGTGATGCAATTGATAGGATCTCCCGCCTGCATATGAAAACATTAACATTAAAAATCATATTATCACGCGTAGTTTTACCTATAGATCGCTTGACATGTGCCAGCGCGTATGCCAAGCGTCTCCTCTTGTATTCTTCGGTCAGCGTCGGCTTGACGCGGACAGTAGCGCACTTAACGAGGATTTTCTTGATGTAACGGAGCAGGGTAGTCTTCGGTACCTCGGCTGAGTGGGCTAAGGCCCTCAGCGTTTGGCACCTACGGCAGGGAGTGGCCGAGATGGGTGCAAGGCGCTCAGCCACGATGGCGGACATGCTGCTGGAAGGCGGTCGACCAGGCCTTACCTTAGACTGGCTGTTGTACATCCTCCTTGACTAAAGCTTGAGCCCGCTGCCGGCAACACCCATACTTGGCTGCAGCAGCCACGGCTGTTCCACGCTTTAGCTGTCCGTTACGCGCACGCTCAGCGAGGAGCAGCGCAATAAACTCGCGCGTGGCTTCGGGGGTGTCCTTCGAGCCCTTCGTCCAGCCCATCGTGAAATGACAGCCTTTTTTAATGGAGTTGTTGGAGCTCCAGATTGCTAAGTGTCTTATTAATTGTTTTGTCCAGTAAAGGAATAAAAAAACGAATTGTTTTTTTCTTGTCCGGTCCACGTATCGCGATAGGAGCTGTATGTAAGGGCGAGCTTCGATACTTGATGCTATCTCACAAAGAAGTGTGTTTTACAAGCCGGCGTCTCCGCGACTATCCGCTGCAAGCAGGGTTTGCCGGTCTGTTTAAACACATTTATGTTCGAACAAGTTTAGGAATATCAACCCAGTCGAACGTTTTCATTAGCTGCATAGACCAGAATTGCTACCAAGACGATGGAAGATCTGCCCATATTTGAAGACACAGCAAACACCACAATTAGAGCACTACCGTGGTCAAATTACTCCCATGGTGGGAGTCCCAACATGGACTCCACCGTTGACTCCACGAGGTCTCCTTGAATTCAAGACCGTCAAGGCTTGGCAAGCTTAGTAGGCACTGCAGGCACAGTCTAATAGACTCTCCACATATTCAAACGCAGGGCTCGCAACCACCGACTTCCCACAACAAATATCTCGCCATTACGAAAGTCGGAAGTTCCCACGGCGGCGGGAGTGGCAAGAAGAATCTCAACACGTTGGGCAGCGTCGAGAAGGAGCTCCTCCTTTGCACTTCGAGGACCGCGGTCAGTAGATTATCACATTCAATTGGGCGGAGACCCGTCCGAGTTTGCTAACCACATTCTTCTAGCCGGAATACATCATTCGTGAGGGCATCGCAAAGGTCTCCATGCCGAATCTAGTGTACTTCCCTGTCCCACCAGTTTATAGGGATTTTTTGTGTAGCACACAAAAATGTTAAAGTGAGTTGATTGGTTAAAAGTTTTAGAGCAAGCGGTGTATACATCCATAGTAAAACGGTTGAATGTAGTACTAAAAGGTTGTTCACTAGAACAGAGCAAAACTGAATTTCCTTGATGGTTCGAGCGCGCGGAGCCAAGGACATATCGCCGAAGACACGCTTTGCGGTGGTGGTGTTCTGACTACACTGAGTAAGGCGGGTTGCCTCCGATATGGCACTATCGAGTGTGCCAAGAAGCTCTTTCTGCTAAGCCGGGCCGCCATTGAACTCATCTGGGACCTACGAGCGCTGCCCCGCTTGTCGTACCCTCCTCGGAAGACCCGTCTTACTACCAACGAAGTAGGCGAGCGTGTGGTTGCGGTGCCGCTTTGCCACGCCAGACTCTGCGCTCTCTAGAAATGGCCTGCGGTATCCCGCGGTCGACTCTACGCGCTACCTCAAGACCAAAGTTCTACGCCGCTTTATATCAAGAGTCAATCCTACACTAACAAGTCACCACAAGCTTCAGAGGTTGGCATGGGCTCTTTCTCAAGTGAAGCGTCCTATTGGAAAGAAATTTGTTATTATTAATATTGAACTATTTTATAGTTTGCTTTATTTTATAATATTTGCTTAGGACTTTTGTATCGCTTTGATGATATGTATGATGCTGTTTATATGGATGAAAAATGGTTTGACATGTACGAGGCATCTTCTCGATGCTATTTGGCGGCTGATGAATCTCTATTTTACCGATCGTGACATTGGTGAAGTCGTGTTTCTTGCAGCGGTAGCAAATGATTTTCCAAGAAAAATCATTTGGTGGAAAACTGGAATATGCCCTATGATAGAGCACACCAAGGCAAAGAAGAATTCCAAAAATCGACCCGCCGGAGCACAAATCATAAAAAAGTGTACGTGCAGATGCTGAAGGAAAATATTTTTCCTGCGATTCGCGAGAAATGGCCGGGTACGTTTGATTTTTTTTAAACTTTTTTTCTGACATTTATTAGCTGCTGTCTACGCCAAAGAACGGCGATGATTCACGTCCAACAGGACAACGGTGGCCCCCACGTGGACGAAGACCACGGAGAAGTTGTTGCCGCTGGGCTTGAAGAGCGTTGGAAGATTAAGATGATTTGTCAACCCCCACGCTCGCCCGACCGTAATATACTGGATTTGGGAATTAATGCTATTCAATTCATACAGTATCGGTAGCCGACAAACCAAATTGATGTGCTCATCAAAGCTGTAGATATTGCTTTTAAAAGTGTTATATATTAAACTATTGAAAAATGCTTCCTCACTTTGCAAAAATGCTGGAATGCATTATTATCGACGAGGGAGGCAATAATCCCCACACACACATTTCCAACAATCGTGTGCGAGTGGGAAAATATACATATTTTCTTCGTCCGCGGGTGAGGAGTGGCGGGTTGCGCGCTATCTATGAGGTTTCGAAATGAGCTCAGCTATTCTCTCTACCTCTACCGCGATCGGGAAACCGACATTTAGCAGTTGTCCTTTGACTCTTCGAGCCTCAGTCCGTTGCAAAACTGACCATTTCCAACAATCGTGTGCGAGTGGGGAAAATATACATATTTTCTTCGTCCGCGGGTGAGGAGTGGCGGCACCCCAATCTCAAACCGGTGCTGCTCACTCACGGGCGAACCTTTGTCGAGCACCGAACGACAATCACCCCACTTAGCACATTAGTTTCGATAACCCAGCTGATCCTTGAGCAGAAAGAACCGGATATTCTTCAAACGCACTTGACAACCACCGACCCATGACTTTTATGGCGAGGCGGTCTGCACCAGCATTCAGAAGCGCTGTCGCGCCCCCAATTCGAACCGAGTGGGTCGAGTATCGATCAGGGTTTGCACCGCATTGACGAGCTGCCGTCTTGATTGTACTTGCAAGTTCTTTTGCCGAAATACCCGTGCCGACACCGGTCGACAACGCCGGCTGCTCTGGTGACGTCCCGAACGCTCTGGCACCTTTGCGAATCCACCGAGCCGCTACTACCGGGCAGATACTGGTATCCCCGGACTTTTCATGGAATCTGACCTCTTCACGGCCATACTGATTGTTCTTGGCTCCGAGGAGTCGAATTCCGACGCGTTCAGCGTGTCGCGGCTTACAATGCTGCCCTTCGGCGCTGTGAAATGTGATATCACTTAGCTTCAGCACGTAGGCATGATGTTGATGTCCAATATACAGATATTCAGATCTTTGAAGCAGAAAAAAATAACCAAGTAGTAGCCCACCCCAAAGCAAGCGATCGCGCGCGTGCTTGAGGTCCAAGTTGTTTCCGATCACGCGAAGAATTTAAACCGAAAGCGGGTACTGCTTTGTTACTGGGGATGTAAATCGACGGATACCTCTGAGTAGAATGGCATGGCTAGCATCGACACCCGGGTCGTACCCCACGTTGTTTCGATGATACCATCTGACGGCGCACAGTTTGGCACAGATAGTCGAATACGTGTTGCCGGCTCCTGCTTTATTCATACCAAATCGCCAAAGAAACACGGCAAAGGCTCCCAGTTGTGCAGCATTAGTGGTGAGATCATTCTGCGACAGCCACGTGGGGTATGTCATCCAATCGCACCACGTCGTCCATTGCTTCCAGTATCGTTTGTAGTGTTTCTGAGATGAATCGGCAAGGGCACCTGCCCGCAGAATAGCTCCCAAACTTGCGAGAGATTCCTTGAGCTGCTCGGAAGCTCGGCCTGTGACCATCCAGACGTTAGGTTAGTGAAAAGTAAACGATGCTGCGTTGATTGCCACACCCTTGAGCCCGCATCGGCCATTATATTTTCTACTCCAGCGATGTGATCTGCCGACGCAAAGAATGAATGTTTCACTTCCAACAGGCTGAGAATTCGCAAAAGCCTTTGAGCCTCCTGATTTCGACTAGCACGACGATTGTGCCACGAAATAGCTGAGGTGTTATCGATCCAGAAGCGCACGTGACACAGTTTGTTCGATGTGGTACCTGTCCAGTGCTGACCCCAGACGAGAGCCGCGAATACCGTGCTCATCAGCTCCCGTAGATTGATGTTGTAATCGCCTGCACCACTCGCGCGGAACTGCGCTATCTCGTCAAGCTCGTGCTGGTTAAATTGTACTTGAATATATTCCTGACGAGCTGGAAAGATAGCGCACAGTCCAAAATCACTTGCGTCCATGAAAATCTCGTGGTCGATGGGTTGTGTACTGACAAAGCGAGACAAGGGCACTGAATTTAGTTCTGCGGTAAGAAGTATCAATTGGAACAATAGTAGATCATCGCGTGCGGCTGGTGTGACAGCGATCATGCCGTACCTCTTTGACCCCCAAAGCAAGGCCGATATTTGTTGAAAGAATGGTTTTGCCGACGGTATGCACGTCACTACGTGTCGGAGGCTGCCTAGCAGCTGACGAATCTTTTGTTGTCTTGTGGATGTACGACTCAGCATCTCATCAATACGTGACAACGCTTTTAGTACTTTTTCACGTGGCATCGAGAGAGTTAACAGGGGAATATTCCACATGAGGCCAAGCATTTTCCCTTCGCTCTCCCACACGGAGAATTTGTCCTCATTAATTGCTTCAGGGCCAAGTACTGCTGTCATTGCAGCACGGAGGGCAAGGTTTGCTTCGGGCAGCCGCGAGCCAATATTCGGTTCAATGAGATTGTGATCATCGCACCATGTCTTGGCGTCAAAGTTGTGTGCACCATGCTTCGGTTGGAGTTGCCATTTAGGAGACGAACACGAATACAAGTGACTGATACCTGCGCCTGCAGTCCAGTAGTGCTGTGGTGACAGTGTCCAGCCGAAAGGACAGCACAAGTCAATGACTAAAATCCCCAATTCGGGAATGGTGCCGGCAAAGCGTCCAACATGATCCGCATTAACAGCAATATGCCGAAACGCACCTGCGACGTCGCCTGACATCAATTTGGTAAGACCAGGAAAGTGTGTCTCCACCTCTAAAATGCGAGCCGCCAGTTCTTGGGGACCGTCGTAAGTGACTACCACGGAGTCATTATCAACAGTATTTTCATTCACAGAACCACCTTCGGGATAGGAGAGGTCGTGTATGACACGAGCATCTTCTGAGAGAGGTGCAGTACCTCTTTGCACAGCTCCGAATGGACTGCAGGTAATGTTCTCGAGGGAAGATAGCAGCTCAATGTCGAGGACTAGATACTGTCCTGTGTCTTGGCCTTTCCGAATTTGCTTGACTAGTGCATTCAACGCTGACTTAGCTGAGGCATGATTTTCAGGGGGGCATTCCTGCACAGGAAAAGGTTTCCTCCACTGTGGACGGACACCATTACGAACAATATCTTCCCACTCATGGCGATATCTGTATGTTGACCACGCTGGTGCATTTGGTAGGATCTCCAGGGCCTTGTTTGGACGAGAATCCCGTTTTGACTCGCCACGCAGTAGCCGAACAAACTCTGGAAGCTGCATACCTGTCGTCCGGATACATTGCGAGTAGATACGCTGCTTATCAGAATCAATCCGATACTGAGGTACGCCATCAACTAGTGCAAAAGACCCTGATGAACATGGTGATGCCAGACTGACGTTCGATAAGGCAGCTCCAATTCCAAGCTCTGTTTCGTCTCGATGGAGCGAGAGCAGGCGTTTCCGAGCTAACAATGTCTGGGAATACCTTCTCTGTTCGCGCTGAATAAATCGGGCAAGGTCTTGAACCACATCATCCTCCCCCTGAACACTATACTTGGCGACCTTCCTGCTTTGCTCAACGTTTTCGTCGTTGGTATGTATTTGAGAGGCAGAATTGTCAATTCCGTAATGACTACCAGTACAAGCACGAGCATCCACATGCGAAGGTATCTGTTCGCCGGCGCAGCGATGTGACGGCCCTGTGGCCCCGACCCACCCTGACCTGTAGTCATGGGGCAGGATATCTTCTGTACCAATAGGGCTTACTACCCCTCCTCTGGTCTGAATATGTGGACAACATGGACTCAAGCTGATGGTAGAGCTACGAGAATTTGCGCAGTCTGTTTTGTGTTCATCAGACTCGTGCGTATCCACTGTTGCTGTGAATGCCGGATCAGCTGAATCCGGTGGCTTTCTTTTCCGCCTGGGTGAGAACAAGCCAAGTTGCTCACCCTGGCGTCTTCACTCATTGGACGGCTCACGTGAGATCGATGCGCAATCTTTGCGAAGACCGCCATAGTGTTTCTGGATGAAGTCAAACACGATTGCGGGGAGAGTAGCTGGAGCAAAGTGGCCGCGTTTGCGCGAGAAACAACCTTTTTGCCTGCTTGGGCAAGGCAAATTTGAGATAAATCGCATGCAGAGGCTTTGTCCATTCATCGTCGGCAACGCGTCTTGCACCTCCTGTGATACAGGTGGTCGAGCTTGTGGCGGGGACCTCCCTTTTGGGTTGCGTGTGGCTCCGGGTGTAGCGCCGGGAACGTACTGGTGAACCACTTGAGACGTATTGAGGGACTGGAGTGCCAACATGCGCACTTCGGTGATAATTTGCATCGTACGGACAAACGAAGGGTCTGCGAACGAGAATTCTCCCGTACTTGTTGAGTACTTTCAAGCTCCTTCAATGCGAGAAAACCACGAACACGCTCGAACCGACCATTGAGCCAATAAACCAATTCGTTCAATGCGGCCTCACTAGTAAAACCTTCTCGTGATTTTAGCGAAACAACAAACTTCCTGGCTGTAACCACCAGATCGCCGACATAGGGCAAGTATACAGTGGCTACTAAGCCGGCCAAACCATCCAACGCATCGATCACTGTGCTGAGGTTCGCAGGCACCGCTGCAGTCGGAAGTAGTGCAGATTTAGAGAAATCGGTCATATTGTGCGATGAAATGCCCTTACTTCCTCCACCAAGCGGAACGAAATGCATCAGTGAGAGACCACGGAGACCAAAATCCCAGCTGTAACAGGCACGAAGAATGGCTGGGTGTGGCAAGAACGCAAACGAGTCGTACTGGATCTGTAGAGTTTCAAGCAACAACTGCGGCTCCATTGAAGCGTACGTACCGTTTACGAGCTGGCTGTGAATCACACGTTGAAGAGCCGACGGGTTGTACTGCGCCTTGGTTGACGTTGAGCCACTATAGGAAACGAGACTGGAGCCGCTGCCAGATACCATCGGCGATTCCCGTAAGGCAATGACGTGATCTATACTGCGTAGCATGGACACATATCCCGCATACGAGGTGCGAAGTCGTTTCAATGATGATACGTCTTCATCGGCGGGATTGGCCAGAACACGCTCACGCCTGCGCGTTGGCTGACCTGGCAGCGGAGGCGGCGCCTGCACCATACCATCGTCACCATCACTATCATCAGAGTCGCTGAGCTGGCCGGGTAGGAAGGATGGACCTTCCGTAACAGAAGCCTGGCCTCGTTCAGTTGGAACTGGGGTAACAGGATCCGCTGTAGCTGGCTCGTCGAAGATGCGTTCTCCAAGATGGAGATTTTGGGGAGCTTGGCGCCTACCATCGTGGTAATAGGAGAAATCCAACGCATATTTAATAGAGACAAGCACGACCTTTGCCGCCGATAGATCATACAACGGAATGCGCTGGCTTTTACAATTTCAGGAGCAGAGAGTCGCCTGAGAATCGAAGCTGAATTACGCGATGCGCGCAAACCCGATCCACTGAAGTGATCTAGTGCATCAGAGTGACGCTGACGCATTTCCGCTGGCATTACGTCTACGACTGGGACATGATAACAGGGGCGCAACGCGTAGCTGGGGATCGCGAGTTCTTGCAGTTCGGTGGGGTGAAAGGGCAGCGAGCTGCTCTCCCCACCGAAACATACGAATAATTCTCCGGCAAGCTGATCTTGAAACCACGTATACCCGGTCACAGCACCGTATTCCCAGCGCTTGGGCGCCTCCACTGGCGTTCTAGCGATGCACACGCAGCTACCCACGTATGTTCCAATGCCGCTGAGCGCTTCTTCTTCAGTCACCGCCCGCTGTTGCAACTCGCTTGTCATCCGATCGCACTCGTGGGCATCCAGGCTGGCCCAGCGGCCGCTTGAAACCCTCGATACCGACACGGTAGCTTCGGAAGCCAACGGCATCACAGCCGTTCCATACGCGTAGCCGTTCGTAGCCAGGGTTGATGGTTTAAAGAACGCAAAAACCGGAGAAGTTGGCATTCTTCAGATGGAGGAACTTGGACAAAGAAAGAAGGCTTGCGCGCTATCTATGAGGTTTCGAAATGAGCTCAGCTATTTTCTCTACCTCTACCGCGATCGGGAAACCGACATTTAGCAGTTGTCCTTTGACTCTTCGAGCCTCAGTCCGTTGCAAAACTGACCACACACACACGCACACTTATACGTTGTTTTTGACAACATGGGTGAAAAAGGTACAGTGTGTCCGTTTTACGCACATGCTGTATATACTACATGTTAAAGACACTGAAATGTACAGGGCTAGGTGGTAAAAATGCACACAACCTCATCATTTTTCCGCCAAAACGCACACCAACGCTCGCGTGGATACTGACCTTGCCGTAGCCGTCAGCCACTTATTCGCCTCATTCTACAAAAAGAAGTTTGGTGGAAAGATGGCCGCACGACGCGAAGGTCGACGGAGGGCTGAGGCGTTTCTTGCTCGGCTGGACGGCAGAAGTCTACAGGACCGCCACCGCTTGGCTGTAGAGCACAGGGCGTACTTGAACGGGGAGCGAGCGACGGATGCTGTTTTTGAAGATGGAGATGGAGCCATTGCGGCATCACCGGCGGTCACCAGCGCGTCAACGCCTTCCACGAGAGCGCCAACACCGACGTTGAGTGAACCTTCAGCTACAGCGTCCCCATCCCCTTATCGTGCTGCACTACCACGCCGCCCACCGATGGGTAAGAATGCTGCTTACCTTGCAGCAGCCAAGAAGAAAATGAAAGACCCGCTTGCAGCTGAGGCGTCTACAAAATAGAGCCCAGGGGGAAAGAGAATGTTCAAGCCACAGCGTGCTGCTTTGGCGCGAGAGGAGAAAAAGACGAAGGCTGCGCATACGATAGACCGTGCTGCGGTGGTGGTTGCTCGACGTGCGAATGAGGGACGTGCGCGAGTTGCGGAAGAGGAAAGACGAGGCGTAGAAGCGCGCGCTGAAGCCCTCCTGGTTTTAGCAGCAGAGAAGAAGAAAACGAGAGGCACCAAGAAGCAAGCTACCAAGAAGCAAAAGGTGACCAGTCCTTCCGTTGTTGACTCAAATGGGGATGAAGCCGCTGATGATGAGAGTGTAGCGTCCGCAACAAGGTGCAAACGCATATTTGCTGATATATACACCACGTACTAATACGAACGATGTTGTATATTGTGTGCAGATCGCCTGCTCCATCCACCGAAATGCCAGCAGCGAGACGTCAACCAGCAAGGTATGTGCCATGGTGTATATACAGCCTGTGAAGATTTGAGCATGCTGTATAGGAACACTTGTTGATGTGGTTAAATCTTGACAGGTCACTGACCATGGGTACAGCTGACCCAGACCGATGCTCAGCAGTAGCTACGGACGCTTCTATCCAAAACCGTGATGATGGCGCGCTCAACTCAGACTTGGACGGGGAGGGTGGGGACTCCGATGACTGGTACATCGAGGATGACGAATTGGTTGCAGAAAATGTTAGCTTCGAGGACAAGGACAGCGATGCGAGAGATGAGGCTGAGAATGATGGCCGATCAAGTGAAAGTGATGATGGCTTCTTGGATAGCGTTGCTCTACTCAATCGCCAGAAGAACAAATTGCAGAGACAACGTCAGCGGGATCATCTCAAAGCTTCCATCGTCAATCTTTCTCGTAGTTGGGAAACAGCGACGACAAATTGGGATTCACTTACCAAGGAAGAGATGCAAGTTCTCGCGAACGACGAAGCAGCACTGAAGAAGATGCGGGCTGATGGCTGGGAGTTTGGTGTGTATTTGTCAAATGGTATATATACAAGCTTCACTTATTGTTTTCTTGTTGTATGTTATGCCTAGACACTACGAAACACCCTGAAAGACGGGATCCGTATCCTGGACTCTACAGTGGTGGATATGGACCTAGCGAGGCAGTGTTGGGAGCTGCCGAGTCACCTTTGAGCTTGTTTTTCTTCTTCATTCCTCGTCGACTGTGGCGTCGGATTGCTACTCAAAGTAATCGTTATTATCATTGGCATCTCAATGAGCGAGTGGATAGAATTTTTGGCACCCGAGCAGAAGGCAGTGAGGGGCTAACAAGAGAAGAAGTGCATCTCCAGGAGACGAAGAAGCACCAGAAGATAGCACCCGAGGACGTTGTCCACTGCATCGGCCTGCTAATTGCGGGGATTCTTTGCCCTCACAAGCGTCGGTTTACTGATCATTGGGCTACGAAACCTGTAGGCGCAGTCTCCAAAGGCACGTTTGGTCCGTATAAGGGGAAGTCGCGCTTCGAGCGCATCATGCATAACCTCCATTTCACTGACAACGCGGACGCACGAGCTGAGACGGATCGCGCGTGGAAGTCGTAGAAACACTTCAGCATACATTTGCACGTGGCTGCAGCGTTCCTCCGGTGCTCTCATTTGACGAAGTAATAATACCTTCAAGAAGTCGCCACAATGTAACGAGACAATTCATGAAGGACAAGCCTTATAAATGGGAACGAAACTGTTCATGACTTGCTGCGCCACTACTGCATACTGCCTACGGTACATGAAACGCTGGTTTTTTTAGGCTAAGTATCTTATGTTGTATTTAACCACTTTTTAATTTAATTTGCTCGGTGTTTTTACAAGATGAACATATCGGAAGTGTTCTGTGGCACAGATCAGCATACTGATGAGCTTGGAAGAGACTCGCATATCCCGATCACTGCTGACCCAAACTCTGGTCCTGCTGCAGTTATCAGGAATCTGGAAGCAGTACTTCCTGGTCAAAAAGAAGGTGTATACCATACCGTGGTTACAGATCGATTTTACACGTCGGTCCAGCTAGCGATGCAGCTTCTGGCGCGGAATGTATACACCGTTGGAACCATCCAGATCAACAAGAAAGGACCAATCTCACAATCTTCCCGCAGTACGTAAAACGGGTTCGTACTTACAGGGGGTAATACAAAATTCAAGTGTAGACTGTCTTTAACATGTAGTATATACAACATGTGAGGTTGTGGACAGGGGACAAAATTAGCCGTAAGTGTGGGGGGGATTAATTTAAGCTCTCTCAAATTGGTATGACCGTTGGCCTATTCGGTATTAGCCCCATGTCGCTCTCTACCTCTGTAGTGACGGTCGAAAAGGTCTACAGATCACTTATTGCTCAAATCCTCAATCAATAAAAATCTACTTTGATAAATCAACGCTTTTACTTAAGTAATTCTGCTCAAAAAAAATCCCCAGCGATAGCTTATTGGATATAATTATCTTTGGA
Source organism: Phytophthora infestans T30-4 (assembly GCF_000142945.1). Lineage (NCBI taxonomy): Eukaryota > Oomycota > Peronosporomycetes > Peronosporales > Peronosporaceae > Phytophthora > Phytophthora infestans. The sequence continues at coordinate 1,276,436 of NW_003303731.1, forward strand.
TTTGTCACATACCGATAAAGCTTTCAGATACGGGCACTCCGGTCCTGATTGTGTCTCTGGATCAAGTGCTAAGGCCGAAAAAAAAAAATTCCTATAAATTGGTGGGAGGATAAGTATTGTAGGCCTGCCAGCAGCACATGATCTGGCCAAAGTAATAGGATCCAACGTGGTGAGTGTAGCTGCGTAATGATCCTCTCACTGGTACTCCACAATAAGCAGGTAATTGATGGGAAACGGGGCATCTCTGGTATTTCCAACGCTTACGACAAAAAAACGCGGGGGCACCGCGCTACTGGGCGGATCGGTCTGCGTGTGCTACATCTCTTTACTTGATGTCTGCTTCTCCGTGTCCAAATACTTATCACAAGACGTCCTTGCACGAGTCGGTTTGGCCGCGCTTAAAAAAGTAGGAGCAGATTCAAGGTCGTCTTGGCCAGTATACCACCACCTTGCTTACTCGAGCTGCAGACCACGCGTCTGCTTATTGATGCCGCCATGAAGCACTCCGTCGTACAGGGCTGGGATGGGTTCCTGATACGCTTTAAAACCGGAGCGCTGGTACGTTGATCGTGCGCACTTGTAGTGTCAACCACACAAAAAAACGTATGCCATCTTTTGGGCACGTGCAGCCACATTGAACAGCATTTGTCCCAAAATCAGATTCACGCAAAAACGCGTGATAAGTGGTTGCACCAGATCTACACCATTTCAAGTCCGTTCTCCATAGAGGACGGACTCAATACAACCACCTCCTGGCCGACCTGTGCATAGGGCTGGACAGGCCTCAGTTCAAATAAACCACCAGCAGTATTAAGAAAAACAGTGTGTCTTTTTTTCTTGTACCACTTAGGGACGGATCAACTTTTGTCATTTTTTAGCTTCCTACCACTTCGAGAACTTTCGAGAATGCAATGTCGCCCTTTCACCGTTCTCCACACTTTGCCGTCTGCAAGATGGGTAAAACGTACCTGAAGACGTTCGTGCATGTGTCCTGGCGGCAGCGCAAGCAGGCGATAACTGGCGACTGGCTACGGCTCATAACGGTGTCGTAGGAGAGACCGCGCGGGGCTGGGTGCGTCGTGCAAGGAGCTCTGGAGATTTTACTCCCTCTCTGGACAAGAGAGGTGATGCCCGCAACCGGAAGCTCAAGGCAGCTCATATGGAATTTCTGGAGGAAAGCTTAGAAGGGAACTGCTATCTAACGCTGGAGCAGATGAAGGAGATACTGTTCGATCGCTTTAACGTCAGTGTCTCGGTCGAGACTGTGCGAGCTAGCTTGGATGCACTTTGTTACACAGTAAAAAAGTGCATCCCGACAACAACTACCGCAACACCCCGCCAACAAGCTTAAAAGACAGCAGATTGCTGTCAAATTGCTGCAGTATGTGGCGGCGGACAAGAAGATATCGTACCTGGACGAAACTAACTTCAACCTGTGGATTAGCCGGAGCAATGGGTGACGCGCTTAAGGGACACGTGCGGTGGAGTGAACACATGCAGCAAAGGCAGCAACATCCATGTAATTGCCTGCATTGTTCGCGATGGAGTTGAGTATTCGGAAGGGTGGTTCGGATTGTTTAAGTGGGAGGTTGCAAACGAGTTTATTCGTTGCATGCTGCGTGAGCAAACTTCCCATGAGGATCTAAGTAACATTGTCGCTGTGCTGGACAACGCATCATACCACAAAAAACCGCGCCGAAGAAGTGTTTGAAGAGGAAGAATTTGCTCAAGTAGAATGCCTACGTCTCAGTCTGTACTCTCCAATGTTAAATGGAATCGAGAACGTATTCTCGGTGTATAAGTCAGCAGTGAAGAGGTTCATGGCAGTAAGCTGGCGCAATATTCTTTACGTTCCTCAAGACACGACCATCACAGCTCATCGCTCGACATTTTTGCTGCATGCGGCAAACAACGTCTTTCGTGGGGTCGTCACATCCCAGCTATGTCGTAAGTGTTTCCACCACACTTTTGACTCTGTTGCCAATGCCATTTTAATGAAGGACATGGCGGTAGGAAGCTAAAAAATGACAAAAGTTGATCCGTACCAAAGTGGTACAAGAAAAAAAGGCACAGTGGTTTTTTTAATACTGCTGGTGGTTTATTTGAACTGAGGCCTGTCCAGCCCTATGCACAGGTCGGCCAGGAGGTGGTTGTATTGAATCCGTCCTCTGGGGAGAACGGACCTGAAATGTCCGTTCTACACCCTTGCACTTAGAGCCGGAGCTGGGTGTGTCCACCCAAATGTGTCTGCAGTCCAGTGGCTAGAAGACATTGGGTGGAAATCTGGTGGTGTGTCTGACGCCTGTCGGCTGACGATATCACAAACACTCGGACAGCCAGCGTCCTTGTGTGCTATACTAGGATTTAGTAGGGCCTACTGCATGTTTCCTTTCATGTGGATGCGTGTCCATTTCTGACTACTGTGTAGTAAAAAAGAAAAACACAGTCAAGCGATTTTACAAGGAAAAATTGACCATATTCTTATCCAACCCTGGTAGCGTGGGCTAGCGATTAATGCAGCAAATTGATACGCTGAGTAAATGTCAACATTGTGGCGCAAGTGGCGCCGCAACAATAAAATAAAGACCTTCGCTCTAAGCCCTGAGTCGTTAAAAATGGTGTCAACGGCCGGGTTCGAACCGGCGACCTTCTGCGTGTAAAGCAGACGTGATAACCGCTACACTACGCCGACTATGACGATATCGTTTTTCACATGCATTATAAACTGACATTCCATCAAAATGTTGGCGTAGGATTTATGGATTAGGACCCCAACACGAAATCCAATTGCTAACTGCCTTATCAGTGTTGGCACACGGGGCTTTTACGATTCTGCCAGGCTTGGCTGAAAATGGGTTAAAATCAGGGGTTTTGACAATTACGCCAAGCTGTTTGCCTAAAGGCAGTGGCTTAAATTGTTTTAGAGGTTACCATTTTTTATAAAGTCTGGTAGGCGGCGATTTACCCGAGATGGTTTAAATATTTAAAAATTCAAACAACAACTCCAACCTTACCTTACTCCGCAAAGATAAGCACGAAGAAGAATGAATCGTTCAGGAAGGCCGTCGGTCCCTGAGCGCAACCACTTCATCGAGCTCGACGAGATTACGCCTGCCAAAGGAGTATGCAAAATGTGCGTGTGCAAGCACTGCAGCAGGGCGTACTCGGAGGGCTCACGGAACGATCCCTTAGGTCTTATTCAAGCTAGGTCACGGAGCTACCACAAAGGTTGCCATCACTATCGTGAGGCACATGAACAGTTGGTTGGGGCAACACCACCATCTGCTTCAGTCGGTTCCAAGCGTCTGCGCGAATCGCACCACAATGACAGCAGCCTCGAAGATGACGAACCCAGCCGCAAGCGCATTACCCGATCCCGTACGCTACCGCCATCCTCAGCTGTCGGTCACAAACGCTCAAGATACTCAGAGGGCATCGATGGTGAAGGAGACATGCAGCCGCATGCCAAGCGCGCTGCCAGGGCTCTCGAGCTGTCGAGCTGCCATAAGAAGGCAAGCGATGCCAGTAGGGCGATTGGATTCTTCAAGAAACCGCCACCTCGCCAATTCACAACGGGGGAGACATGGCGGATCTTGACTGCGCTTGTGGAGCTACATGCAGATAACCACTTATCGGACCGGTTTATTGAGCAACCGTCTACGCGCTACTTCTTGGAACTGCTGTGTCCTGGTATCACGAGCATTTTGCCGTCTCGTCGTGCACTTGGTGGACGACTACTTGACGACCCACGCTAGACTTTGCTACAAGACAGATGCCAGTGGTCAGCGGGAGCTGCAGAATAGTGGCAGCCGTATTAGCCTCCTGATCGATGTGTGACAAAACGTGTGCAAGGATCATTTAATGGGATGCTTATAGACGCTATTCGGCAATTCGCTAACTTACGCCCTTCCAAACGCGAGAGATTGTCATGATGGCCTAGCAATCGCGGAACAGCTCGAAGACGTTCTTATCCAAGCCCAAACGGAGGGTTGGAATGTTGGAGGAATGGTGACTGATGATGCCGGTCAGTGTAAGCGAGCACGTGATGTTCTCGCGCTTCGATGGCCAAAGATTGTGTTTCTCTTCTGCTTTGCGCACGACATCAACAATCTCGTCAAACAAGTATTGAAGACGTCATTTTCGCAGATTACTCGTGAGACTTCTGCTGCTGTCAACGCGCTCAATGGATCTTCAAGCAAGTGGCTTAAGCACGCACGAGATCTTATGGTAAAGATGTATGTTTATCGTTTGAGTCTGTGCTCCCTCTACGTAGCCCGCTGGAACTCGATGCAGGCGTGTTTTGCATCCTTGCTCCGTGTGCAGGCGGCACTGCAGATGCTGGCAAAACAGTCTCATGGAGACGATGAGTTTCCAACTGCACTCAGTGTGTTCCTACGGGATTATTTCTGGGAAGACTTGAAAAGAGCGGAGCGTGTCATTGCTCCACTGTCGTTGGCGTCGTACAGACTGCAGCGTGATCGAAACACGGTTGGGGGTGTGATCAAGTCGTTTGGCGCCATATATCTAGGCTTTATAAAGGCTCCACAGCACCGTGAACAGCTCGTTGCCTGTGTCGAACAGCGATGGAAGAAGTGCGAGCAGCCGCATATAATGTTAGGCTACGCGCTTTATCCACGTTACGCTGTCGAAGCCCGGAAGCTCCCGGTCACATCTGTATCCGGCGCTGGCGTGCTTTGCAAGTTTGCGGTCTATTACTACCGGCGCTTGATCAGCGAGGAGATCGAGCAGCTTCGTCGAGACATGTATCGCTGGATGAAAGGGCTTTTCACTTTTACAGCCGCTGACGAGTTCATTGAGTCTCCGTATGAATACTGGCAGTTCATGGCTGATGAACACCCCTCCAGCAAGCTGCCAGATCTGGCACTGAAAGTTCTCTCTCTTGCCGTAAACACGGCAACGTGCGAGCGTTTATTCAGCGACTTAGGTCTTATCCATACCGCAAAGCGCAACCGGATGAAAGTGTCGATAGCGTTGAACACAGAAATCATAGCCAAGCATGTCCGCCAAAGAGCACCGAAGCGCCCAAACAATGATGTCTTCTTGAAGCACATCGTGGTTCTCGATGAGCGGAAAATTGTGTACGAGGACACTGACGAACGGCGGCTGGTGACCCCACCAATGGAGGCGTCGATGCGAGTCCAGACTCTTATTGAAGGCGATGACAACTTGGAGGATCCAGGTGACGTATCCGACGGGACGGGAGACTCTGGGAAGACTTCCTAGACGAGGTATTCGAAGACGATGAAATCAACGACGAGTACACTGCAGCTGAGACGTACGCACTCAGCGCAGAAGCAGAAGTAAACGAACTCGTAGCAATTCCAGAGCCGAACAGAACACCTTTTCCAAAAGAGAACCTGCAGACCTTTCCTCGCCAGACAACACTCACTGGAATCCGAAGTTTAAAAGCAACACTAACCGCAATCTTCGGATAACTTCATCCATAATTCAATTGAAAAATCCCGTCTTTCATTAGCCAATGTCACTCCTCGTCATCAGTTACTTGCCCAAGCTGCTCCTCCACCCCAACTTCTTTAAAAGTACTCAAAGAGGTTCTCAAGGAAGCACACACGCTCTTGAACGCCATCTTCGCGGCGGTGAACCCAAGGCCAGCCAGCAAACAATGATACAATGTTCAGGATGTCACGCGTCTCTAAATGGTTCAAAACGACCAAGAAAGCCTCCCACGCTGCTTTTGAACGTCAACTTGTGATCATTGTACACCTTTTCCGTCAAGATCAACCAGGCTTTGATCACGTTGTCGATTCCAGTAAATCTTAGAAAGACGGTTAAATCACCAGAATTGTACTTGAGCGTAGGTTCTAGCGGTCGTGGGCCGCATCAATCGCAGTGAGTGACGCGTTCCCCTGCTGCATATTGGTTTCTTCCTTCTCTCCTCTCAAGTGCTCCAACAATTAGTCGGTGGACGATTGCTCCTCGAACAGTTAGACCATCGCTTACTTGAGGTTCACCTGCATACACAGCCACCTCGGCCGACGTGGGTATCCAGCCAGGAGATCTGTCGTCAAAAGTCCGCATTTCCCTTCTGGATATCATAGCTGATCAGTTCTCACGGACGCCACATATTTGTATGCGCTGCGTCAAAAACTAGTCTTTGCTCGGTTAGTCAGGTGCAAACGTACCCCCCTATGTAGGTAGAGCCGTGTCTTGGACACCCAGAAACTACTTCGCAAAGCTGGAGGAAATTCGCACGACGGCGCCGCATGGTCATCGGTCGAGCCAATCCATGGCGACGTCGTTAATTTGCCCTGAGCAGCAGCAAGCACATACACAGAAGACGGTGGGAGAAGCAGAAAACTTTATCGAGAGGAAATCCATGAGCGTGTCCATGACGTTTGGAACGACCTTGCTCTTTGCTTCACATCGTAACACGTCAGCGGCCGTCAAAGTAATTTTTCAGATAGACAGAGAGAGTGATCGAAGATTAAGCGGATCGGGATAGCAACATGTCGTTGAGGTACACCAGGAAACGCACGTTGACATCTGCGAGTTCGTGGCGAAGGAGATCAACGGTAGCTCCCGCGCGCCTGCATCCTTGAACAGCGCGCCAGGCTTTCTCATCGATCTAAACCTGAACACAGACAATTGATTTACATCGAAACCCCCAAGGCACGTAAACTCAAGCAAGACCAACGGCTTCCACCAACAATGAGTATGACATTTCCTCCGGTGACGATTGTATCAGATGACATTACACGCGCGTCACATACTCGATAGCGTTGCTAAACCATTCCAAATTCAATCTCCTGCTCGTGAGCTGAAGTCGCCCAGCTGCTCCATTACTACCTTCTTAAAACTTTCGCTGCCGCCACGGGGGTCAAGGCGCTGCCGGCTCCAATCAAAGTCGTCGCTAACGTCGTGAAGATTTTTGCCAGCACTGCTACGCTGTCTTCAGAACATGGAGGAGGAGGGAGGCGGCTTCTACGCGACGCCTTCCCCACCTCGCTCAAATCCCGACATTTACCCAGCGTATCACGTTGTGATCTTAAAAAAGTCTGCAGTCCCTAGTAAGATTGCAGAGTGGTGTTCTTTATTGACTTCCTGTAATTGATAGACCTTGAGGATGAATGCATCGTCAAACAGCTTAACACACCAACGCAGCCTTCTTCTCAACACAGTATTTACCGTTGGAGTCAACCCACGCCGATAAACAGGTTTTTGGTGAGCAGTAGGGAAATGGGCGTGCCAGTGTACAGGCTTTGAAGTCTAATTGAGTACTTATCAGTACATTATCGCTCTCCACGTCGGGCTCCGCTCGCTTTTAAATGCTACGTCCTTCCAGCTCCGCATTCGCTGCCCAAATGCTTCAGTCGTAAAGGAACAGCTTTGATTTCCCCATGAGCTGATACACTCAACAAAGCCACCAGAATTCTTGAGATAATAAAGCCGCAGGTAGATGAAATTGATTTGGTCGATAGCCAAACTCTCCGATGGCTACAGGCGACGTTCCACCGGCATGTACTTAAATAACTGCTCCGCGTCCTCGTATCCTTCTTAACCCTGGCGTAGTGTACACACGTGCGGCATTCTTGAGCTGCAGGCTGGCGACTCTGCTTCGAATGCAGACGAATTATAAAATCGTACTTAGTGAATACGTCTTTAAATCTTACGGCTGAAAGCACAACGTTTCAGCCTTTCAGCCTGCGGTTTTAAACTTTCAGCCAGCCAGGCTTTTACCTATTGGCGTAAAGTTAGGGCTTTTGTTAACACTGGTCTTATGGGGTCGGCTTCAAATCAGACCAGGTCGCAACAGAAAATTTGATTTTACGACTGCCTTTATACGCACGCAATCTTCTCACCTTTGACTGCAACCAGTTGTTGCTCGACTAAGTAAGTAAGTATTTCAGTGTGTCCACACTTCGAAGGTCTAAAAAAACCAACCCTGGAAAGAAGACGTAAATGATCAACTACCCAATATCTGCGTTGACACGATTCATAATCCGATTCCCAATCGCCCATAAATGCAGATAAAAAGCTAATTTTATTTAGGTAAGGATAGCAACTTTCATTCATTCTCAGCTCGACCTGAGAACAGCCAAATGATACGTACGCATTAGTTCCATCCATAAGACATCCGGATGCTTAATATTCAAGCAAAACCAAGTGTAAATCTGATAACGTTTAACAATAAAATGAAAAGGATGATCACACGATTTGAATCACTTGTCGCACGCCTAGGAAGCGAACCAAACCACTCTAATTGCAATGGATCGTATACATCGTAGGGGACAGCTTGCAAAAGCCAACCCTAAACTATCATTTATTAACTTGAAGCACTAAAAGCTAATTCGGGACAATTAGGTTTAGCTCTAAGTTCAGTTTAATCGACTTAGCGCACTAACTCCGCTTTTTGAGCTGTACAGGCATTGCGAAAAGGGTTCTGTGGACATTAGAAAATATAACTTTATGTAACCTCGGCAGTAGAAGTCGTTTGATAATCCAGCAACGAGCCGTATATGCGTGCCCGCGTATGTGTTAGAGCGCACTAGTAGCGGTATACTACATGCTTCTCTGGCGTAATATACAGAAAGGTATGACGTTATTACGCCCTCCAGTGAAACGCAGGTATTTCGAAGGCTGAAGAGGCATTGAAAGACTTCCAAAAATCTCCTAAACTGCGAACTAAGCGCGCGGTATAGTACAATACTTGGTACGCATTTAATCTGTGCTTAGTTTAGCATCGGCTGCCAGAATGGACCAAACAGCATAAGGCTAGATAGCCACTCAATATGTCACTAAAACAAATCGAAGTTGTTAACAACATGCGCAGCGGACGTATTGCGCTCCAGATTCAAGTCATCCGCACCGCCCGGCAGCAATAGCGCATACGACGGCACCGAGTGCTGCGTAAACGCCTAATTTATATTCCTCGTCTACACATGCTATTGCGAGAGCGTAACTATTTGACAACTACAGTCTTGACAGCTAACGTGTGTTGCGCCTGGCCATGCATGTACAAGGCGCGGTGCGAAAATCTTTATCAACACGATCTCAATTTCACTAGCTGCGTACGACTTGCTTCTCGAAGCTTTCAGTCGCCACTTTGTCGTCAAATCAGAGCCTTCGAAACATGGGCGGCCAGCTCGATTTGTTTCGAAGAACAACGTTCTTGCGTGTTTGTTACACCTACATACTGCTGCCGTGGAGAGCAAAATCTTGTGCGAACTCTTCGGGGTTCCTCCCTCTACAATGAGCCGAGCACTCAAAAAGGCTGCGATCGCGCTTGTTGTTGCTTTGGGAGATGTACCATTGGCCGCTGTGAGATGGATTCATATCGTGGAGATTGATCACTGCAATAATTGATTCTATCGCACGCTTTGCCCGCTGTACCTCATCGGGACATACACCATTACCTGTCTAATAGATTACATGTAAATTAATAATTTTAAAAATAATTTGTTCTTTAACAGCGCTTATCTGAGGGCATTGGAAACCGCACGAGCTTCTGGAACTTACGCTTTAGGCTTTCCCCATCTCGTTCAGTCCACCCCGTAGGTATGTTTGTATTGAATTGAGAGGCAACGTTTTGTCACTGCTCAGAGCCGAGCGGTAATATATCTTGAACGATGTTCAGCATTCCTGAAAGACGCGAATAAGCTTAGCGACTTAAACACCCGTAAATTAACCGTATCTTTTACTTATGACTTCAGACGTGGTGAAGTTCTTGCCCTTGGTCGTGCTCTTTGCCTTTCGCACCCGCCCTTTCAGTGAAATTGCAAACTGGTAGAACTCGTCAGGACCCATGCTGTTCAAGCACACGCTGAGGCGAGCCCCCTCTAATTCGATTGTTTGGTCCGTACCAAACTTAGCGTTTGGTTAGACGTCCTCTGCGTCTGACCGTCGTTTGGTACGCCTTTTGTACACACATGGTACACAACATAGAAGCGGTTTTCTTTTGGTACTTAAGTCATTTTTGAAAGTCTCTCATTAGGTACCCTACAAGCAGCTTTTTGTAGGTTTGCATGGGTTGGGAGTCGTGGCCAACTTTGATCGATCATATCATCGCGTGCACTCGTGTGTGGTTAGAGCGGCGTATAAACCCTTTGTTTCTAAAGAAAGCGTTTGTTTTAAAGCCACTCACATATAATTTTTGTTGCTATAAAATTTGTACCTCGGAGTAATCGGCCTTTTGCAACCATGGTTGTATTTTCTAGCATTTCTGACTTCTCATTGGCTGGAAAGTGGTTATCCTGCAGTATCGGCAAGTTGTGGTGCAAGAACTACGGCAAGAATCATGGTGTCGTTTGCTAGATTTGTTGCATAGAGCGTTTGTATTATCGCTAGCAAATGCAACCCCGCCCATACAAAAATGCAATGACGCATTTTCTCTCACGGTTGCACGCTGAACACAAAGAGATTTGCTGGCCGGCACCCACTACAAACATGACATCAAAACGCTACAAAGCAATCCTAGTGGAGTTCATGAGCTTTAATGATGGCCGGGCCTACACAACGGAGACGGTGTTCAGCAGCGAGGAGCTTCTTAGCGTTAAGCCGGAGGATGTCTGCAGATGGATGAGCTTTCGTGCCTTCGGAGAAGCGTATCCAGGCGAAGATGCCAAACCTGTTTGCGCTAGGTCCTCAACTCTTGCCTACGCAAAGAAAGCGATTTCCAGTTTTATGCCTCGTATTGCTGTTTCGTGGGACTCCATCCGAACAGAAGGCAATCCTACGCGCTCACAGCTGGTAAACAAGGTCATTAAAACAGTGAAACACTTCGAGGTTCGTCGAGAAGGGGTGCAGTCGGCAGCTCGTCGTCCAATAGAGTACGAAGAGTTCCTCAACCTGATTGAGCTGGTACACGCTACACAAGACAACAAGAACCTGAAGTACGTCGTATGCAGTGTATTAACGCTACAGTGGCATATGATAACAAGAGTCGACGACATGATGCAGCTCAAGTTTGATAGTTTCTCCCACAATGTCCAGCACCCACGGACACTATTGTGTCAGCTTCGGTGGTCGAAGAACATTTCAGAGGAGCGTGACGCTCCAGAACAAATATTGTTGGGAAGCGTGGGTCCACGGCTGTGTGTCCTTCTTAATCTTGCTATTCACGTCGAGATGCTTGCTGATCGCGGCAATTCGTCTTTCCTTTTCGGGAATCCGCAGGATGAAGATCGAGTAGCTCACCGCTTTCTACAAGAGATGTTTGACAAAGAGGAATTCCACAAGCTTAAGGGAGGTAATTTAGGTACTCATAGTTTGCGTAAGGGAGCTGCGACGTATGGTACGAGAAGTGGTTTGCCAAAAGACTTCATTAACCGACGCGGAAGGTGGCGCACGCAGAAAAGTGTGTATATCGACGATACACAGCCGTATCCGGACGCTGTTGCAGCAGGTGTGTTGACGGGGCCCCAGGGGCCATGCTTTTACGCCGCCAAGGATGGAATAGAAAGTATCACCGATGATCGACTCGTAAATCAGATTTGCAGTCATATCAAGATGAAAATGGGGAGAGATATAGCCCGAGAGCTTGGTGTCTTGCTGTTGTGGGCTGCCCTGATCCCTGTTGGTACCTTCGACAACGATCTAGTTCCTGCACCACTTAAGCAGCGAATCGTCGCTGCGTACGCTAACGCTAGAGGCAACGTGGAATTTAATCAAGTACAGCGTGTACCTATTCAGGTTACTGGCGAAGGCGCCCAACTGCAGTTGATTGAGCTCCATGAAAGTAGCTCCAACATTTCTGTCGGCGAACCTGTTACACAGCAGATCCGTCGCAGCGGTATGACTATGGACAGCACTCAAAAAGAGTTTACAGCTGTTCACTCACAATTATTTAGTGTCAAACACCAGATCGGTAGCGTGATGAATGAAGTTCTCCGTCTGAGAACAGATATGCACCGCGAGTATCAGAGAACACAGGCCGTGCTACGTCGAATAGCACTGCAGCCAGTGGCTCGCACAGTACAAACACCTGGTGCTACAGTTCGTTCCTCTCGCGAAGAACCTATGCACTGTACTGTACGCCGCATATCAGCTACATACATTTTCTCTACGGGTCTACTTATAATAACCATAATTGACACCTCTCATGTTGTGCTGTTATCTTACCGCTGCCTATAAAACCTTATTCTACGCCCTTGTCGGCAACGCGTCTACCTATTAAGAAGTATAAGAATTTTGTTGTCTAAAAACCCGCTTAGAAAACAATGGTCAAGTTCAATTCGCTTACAGTAGTAATTGTCATCAGCACATATAACTTCTTTTTGTTCACACGTCAATCTAACACTATGTATCTTTGTGGATCAAGTGACAACGTTTATAAGCACAGTTTTGTTCTTACGGCCAGTCTACACGACCGGCTACTGCTGTACATGTAACATGTACGATTTAGCAATACCAGAAACCCACTCAGATAACCTATTAATGCTAGTATTTCTACAGAAAATATTTTGAAATTATCATTTTAGTCAGTGTAGCACGCATATCCTACTGAGTACGGAGTATTTAGTATACTTAAACCATGTCCTCGGAAACACGCATGCTTACGTGTACGCTAAGCACCCTGCCCTCCGTTTACTGTAGTATTCAAATATCAATAACAACTTGCATTATGAAAAAGTATATAGTAATTAAACGATGCCGCCTTCGGATAATGTATAGCCTTGTGCAAATCCCCATATGTAAACAGGGAAACACATGCATTTATTGATGTCAACCACACTATCTAGTTTTAACCAATTGAAGACACCTTCGCTGCGCTCGCCAGCCAGTAGAAATATTTAAATTATTTTATCCAATGATTTGTCCGGAAAAGCGTGACAGGCACGACACTTTAGTGTGACGGACAGACAGGTTGCTGCAGTAGATGTTTAAGACTAGCGGTCCGGGCGTCGGCTCCGCGGACGCTAGGGCATGGTTGGTTGGTGTAGTGTGGGCCGACCACCTCCGCTGCGCTGCGGTGGGCTTAGAATTTCTACTCAAAGCGAAGCAACATATAGTACATGTATACTGTGATCTACGTATATTACGTTCCAAAACAACACCGCACACAGTATCCTTAGTGCTCACATGTTATGGTAGACACGACCAGGGTTTAACGTGATCTGCAAGAAGAGCACCATCTTACCCGGGAAGGTTATGTCTGTAATCTCATTTTAGCGCATTGCTCCCAAAAAATCACGAATCGGAGGCGCGCGTGGTTGCAAAGCTAATATATGCTGTACGGAAGACGGGTCAATATCAATGATGCTACGAAGTATGCGTAGATCGGTGAGGAATCCCAGTGTAGCTGGAGTAAATACGCCTACTCAAACATATTACCCATCTGCACGTCATCGCCGTGAGGCAGTCGACACATATCATCTATTGCGACGGTATAATAGAGCAATGTTAATCAGCTCCTCGCGCGATGTATCTTTTAGGATAGGTAGTATTTGCCGATGGTCGCCACAAATATCAATATTATGCTTTGAAATTATTCTGCTGAGCTGTTTGTGATGTTACTGAAGGGTATTTGCACTATCTTCCGCATGCATTGATCTTACTTGCATAGCTGACGTACTTTCTGACTTATTTGCATAGCTACTGACTGACAGAGTGGCGTAAATCCTTTCCAGCTGACATTATACTGGGTCCGATATGTACGACGAACATACGAAGCCACATAACTGTAGGCAGATTATCAGATCGTAGATATCTTAGACTTGATTCGGTTCGTCGCTCATGTACATTATATGAAGTACTTTTCCTGCCTACTTTTTAACTCGGCGTGCTATTTGATGTATCCGTGCATATATTACGAGGTCGTTAATGTGTGTATATCACGCGCTCGTGATATCTAAAGCTTATGTATAGGATCACTGTCGCTTTCTCGGTTAGTTTGCGTCGTCGTGCTGGCTTACTGTGTTTACGCTTCTGATGTATCAGTCTATATGACCAAGCAGGTCACTAACTGGACACAGGCCATACTGCAGCGATACTGGCAAGCTGACCGCGCGTCTGTCACCTGTATTCAACGCAATATCTACGCGCGCGGCGGGTACACCTTAATACACCTTATAGCCACCCGCGACTGAGCCGAGCTCTTATCTCGACCATTATGGACATGGAGGCAAAGTATAGTACTGCATACAGATACATCGACCTGCCACGCACACCTGTATGGTCAGCACTACCGCACACGTGCTCGTATCTATGTAGTGTAACGGGCCAGGTATTTACTCCGTTACTTGCTTACACTATAGTGTTGAGGAAGCTCGCAATAGGACGACTGAGTCTTAGGTTTAAGGAAAAATCAACTCTGACTTTATTTTAGGACCAAGGCCGCAGCCCTGGCCACTCAAATACACGTCATAGTCCAATTGGCTAATAATGGGTCTGGCTCCCCATATATCAGCCAATGGCATGACAGCATTTCAGCACACGCTAGTCGTGTGCTGATGCACCTACTTATGTAAAGAAATCTACCTACTTATGTAATGGAGGGGCCCATTACATTACCCCCCTCTTAAAGTTGCACTTACGCAACATAAGCACTGATGAAGAACATTGGAGAAGACGGCTGGAACGGCGGAGACAGCGGCGACATCGGCCACACTCACGACATCAAGCCACTGGCGTATCAACAAGAAACACCACGCTCGGCAACGAGCGTGCAGAGCGAGAAGCCATCTCAGACAACAGCTTGGAGGCCACCGTCGCTGGCGCTGGTGTCGACACACGTGGGCTTCGAGGCGCCAGGTGAGGTTCTGGTGGAGTGAAGCTTGGATCTCTGGAATTGTCCTGAGGCGCATCAAATTCTCTGCGACGTCGTGTCCGAGCGGGTAACGGAGCATGCTCACGCGCAGTACGCGTGAGTTCGATTCCCACGGAGACCAAACTCCGCGACAAGAGCACGAGCAAGTGTTTTTGCAAGGAAACGCTGGTACGATGATCACCACAGACGCAAAGACTGAGCGCCGACTGGAGACTTCCTTGTGCTTGGGGATACGCTCATCGTGGAACGTCCACGATGTTCTAGCAGACCACGAGGATCACGAAGACAGCGCACGAGGTACTTGAGACTGCGAATACGGGGACGACAACTACTTCGCTCAGTTGACTGAGCGACGATGTGCGACTGCACAGCGTACGAAGAAAGTATCTTGTAGACCCAGGCGACTGCGACGTCGGAATATAGGTGACCTGCGAGCTGGGGTTTCACTCGTCGTCGTGGAACCTCGCGTCACTCACGCCGCACTCACTCACTCACTCATTTGTTCACTCGGCTTACTCACCGAGTGGCTCAGCGGTACAGTGCCGAGTTCTCGTGTAACTGGTCACCGGTTCGATCCCGGCGTCAACTCCAGTTTTCTTCTTAATCATCATGGCGAGCGCCTCCGTGTACCCGCGGAGGCTGGTCGCCTTCTTCACCGCGGATATCAGCACCCGGCTCACTCACGCTTCGGAACGTGAGTGTCTTCTCGTATTCGTTCACGATGTCGGGAACGTCTTCCCGCAAACGACTGCGCGGCTCCCAAGTATCTTCACCTGGGGGGAGTCCCAGCCAACGCACGCGATAGTGTTGTTCCTTGTCCCGCAGGGCGCGACCCTGTGGAAACAGTCAGTGTGACCGTCACGGGTACCATGACACTGGCGAAAGTCGTGGTCGACGATTCGCTCAACGATCCAACGCTGAGCGCCCGAAGAGTCGATCAAAGGAGGAGGACCATCTCGCTGGAAAGTTGCCGCGTCACTCGAGGACAAATCAGCGTCCGGGATCTCGGACGGATGGTATTTCTTTAAACGTCCGACGTAGAACGTCGGATGTAGCCGTAGTGTCGAAGGAATATCCAGAGTGTAAGCGTCACCAATGGTCTTGATCACCGTAAACGGCCCAATAAAGCGCGGCGCGAGTTTGTTCGCGCCGAGGTTGGTAACCGCAGAGTTTCTGATACCTTCAGTCGACAGGAGCACGCGTTCGCCTGTCGTAAAGTGGCCGTGTTCTTGCGGCCGATCCTATCGGCGTTCTCCTTCTGCTTGTCCACTGCATCCTGCAGTGCGTCTCGAACATAGCGGGTGACCGCTTGGCGCTGTAGTACGAAGTCGGAGACGACTGCGGAGTCGATTGGTCGCGCCGCATGCTTCGGCGCGTAGTTAGCTGGCGCAAGTGAGCTCGATGCGGAGCGTGTCGCTGCGTTGACCGACGTGGGAACAGGGGATACACTCGAGATATCATTAGCAACCGGTGTATGTACCGGTTGACCCAGTACCGGTGTAGCCGCCGGAGACATCGCAGATGGAGTAGACGGCTTGTCGGCAGCTTCTTCCCCACCCAGAGTGGAGACACGCGGCGCTGTGGGATGGCCCACGGCGAGGAGAGCAGGGACACGCGGGTGTCGCGCGTTATTAACGAAGAAGGGCGTCAGCCTAGTCGACGCGTGTACCGCGTTGTTCAGAGCGAACTCGGCCAGTGGCAGAAACGAGCTCCAGCTGGAGAACGACGTCGCGTAGCTTCGAAGGACGTCTTCGAGGACGCGATTTACGCGCTCCGTCTGGCCGTCCGTTTCCGGATGGGCTGCTGTGGACATCATTAGCTTCGAGCCCAGTAGCTCGAAGAGCTTTGACCAGAAGGCCGACGTGAAGCGCGGGTCGCGGTCGGAGACGATAGATTCGGGAAGGCCATGATGACGGAAGACAGCATCGAGGAAGTGCACCGCGGTATCTGCCGCGGTGATCGCATCCGACACCGGAATCAGGTGAACCATCTTGCTGAAGCGGTCTACGAATGCCAAGACACCTGATCTATCTTTAGCATCGGGTGGGAGCCCGAAGATGAAGTCCATCGACACCGAGCGCCAGGCCTCGGTGGCCACTGGTAGAGGACGCAAGGGAGCCTGCGAAGACGAGGCAGGTTTCATGCGCTGGCAGGTCTCGCAGGTGCGCACCCACTTACGCACCCATTTGTACAGGTGTGGCCAATAAAAGTCGCGTGACACAGCGGCAAATGTCTTCTCGCGACCGAGATGAGCGCCCAGCGGGGCATCATGAAACTCATGGATAATCCGTGAGCGCAGATCGGGGTCGTTAGGGACAACGACACGTGGGGCATCGAAGTTGTCGATGCTGTACGCCAGCAGCTCGTCCTCGAGACGATATCGGTGGATTTTGTTTCGTACAGAGCGGGAAAGGGCTCCCAGTGTGTCGGCGCTGGGAGAGCAAAGATGCTTCAGGATACTGGAGCACGTCGAGTCATGTTCGTAAGCAGCTCGGATCTCGTCGCGAAGTGGCATTACCGGGGAGACGCTCGTCAGGTTGACGCCTGACGCCTCGCACGTGGCACACTCGTCTACATCGTCTTCATCCAGCGAAGCTTGTCGACCCAATGCACCGCGTGGGTCGTAGTCGGGACGCCGAGACAAAGCGTCGGCGAGAATGTTGTTCTTGCCGGGTTTGTAGTGGACAACGAAGTTGTACTCGGAGAAGAACGAAAGCCAGCGGGCCATCCGCTGGGAGAGATGAGGACTCTTCATCGCTGTCCTCAGCGATGCATGATCGGTGTACACCGCGAAGGTATCCTCACCCAACAAGTACACTCTGAACTTGATCAGAGCGTAGCGCATCGCAAGGAGCTCCTTGTCGTGAACAGGGTAGTTGCGCTCCGCCGACTTCATCTGCCTAGACTGGTAGCTTACGACACGCTCTCGATCTTCTTCATCGAATTGCATCAGCGCACAGCCGATGGCGAAATCGCTCGCGTCGCAGACGACGTGAAAAGGCTTCGAGTCATCCGGGAGCGCGAGGATTGGGGCCTCGGTGAGACTCTTCTTCACCGAGTCGAAGGCGGCTTGATGTGCGGAAGTCCACGACCACGACACATCTTTCTTCAACAACGAAGAGAGCGGCTGGATCAATCCGGCGTAATTCTTCGTGTACTTGTGGAGATAATTTGCGAGACCCAGCCACTGACGCAGTTCAGTGGGATTCTGTGGCGTAGGCCACGCACATATCGACGACACTTTCTCGGGGTCGGCGCGGACGCCGTTCTTGCTCACAAAGCAGCCAAGCACCGGAATCTCCGGCGCGCAGAATATACACTTCTTCAAGTTGGCATACAGCTTGTTTTCGCGCATCACTTGGAAGACTTGCCTCAGATGCTTCAAGTGGACTTCAAGCGCGCTGAGGCCTCCCTCAGCGCGACTGTGTACGAAGATGTCATCGAAATAACTCGGTGCGAAGTCGCGGAGCGGGCGCAGCACATGGGATACCATGCGATTGAACGTGGCGGGAGCATTCTTCAACCCTTGCGGCATAACAAGCCACTCCCAGAGCATACCACTGGGAGTGCTTACCGCTGTGAGCGGTATATCGCTCAGCCTCATGAGGATTTGGTAGAACCCATCGGTCAAGTCGATGGCGCTGAAGACCTCACTACCCGACATTGCGTCGAGCACCATGTCCTTCCGAGGAATCGGCGTCTGGGCAGGGATGGTAGCGTCGTTTAGCTTGTTGAAGGCATGGACGATGCGCCATCCGACCGTGGCTTTCTTCACACAGAAGGTCGGACTGGAGTGCGGCGATGTGCTCTCACGCACATGACCCGCCTTGCGGCGGCTCTCGAAGAAGTCATCGATAGCTTGGACCTGATCTCGCGGGAGCGGCCACTGCCGCGTCACACAATACTTCGAGCCGGGCACGAGATCAATCTCGTGGCGAATTCCTCGGTCAGCTGGCAACTCAGCTGGGATCTTATCCGGAAATACATCTTCATATTCGCGGGCGGTCTCGTAGACTGGATTGCCGGATTCGCGTAGCGCGTCCCAAGACTGCGCTGCGAAGCGCTCCTCGCGGGCCGACTTCGGCTCAGCGCTCTTTGGGCGCGAGGGAGCGTCGCCGTCACTGACTGCATTCACTTCGAGCGACGCCGAATCGGCGTCGGTGATCAGGCAAACCTGTTCGATTTCATCGTCCTTGAGGCCGCGAAGGAAGTTCTTCCAGGAGAGACCTGGAAGTCGAGTGATCGACCCTGCCTCGCCAGGCGGGTTTGCAAGCTCGAGTGTTCGTCGGCGGCCAGAGGTACCTTCCACATACTCAAGCACGCAGACCGACTCCGTCGGTGAGCTGTCACTTGGTACGGGCTCTCGGCGAGGTTTCAGCCGACGCCGCTTCGACTTCCGCCGCCTCGAGTTCGAACTCGAGGATGATGAGTCGCTCTCGCTGGACGAGATGTCACCCCCCTCTAGCGGGAGCCCCTGCTCGACCGCGGTAGTGCTCAGCGGGAGCGCCAACTGCTCGACCACCGGCTCAATTGACGGGAGCCCCTGCTCGACCGCCATCTCGTTCGTCTGCGGGAGCCCCTGCTCGACCGCCATCTCGTTCGTCTGCGGGACCCCTGCTCGACCGCCATCTCATTCGTCTGCGGGAGCCCCTGCTCGACCGCCGTCTCGTACATCTGCGGGAGCCCCTGCTCGACCGCCAGTTGGTCTTCATCCCCGCGGCGCCGCGGGGACTCGTCAGTTAACAGCACTGCGCAAGCCGTGCAGAGAGGGCCATCGCTCACTCTGTGCACAACGTGCGTCGTGGATGACCGGTCCACGACGGTGACGTGAGGCCAATCCTTCTGGGCGACCAGGAGGTGCGTGAACACCTCGCTCACATCATAATCACTGCGGCGCTTGACCGACCGGGCCAACCAGTCAATCTCTGGTTGATAGCGCGTCAGCCACGGCATACCCAGGATGCAGTCAAACGCGTAATTCATCTCAATGACGAGGAAGTCGTCGTTGCTTCGGAAACCGTCGAACGTGTACGGAAGGGTAATCTCGCGCCGCGCTACGCGGCGTGATTTCCCATCGGCCAACTTGACAGCGACCTCCCCTCTACCTTTGCGGACAGTGATGTCCGACGGGAGTACCGACAAGCACGACGCGCGGAAGAAGTTGTTGGTCGCTCCTGAATCAAGGAGCGCTCGCAGTGGTTGCCGGGCACCGGCGACATGAAGACTGACAATGATCAATCTTGAATCGCTCGGCGTGGTGGTGGCATGAAAGTGTGCATGCAGCACAGGAGGGCTAGGAGGTTGGGTTGCCACCGGGGGACCCGGACCTCCATTCCAGCCAGTAGGGCGCCCCGCACCTACTGACCCTGACCGTTTTTTGGCTGGTCAGAACTCACGGGCTCGGCATCGACATGCGCAAGCACTGGAGCTGGCGCGCGGCACTCCGCCGCGCGATGACCGACCTTCCGACAGCGGAAGCAGGTGAGAGAACGATTGTTCCGAGCACCGCTCCGACGCGCTGCATAACGCTGACGATTGCTCGTCGCATCGATAGCGTCGATGTCCATGGGCTCGGGCGCAGAATCCCGAGCAGAAGCAGGTAGCGCGTGAGCGTATGACGCCGCAACCACGTAGTCCTCGCGTAGGGCGAGGGCGAATGCCTCTTCGAGCGTAGAGGGGTCCGATCTTGTAAGGCAGTAGCGCGTCATGCCTTCGCGCATACCGAACACGAATACATGAACCTGAGAGGCCATATCGATCGGCTTAGACACGATGCACGACGCGAGGTGTCGTGTCTTCTGGACGTAGTCGCGCATAGTCATCGTGCCTTGCCGAAGGGCGAAGAAGTCTGCCCGAATTCGGGATTCATCTTGCGGCAGCTCGAACGCGAGCCGAAGGTCACTCTGGAGGGTATCCAGAGTGGGGAAGACGTTGGGATCGACAACCAACTTGCCGAGAGCCCATTCCTTGGCTTTCCCAGACAGCCGCGAGAGGAGGAAATGGACCTTCGCGGAAGGCGCCTCGATCAACCTCGAGGCGATGGCGATGTCGATCTCTCGAAACCAGCGATTCAGCGGAAGTCGATCTCCTCCGGCACCGGAGTAGGTGGACGTCTCTAGCTTCACGACGTCATTCGTGGAGATACGCGAGAGAGTTGACACTCGCCGATTCGCATCGGCGAGCTCGCGTTCCATGAATTCTTGTGCCGCAACGCGCTGCTCGTCGGGCGTCGCTGAGCGCAGCAGCGACGTGACGACGGCTTCTCCGGACACCCCCGCAAGGCGGTGGAGAGCTTCCCACTCGATTCGAGTGAGATGGAGAAAGGCAGCGTGGTCGAGGTCTTGGCTCATGTCGAACTTGGTCGTTGGAAGGACTACAAAGTGCTACCAGGTGTAACGGGCCAGGTATTTACTCCGTTACTTGCTTACACTATAGTGTTGAGGAAGCTCGCAATAGGACGACTGAGTCTTAGGTTTAAGGAAAAATCAACTCTGACTTTATTTTAGGACCAAGGCCGCAGCCCTGGCCACTCAAATACACGTCATAGTCCAATTGGCTAATAATGGGTCTGGCTCCCCATATATCAGCCAATGGCATGACAGCATTTCAGCACACGCTAGTCGTGTGCTGATGCACCTACTTATGTAAAGAAATCTACCTACTTATGTAATGGAGGGGCCCATTACATGTAGACAGCAACTTAATCGTCGCGTGTAGTGCTCACTCGATGCTGTAGTTTCAATTTCTGAGCGCACATTAATGGAACATACGCTGTGAGCGCTGATGGCACAGATAGCATGGATTGTATGTATCCAAGTGAGCGAGTGTACTCTCGATCTATTGTTACGCGGAAGCAGATAGGGGCGGTCAGCTTGCAAGGGTTCACAGTAGATACCGTGCGCTAATTAATTTTTGAAACGCGCTACCCTCTGTAGGTGCGTCAACACTATTGGCAGCGCCATAGTCAGTTTACCGTATGTGCGGCTCCAAGCCTCGTACCGTCAACCAGTATACTAAATACAAATATAGGTAGGAAAATGGGGGCCTAAAAGGGTGTATTTACCAATTACTTGCTCTTCTGCTGCTTCTTTTGCTCGATGTACTTGGCGTTTCGGGCGGTCAGCTTGCGAGGGCGGCTGCGCCTCTTTTTCTTCTTGGGGTACCAGTCAGGACCCATCGCCTTCTTGACGTTCGCCAGGCTTTCCTGGCGGCGCATTTCGGCCGAATCAGGTGGTGGGGGCTTTTCCTCCCAGAACTCAACCGCTTTTGGGCCGTTCTCGCAGGCAATACAGCGCCGCACGATGTCCCGCCCGCTGATTGTACGGAATGCGTAGCCGTACTGCAGCTTCCCGCAGCAGACACAGCGCGCTCGGGGGTCCGTCGTAGACCGCTGCGGGCTCAGCAGAAGCGGGTCAATCTTCGCCTCGCATTGCTTGCACGTAGGGCCCACCAGTATGTTAGCAAAATATATTGTTTTAACCAATTACTTGCGTCCAAATATTAGCCAATTGCACAGTACTGTAAGGCTGGTATTTATTATTAGGCAAAATATTAAAATGTTTTATACTATTACTATTTGGCTTTGCTTTAATTTATTATTATTATATTTCCAAACAAATACATACTGTACATGCAATATAAATTGACTAAAACGATTATCTATCGTGCGCGCATGCATTCGTCGGGTGCGGTGCACGGGAGCAGATACCGCAATGACCGTGCAGCCGCGCGCCTTCATTGCACGGTGGCAGTGGTGAGTGCCAGGTGAAGTAAAAAAGATATATATTCGCAAAGTCCCTACAAAAAGCGCTGGTCGTGAAGCCTACTTTAATATTAAAAAATACTATCGTCTCTACTTTAGAAAGTGTGTGGAAAATACCATCGCCGAGCTCTTACAATGCGGCCTGTGAAGCTTATATTAACAATATTAATAATATTAATATCGTCTTTACTTTGAAAAGTGTGTGGAAAATAGCATCTCAGAGCTCTTACAAAATACTGATCTGTGAAGTCTACATTAATAATAATAAATATCTCTATTTGTGAAGTGTGCAGACCTCTTAGAAAATAAAGTGGTTACTGTGCCCGATTTGCAGTACATACGACAGGTTTTGCGTAGCTAAGTGTCAATAATCAATCATCTGCGCAGCTCGCCTGGCTGTTTGCAACCAATCGATGCGTTTCGTGCTCGACAGAAATATTAACCTTATGTCCAATCGCGAGGGAGAGAGACGGTCTGATCGTGCGACAGATCCAGTCAGTGTCGCAGGTCGGCAGGTACTGCCCAATCAGGGCGCGAGTTAATTGTGTAACGCTTTTGGATACTACTCTGTTCCATGTCAAATCTAGCGCAACGAGCGACCGCACAAAAATAAATGATATCATTGGCTATTATTAGGCTAAGAATAGAGATTTGCTATTTTCTAATTTGTGGCTACCAGCTACATAATACGTGTCAGCTGTGCCGATAAGCATGATGTGCTGCCGTCTGATCGCTCTAACGGCAGGCACAACAAATGTTGATGTTGTCAATATCGCTATCAAATACCAGCCAGCTAAGTCGCCCGATATGAACGTACTCGAATTAAGTCTGTTTAACTTGCTACAGTCGGCTCAATACCGCACACCTACGTACAAGATCGATGCTTTAATTGCGGAAGCTGAAAAAACTTACTGTGATCTTTCTAGTAGGACTATTGATAAGTGCTTTTTGACAGCACAAAAAATACCAGAATCTGTCATTGCGTGTGATACATACAAACTCCCCCGAGTTTCGAAGCACCACATTCGCAACGGAGTACTTATAACCTCATTGCCTTGCGACCCTTTGGCAAAAAGGGCCAGGAGACACTTAAAAAATTGAGGGCCACCAACTCAAAATTAGTATCTTTTATTTTATGATGAACTCTTTTCTACACACCTTGTTTTATTTATTTTCACCTTTTGCGAGATCTAAAATTTGTCAGATTGTAAATACATAGATGTAATTGGTCAAAAGCGTTTTTCAGGCAAACGCGGCACAGACAGCAGCTTTTGAAGAACTATTTTCACATCTTGTAAGACCGTAACAAAATCGATATCTTCTGAACACCTCAGCAATTTTCCAACACTGGGAAGCCCACTGCGAAACCAGACGTCCACCCCGTCAAAACGAATGACGCTCTTTTGCTCTGTACTTCGCTGCTGTTTGACTATGATCTACCAAAAAAATACTGCTTTATACAGCTAAGGCAGGGCTTTCCGTAGTGGGCTCGTTTAGCTAAATCACACCATTAGTTTAACAAATATGTCAGCAAAGGAGAAGTGTTAGATTTGAGATGGAACAGAGTGGTATAATTGTAATTTTGGCATAGTTAGGTCGAGTCAGAAAGATAGGCGCGAGGTGGTACGATGGGAGGAAACTGTATTAGACAGGCTCCCTGTACCGGCATGCGAAAAGGCAGCAAAAGCAGCAAGACGGGGAATGGAA
>NW_003303731.1:1301046-1303838 GCF_000142945.1 Phytophthora infestans T30-4
TGATGGCTTCGAAAATTGGCCATACATCCGGTGGAGCGAATCCCAAGGTTACCTGGGAGTTAAAATTTCCTACTCAAACATCTTACCAATCCTGCACGTAGGCAGTCGACCACCGTATTCTTTGAATGGCGACGGGTCTATTAGAGCACGGTTTGGGTCGGCTCCTCGCGTGAGGTATCTTTTTTCAGGTAGTATTTGCCGATGGTCGCCACAAACACCAATATTATGCCTTGAAATTGTTCCGCTGAACTCTTTATGATATTACTGTAGGGCAATCCACTATCTTCCCGCATACATTGATCTTACGTGCATAGCTGACGTTCTTACTGGCTCCGTAGCTACTGACTGACAGAGTGGCGTAGATCCTTTCCGAGTGGCATTTACTGGTTCAGATATGTATGCCGAACACAGGAAGCCAGATGACTGTAGGATGATTATCTGATCGTATACATCTTAGACTTGAATCGAATAGTAGCTCATGTACATTAAATTAAGTACTTTCGCTGCCTACTTATCAACTCGGCGTGCTTTTTTATGTGTCCGGTCCTTATCCCGCAAGGTGTATATACCACGTGCTCGTGATAGCCGAAGCCTATGCATAGGGCCACTGTCGCTTTCTCGGTGCATTTGCGTCGTCGTGCTGGCTTACGGTGCTTACGCTTCTGATGTGTCAGGCTATATGGCCAAGCAGGTCACTAACTGGACACAGGCCATACTGCAGCGATACAGGTATGCTGAACGCGCGTCTGCTAGCAGTAGCCAACGCGATATATACGCGCGAGGCAGGCACACCTTATAGTCATCCGCGACTCAACCGAGCTCTTATTTCGGTCATTATGGACAGGACACCAAAGTACAATATTGCGTTCAGACACATCGACTTGCCACGTCCATCTGTACGGTCTGCACTGTCACGCAGTGGTAGTATCTATGTAATCAGCAGCTCATTAGTCGCACGTAGTTCCCACTCAATACTGTGGTTTAAATTGTGAGCGCCAATTAGTGCAATACACGCTATAAGGGCTGATGGTACAGATAACATGGTTTTGCGTATGCCCACGTGAGCGAGTGTACGTACCATCTACGGTGACGCGTATGTAGATAGAGACGGCCAACTTGCATAGGTACACAGTACATACCTCGTGTTAGTTATTATATGAAACGCGCTACGCTCTATAGGTGCGTCAACACGCTTGGTAGCGCCACAGTCAGCTTACAGTATGTGCGACCCCAAGCCTTGTACCGTCAGCCAGTATACAAAACTATGCGGGGTAAGGGCTATAAGGATGTATTTCCAAATCACCTGCTCTTCTGCTGCTTCTTTCGCTCGATGTACTTGGCGTTTCGGCCAATAAAAGTGACTAAAAACACTATGCAGCGTGCGCGCATGCATTCGTCGATGCGGTACACGGGAGCAGTTAGCGCAATGGCCATGCCGCCGTACGCCTTCTTGCACGCTGACAGTGGAGAGTGCCAGAAGAAGTAAAAAATAATTTTTGCAAAGTCCTTACAAAAAGCGGTGGCTAGCGTGCCCGATTTGATGCACATTGGACAGGTTTTGCGTAGCTAAATGTAAATATAGAATTGTCAACACTACTCGCTTTGGTGTTTGTATCTAATCGATGCGTTTCGTGCTTGGCAGAAATGTTTACCTTACGTCCAATCGCGAGGGAGAGAGACGGTCTGATCGTGCGACAGATCCAGTCAGTGTCGCAGGTCGGCAGGTATTGCCCAATCAGGGCGCGAGTTAATTGTGTAACGCTTTTGGATACTACTCTGTTCCATGTCAAATCTAGCGCAACGAGCGACTGCACAAAAATAAATGATATCATTGGCTATTATTAGGCTAAGAATAGAGATTTGCTATTTTCTAATTTGTGGCTACCAGCTACATAATACGTGTCAGCTGTGCAGATAAGCATGATGTGCTGCCGTCTGATCGCTCTAACGGCAGGCACAACAAATGTTGATGTTGTCAATATCGCTATCAAATACCAGCCAGCTAAGTCGCCCGATATGAACGTACTCGAATTAAGTCTGTTTAACTTGCTACAGTCGGCTCAATACCGCACACCTACGTACAAGATCGATGCTTTAATTGCGGAAGCTGAAAAAACTTACTGTGATCTTTCTAGTAGGACTATTGATAAGTGCTTTTTGACAGCACAAAAAATACCAGAATCTGTCATTGCGTGTGATACATACAAACTCCCCCGAGTTTCGAAGCACCACATTCGCAACGGAGTACTTATAACCTCATTGCCTTGCGACCCTTTGGCAAAAAGGGCCAGGAGACACTTAAAAAATTGAGGGCCACCAACTCAAAATTAGTATCTTTTATTTTATGATGAACTCTTTTCTACACACCTTGTTTTATTTATTTTCACCTTTTGCGAGATCTAAAATTTGTCAGATTGTAAATACATAGATGTAATTGGTCAAAAGCGTTTTTCAGGCAAACGCGGCACAGACAGCAGCTTTTGAAGAACTATTTTCACATCTTGTAAGACCGTAACAAAATCGATATCTTCTGAACACCTCAGCAATTTTCCAACACTGGGAAGCCCACTGCGAAACCAGACGTCCACCCCGTCAAAACGAATGACGCTCTTTTGCTCTGTACTTCGCTGCTGTTTGACTATGATCTACCAAAAAAATACTGCTTTATACAGCTAAGGCAGGGCTTTCCGTAGTGGGCTCGTTTAGCTAAATCACACCATTAGTTTAACAAATATGTCAGCAAAGGAGAAGTGTTAGATTTGAGATGGAACAGAGTGGTATAATTGTAATTT
>NW_003303731.1:1304938-1311666 GCF_000142945.1 Phytophthora infestans T30-4
TCTTCGCCTCGCATTGCTTGCACGTAGGGCCCACCAGTATGTCTAGTTAAAATATATTGTTTTAACCAATTACTTGCGTCCAAATATTAGCCAATTGCACAGTACTGTAAGGCTGGTATTTATTATTAGGCAAAATATTAAAATGTTTTATACTATTACTATTTGGCTTTGCTTTAATTTATTATTATTATATTTCCAAACAAATACATACTGTACATGAATATAAATTGACTAAAACGATTATCTATCGTGCGCGCATGCATT
Source organism: Phytophthora infestans T30-4 (assembly GCF_000142945.1). NCBI lineage: Eukaryota > Oomycota > Peronosporomycetes > Peronosporales > Peronosporaceae > Phytophthora > Phytophthora infestans. The sequence goes on from NW_003303731.1 coordinate 1,305,203, forward strand.
CGTCGGGTGCGGTGCACGGGAGCAGATACCGCAATGACCGTGCAGCCGCGCGCCTTCATTGCACGGTGGCAGTGGTGAGTGCCCAGGTGAAGTAAAAAAAGATATATATTCGCAAAGTCCCCTACAAAAAGCGCTGGTCGTGAAGCCTACTTTAATATTAAAAAATACTATCGTCTCTACTTTAGAAAGTGTGTGGAAAATAGCATCGCCGAGCTCTTACAATGCGGCCTGTGAAGCTTATATTAACATTATTAATAATATTAATATCGTATTTACTTTGAAAAGTGTGTGGAAAATAGCATCTCAGAGCTCTTACAAAATACTGATCTGTGAAGTCTACATTAATAATAATAAATATCTCTATTTGTGAAGTGTGCAGACCTCTTAGAAAATAAAGTGGTTACTGTGCCCGATTTGCAGTACATACGACAGGTTTTGCGTAGCTAAGTGTCAATAATCAATCATCTGCGCAGCTCGCCTGGCTGTTTGCAACCAATCGATGCGTTTCGTGCTCGACAGAAATATTAACCTTATGTCCAATCGCGAGGGAGAGAGACGGTCTGATCGTGCGACAGATCCAGTCAGTGTCGCAGGTCGGCAGGTACTGCCCAATCAGGGCGCGAGTTAATTGTGTAACGCTTTTGGATATATTTGTAATTTTTGCATAGTTAGGTCGAGTCAAAAAGGTAGGCGCGGTCGGTAAGATGGGAGGAAACAGTATAAGGCAGGCCGAGTGTAGCCATGCGAAAGGGTAGGAAAAAGCAGAAAGAGGGGAATGCGACGGACTGATTGACAGGCGGACGGACGGACGGACAGGCTGCAAGTTTAGGTGGCGGGAAATTGTTTACATGATCCCGTATAATCTGCCCCCCCCCCCCTCAGACGCACGCACGCTCTTTATACTCTGCGTACTGTAGTCCAGCTAGCATCTCCACGGTAACAGGAGCTTTATTTCCGTCTAGATGTGATCCAATGCACTGGAGATCATGGTCCGAGGTTGTGCGGTCCTAAGTCGTCTGATCTAGTGTTGTGGTGGCCTCGTGTCTTCTCTTCCTTGCAGCGAGTTCTACTACACGAGTGTAGAATGAGATAGTCTTTCTACCAAATCAAATCACGGTTGCACTGTTGGTCGCACCCTTTGCCAGTATTATTGTGGTACGCCTGGGCTAAAGGCTAAGTTTCAGATTAGAGTAGCTGTTCAAAATGTGGGTCAAATTGTGCACACGAGACAAAGAATGACACGAGTGGGATTCGAACCCACGCCCGAAGACTGGTGCCTAAAACCAGCGCCTTAGACCTCGTATGTAGATATTACATACACCTTGCATTCACAAATAATACTTCACCTGCGTTGTGGAATGAGTCGAGTAAAGTGCAAAACAGGGGTTTGAAACGTGGTTTACTAGACCTTACGCAACCACTTTTGAGCTGAATTTCAGCGCACACCAAGACGAATTGCCGTCTTTAATGTCAGACTAGAATGATTTTGATCCGACTGCTTTCGCAAAGTGCTTGATTTCAGTCTCAGCACCACCATGATGGTGTCCAGTATCGACCAAGAGTGTCGAGAGTAGTGTCTAGGAGGCAACAGATTTTCTGCTGACAGACTACCTGAAAGCTTTAGCGCCTGCTCCTTCGTCTTCATGTGTACTTATTCTAACGTACTCGCCCAAATAAAAGCCCCCTTTCAAGTAAACCCTCGATATACTAGATATAAGTCTAAAAGGACCAGTACAAAGTCCTTGATTATCTTTTTCAGATAAATCTCAATATCGAAAATGTGAGTTGATGATCTGCTACGTCAAAGGCCGGACTACATTAGGGCGCGTGTGTTTGGTAGTTTCTAAGTGCATGCATTCACCAATCGTGGTAGCGATTAGCAAAGGAATCGCAATAAGTTTCTAAAAGCCGCTGTATTTTTGCACTGGAAATAATGGAGGCATCATGATTGTCTGCGCGAAGCTGAATGTGGTTTGAGCTAATTGGCCAGTTTCTTCGATCTAATTGTATTTGAATATTGCATTTGACGGTACTACGGTTTTCAAAGTTTATGCGGAAACAACTAAAACGTGGTTGCGAAAAGTCTCTATGACGGCAAACCTAGACTATTTTCAAGACAATCTTTATGGTCACAACCAACGAGTACCAATTTGAACATCCCCCCTACTACCCTGACACAAGTGATATCTACTAACTCGCCATGGAGGAACATGCAGTCTGGTAGTAATTTGAAATGTATATTGGTTGTTCTTTAAATAATTTAACTGCATCCCTACGTTTTAATTTTACTAATGGGCTGAAATTATGACGCACAGCAATACGCTCATCTGACCATGAAGATTGCTAAACCAAGATATAACAGTCGCACTAGTCGTCGTGGTGTTACTCCTTTACACTTTTTGGTTGACGAATGCTATCCAGTCTTTCTAAAAAGTGAAAAGAATTGTCATCCAGAAAATGGTTGTGGGGTGGGGCACGGATGCGCCCGTCATGCTAACCCAGCAAATAATGTTACAGAAGCACAATACGAAGGATTCGTGTAGGTGAAGGTCCAACAGCTATGAAAGCTTTGGTAGCTGGCATCTTGATGGCGGGTCGGGTAAGATTTAAATTTTGTGATTATGGATACTATTTTTATCAGACAAACCGCAACAAACTCGTCTATGTCAGCAGCGTTGGGCAAACTTCCTTGCTACGACGTGCAACACAGGCGCGTGTGGCATTAGTGGTAAGTCAAATTCAAAAATCATTTGACAGAGAATGGAAATGAAAACGAGTTTGGTCTTGCGTTTGGGCATATTGGGCAACGAGCCAGGCTCGCCACTCCGATGGAGTATCGCTCGTTGTCTTGTCATGTGCAACCTTTACGCAGCTGCGCCATATTGACGACCAGCAACGACAGAACGATGCATCAGCTAGAGCAGCAGAAAGCGAGCACGAGTGTAGTACCACTTAAACAGAGGGTCAATCATTTTGGAGCTGCATCTTGGTGACTGTCAAGGTGTAATGGGACTTTCTTCGAAAGCATTGCGCTCACCATTTCGCGAGTCTCTAGTCTGTGTTCTGCCCGATGGGAGAGTTGAGGGTATTGACCATAACGATCAGTAGAATTGTTTAGGTTGCTCTTTAATCAGTGTATCTTCTGCTTAGCATTGTTAGTTTTTAAAACATTTCGTAATTGAGCTTACTAAGCTCTTAGTTACAATGGTGATTTACGCCTATGTGTTCGTGGTTCCGAGCGCTTTGCACCATAGCCACATCCAGTATTCTTCGAGCGTGAAAACGAAAAGCCGATCTAGCGCATGAGAAAAAGAGAACCCAACTCCAACAAATCGTAACTGCGGTGAATACGGCGGAAAAATGAACAACGGGGATCCTCTGGAGTGCACGAGCTCTTCAAGCCCTTTATCCATGTCTATCTTTGCACTGTGATCAATCAAGACCACGATCGATATAGCAGGTAGAAACAAAGTTAGCAATGAACTTACAAATACTAAATTCTTATACAACCTTACCGTGGAAGCGACCACGGGTTCAAATAGGAAGCAATGTTGTTAGCGAATACTTCTTGGAAGCAAAAGGGTTCAAATCTCCTTCAGTTATGTTCCAAGCAAAAAGCCCTTTACGTCAAATGCGATTAAAACTGGTACGCGCTCCTCAATTGAATTAAGAGACACAAAAGCTGGAGTGTTGCGTCGAGACAACGCATTTCGACGCAGCGCATCCCTGCCGTCCTAGGAATACTCGTTGACAAAAACTAGCTGGTCCAAGCCACCGTGAAACGGCTTTAACTTCTGATTGAACGCCTTTATCTAGCTAGGGAATCACTCACGAGCCTTTTGGTGTTCCGTTTTGCTTTTTCTCTGATCAAAGCGTAGAAAGTGGAATATTGCTGGGCTAGACGTTTTTACCAGCGCTTTACCTCTACCTTGACAGCTTCTGGCAGTTCCTCTCGATAGAAACTCGGGTTTAGCTTCATGTAATCCTCTACAAACGCAACTGTAGACGCTGGTCAACGTGCAGACGTGCATGCTGCTTTTTAGGTAGGACATTGTCATTTTTCTTGAATAGCCGGTGCCATCGCTTAATAGAGCGGATTGATTAGCTAAGCACGGCGGCCATCAGTCATTTCAGTGTTAAATATACGACAACGCACCAGCACAAATCAACTGACAGCCGTCATTACCGCTGAGCGAAAAGCAGTCAAACGGAAAGTAAGGTAAAACAAACGTTAGGTAAAAAAAAAGAGACCGCTATTCTGCAGTATTTTATAGAAGTTATACAGCATTTGCTAAAAACATTTATACAACTTCGACGCATCCAATAAAAGAAATTTTGTGACGCTGTTGTTCAGGCCCCATCGGGCGTACGCTGAGATGTACTATGACAATTTATTCGTCCATATTGTGCTCAGCTCGGAAAGTCAGACGTGGAGAGCCCCATGGACCATTTGTGAGCGGTGCTCGAGTGCATGCGCACTATTAAGCTGTGTGCCAACTTGGACAAGTGCGTCTTTGGCGCGGAGGAGATACATTTCCTCAATGGCTTCATTGGGAAGCGTAGCTTGCGGGCAGATTATGCCAAACACAAGGCAATCGTGCAAAAACAATACGCCACTTGCCATTCGGCTTTAAGACACAAAAAGCGGGTGTCGAGTGTGGAGCGCGGTTATCATGTCAATTGAGAAAGACCATGTCCGAAACGGATGAGAACCCCAGGGGGTATCGCTAGAGTCTAGCAGTGTTGGAGAAGTACTTTATTGCTTGCCGCATCACCAGTCATGCCTACGAGATGGAGAATCGACAAAATATGCAATTTTCGTCCATTTTTTGTGCACGTGATTTCCTTGGCTTACGCCACTGGGAGTCGATTTATCTGTTTATATTCATTGCGTGTTTGAGGCATGTATGGCATACACTTCTTGTGCACCAGGTTGACTTGGTCAGGCGCCAAATAAATGATTTGTACCCCTTGTTCACAAGCATATAGTGACGTAACCACTTCGGAGACGAGCAGGCGACCAAATTGTTTGGTCCTTGAACGGGACAGGCATAAGGTACTGCACAGTTGTCCTATTCCGGTGGATTTTGGTTGACCTACCCACTTTCCTCTACACGCGTATTTTTTTACAAGCTAATTTAATGAACTAATAGTAGTATGTAGCAAAACCACAATAGCCTTGTGTTGTTGGTAGCAACGCTGCGTACAATAGGCTTAAAAGTCACGACGCAGTTTTGTCATTTTATCAATATCATTACATAATGTTTCCCCGCAAACTGCACATAAAAAGAAGCCGGGATTATATTACAAACTCACCGAATAAAGATATGAGCGCCCCTCAAATCCGAGATATTTTTTCTGGGTCTTGTATACATAGGGTCACGTATACTAACATGTAAAGTCTATTACATGTAATTGTCTTGAAAATAGTCTAGGTTTGCCGTCCATAGAGACCTTTCGCAACCACGTTTTAGTTGTTTCCGCATAAACTTTGAAAACCGTAGTACCGTCAAATGCAATATTCAAATACAATTTGATCGAAGAAACTGGCCAATTAGCTCAAACCACATTCAGCTTCGCGCAGACAATCATGATGCCTCCATTATTTCCAGTGCAAAAATACAGCGGCTTTTAGAAACTTATTGCGATTCCTTTGCTAATCGCTACCACGATTGGTGAATGCATGCACTTAGAAACTACCAAACACACGCACCCTAATGTAGTCCGGCCTTTGACGTAGCAGATCATCAACTCACATTTTCGATATTTCGATTTATCTGAAAAAGATAATCAAGGACTTTGTACTGGTCCTTTTAGACTTATATCTAGTATATCGAGGGTTTACTTGAAAGGGGGCTTTTATTTGGGCGAGTACGTTAGAATAAGTACACATGAAGAAGAAGGAGCAGGCGCTAAAGCTTTCAGGTAGTCTGTCAGCAGAAAATCTGTTGCCTCCTAGACACTACTCTCGACACTCTTGGTCGATACTGGACACCATCATGGTGGTGCTGAGACTGAAATCAAGCACATTGCGAAAGCAGTCGGATCAAAATCATTCTAGTCTGACATTGATGACGGCAATTCGTCTTGGTGTGCGCTGAAATTCAGCTCAAAAGTGGTTGCGTAAGGTCTAGTAAACCACGTTTCAAACCCCTGTTTTGCACTTTACTCGACTCATTCCACAACGCAGGTGAAGTATTATTTGTGAATGCAAGGTGTATGTAATATCTACATACGAGGTCTAAGGCGCTGGTTTTAGGCACCAGTCTTCGGGCGTGGGTTCGAATCCCACTCGTGTCATTCTTTGTCTCGTGTGCACAATTTGACCCACATTTTGAACAGCTACTCTAATCTAAAACTTAGCCTTTAGCCCAGGCGTACCACAATAATACTGGCAAAGGGTGCGACCAACAGTGCAATCGTGATTTGATTTGGTAGAAAGACTATCTCATTCTACACTCGTG
>NW_003303731.1:1312564-1314595 GCF_000142945.1 Phytophthora infestans T30-4
TCTGGTTTTTTGACACTAAATAATGTGGGTGAACAGCTGTAAACTCTTTTCGAGTGCTGTCCATAGTCATACCGCTGCGACGGATCTGTTGTGTAACAGGTTCGCCGACAGAAATGTTTGGAGCTACTTTCATGGAGCTCAATCAACTGCAGTTGGGCGCCTTCGCCAGTAACCTGAATAGGTACACGCTGTACTTGATTAAATTCCACGTTGCCTCAGCGTTAGCGTACGCAGCGACGATTCGCTGCTTAAGTGGTGCAGGAACTAGATCGTAGTCGAAGGTACCAACAGGGATCAGGGCAGCCCACAACAGCACGACACCAAGCTCTCGGGCTATATCTCTCCCCATTTTCATCTTGATATGACTGCAAATCTGATTTACGAGTCGATCATCGGTGATACTTTCTATTCCATCCCTGGCGGCGTAAAAGCATGGCCCCTGGGGCCCCGTCAACACACCTGCTGCAACAGTGTCCGGATACGGCTGTGTATCGTCGATATACACACTTTTCTGCGTGCGCCACCTTCCGCGTCGGTTAATGAAGTCTTTTGGCAAACCACTTCTCGTACCATACGTCGCAGCTCCCTTACGCAAACTATGAGTACCTAAATTACCTCCCTTAACCTTGTGGAATTCCTCTTTGTCAAACATCTCTTGTAGAAAGCGGTGAGCTACTCGATCTTCATCCTGCGGATTCCCGAAAAGGAAAGACGAATTGCCGCGATCAGCAAGCATCTCGACGTGAATAGCAAGATTAAGAAGGACACACAGCCGTGGACCCACGCTCCCAACAATATTTGTTCTGGAGCGTCACGCTCCTCTGAAATGTTCTTCGACCACCGAAGCTGACACAATAGTGTCCGTGGGTGCTGGACATTGTGGGAGAAACTATCAAACTTGAGCTGCATCATGTCGTCGACTCTTGTTATCATATGCCACTGTAGCGTTAATACACTGCATACGACGTACTTCAGGTTCTTGTTGTCTTGTGTAGCGTGTACCAGCTCAATCAGGTTGAGGAACTCTTCGTACTCTATTGGACGACGAGCTGCCGACTGCACCCCTTCTCGACGAACCTCGAAGTGTTTCACTGTTTTAATGAGCTTGTTTACCAGCTGTGAGCGCGTAGGATTGCCTTCTGTTCGGATGGAGTCCCACGAAACAGCAATACGAGGCATAAAACTGGAAATCGCTTTCTTTGCGTAGGCAAGAGTTGAGGACCTAGCGCAAACAGGTTTGGCATCTTCGCCTGGATACGCTTCTCCGAAGGCACGAAAGTTCATCCATCTGCAGACATCCTCCGGCTTAACGCTAAGAAGCTCCTCGCTGCTGAACACCGTCTCCGTTGTGTAGGCCCGGCCATCATTAAAGCTCATGAACTCCACTAGGATTGCTTTGTAGCGTTTTGATGTCATGTTTGTAGTGGGTGCCGGCCAGCAAATCTCTTTGTGTTCAGCGTGCAACCGTGAGAGAAAATGCGTCATTGCATTTTTGTATGGGCGGGGTTGCATTTGCTAGCGATAATACAAACGCTCTATGCAACAAATCTAGCAAACGACACCATGATTCTTGCCGTAGTTCTTGCACCACAACTTGCCGATACTGCAAGATAACCACTTTCCAGCCAATGAGAAGTCAGAAATGCTAGAAAATACAACCATGGTTGCAAAAGGCCGATTACTCCGAGGTACAAATTTTATAGCAACAAAAATTATATGTGAGTGGCTCTAAAACAAACGCTTTCTTTAGAAACAAAGGGTTTATACGCCGCTCTAACCACACACGAGTGCACGCGATGATATGATCGATCAAAGCTGGCCACGACTCCCAACCCATGCAAACCTACAAAAAGCTGCTTGTAGGGTACCTAATGAGAGGCTTTCAAAAATGACTTAAGTACCAAAAGAAAACCGCTTCTATGTTGTGTACCATGTGTGTACAAAAGGCGTACCAAACGACGGTCAGACGCAGAGGACGTCTAACCAAACGCTAAGTTTGGTACGGACCAAACAATCGAATTAGAGGGGGCG
>NW_003303731.1:1335401-1336291 GCF_000142945.1 Phytophthora infestans T30-4
AACCTAATTGTCCCGATTTAGCTTTTAGTGCTTCAAGTTAATAAATGATAGTTTAGAGTTAGCTTTTGCAAGCTGTCCCCTACGATGTATACGATCCATTGCAATTAGAGTGGTTTGGATCGCTTCCTAGGCGTGCGACAAGTGATTCAAATCGTGTGATCATCCTTTTCATTTTATTGTTAAACGTTATCAGATTTACACTTGGTTTTGCTTGAATATTAAGCATCCGGATGTCTTATGGATGGAACTAATGCGTACGTATCATTTGGCTGTTCTCAGGTCGAGCTGAGAATGAATGAAAGTCGCTATCCTTACCTAAATAAAATTAGCTTTTTATCTGCAATTATGGGCGATTGGGAATCGGATTATGAATCGTGTCAACGCAGATATTCGGTAGTTGATCATTTACGTCTTCTTTCCAGGGTTGGCTTCTATTGAGCCGTCCCTGCAAAGCGAAACTGTCATCTCATTGAAAACATCATAGAAATTGTTCGAGCTGTTCTCAGAACAGGTTAGACCTTCGAAGTGTGGACACGCTGGAATACTTAAGTACTTAGTCGAGAACAACTGGTTGCAGTGAAAGGTGCGAAGATTGCGTGCGTAAAGGCAGTCGAAAAATCAAATTTTCTGCTGCGACCTGGTCTGATTTAAAGCCGACCCCATAAGACAGTCATTAAATTGGAATTCGTGTTTGGGTCCTAATCCAAAAATCCTACGCCAACATTTTAATGGGATCTCAGTTTATTATGCATGTGAAAGGGTCGATATTGTTGTAGTCAGCGTGGATATCACGTCTGCTTTACACGCAGAAGGTCGTCGGGTCGAACCCGGCCGTTGACACCATTTTTAACGACTCAGGGCTTAGAACGAAGGTCTTCATTTTATTGTTG
>NW_003303731.1:1338341-1340252 GCF_000142945.1 Phytophthora infestans T30-4
AACACATCAACAGAGACGAGTATGTTAATATTATGTTGTATCAACAGATGGCGCAGGATTCTAATATTGGACAAGTCAACATAAGTACTTGGGCCAAAAAAAGGTAAGCCGAAGCTTGCCTCACAGTTACCTCATGCAGTACGCGGTCTTGGCACACGCAGCAACAAACACCTTCGTCCCCCACTTGTGGGGCTTGTCCTTGTTGAAGATCCTCATGATTTTGTATCGCGAGCGCGAAGGCAGTGTTGCTTCATCGAAGCTGATGACTGGGGGAGCTCTGTATCCACGAGCGAATGTTCGCTGTAGCACGTCGATCACCGGTCGAATCTTCCACGCTCGGTCTGTACGGGCTTGTGGCGACTTGTTGCTCGAAACGTGTGGATATCCCATGATATAAAAAAAACGATTTTTCCCATCACGAGACTGGAGCGGTTTGACGGCAGAACTCCAACTTTCCTCGTTGACCAATGCGCTGCAATGCCTTTCCGGATGGGGACCAACATACGTGCAATCAGCAATGCCATAACTTGAAGGACTTCGTAAGTTTGTATTTATCAACTGCTGACAACCGCCGTCTGATCTCAGCAAGATCTTCTGCTTCGCCACCACTACGCTGTTGCTGTCTGCGAATTGAGCGGACCCTCGTAGGGATTGACTGAGTATGATAGTGGTTGCTTTCGACAGCAATTTGGGACCAAATCTTCGGCGGCAGGAAAAAGAAGAGCAATGCCAGCGGATCGTCCCCAACGCGTAGCACGCTGTCACTTGGTCCGTATGGCCCATCATACAACCCAGCATACGTTGGGTCAGGTCCAAATTTAGTCGCGTCTAGATACAACACACAAGGACAAAAACTATGTTAGCCTTTATGTTAACTCAGAAACAAAATGAAAGGATTATGTTGGATTCGGCCAACATAACGTACCATACTCCCAGCCATCGGTACGCATTGCAGTGATCAGTGGTGCGTTCTTCGCTGCGGATAACCACGCCGTGTTTGGAAGCTCCTCGATGTCGTGGTCCAAATCTTCATCTGTCAGCTCTCCAATGTCCCAGTCACCGTCCCAACTATCGTCATCAGCATCCTCTTCGTCTTCAGGTTCCTCACGAAGCTCTGGGTCCTCGTCGGAGTTGAGCCCGGTGCATTCGTCAGCTCCTTCGTCCATAAAGTTAGGGTGTGTGTCAATAACACACGCAGGTACACTGTGCACAACGTCTGCTTCGTAAACACTCTCGTCTTCGTCACCTTGCATTCTCTGTTCACCATACATCACGTATATTGGATATTATGTTAGACGTGTTGTCAGCCACAATCCTTCTAAGTTGGATAAATGAACAAAACGCACCGTGTCATCGTCGCCATCGCTGTCTTCTTGTAGGAGAGCGCGGCGATGCTCTCTTGTCGGCACTTGAGTACTACGCTTTCGTTTTTCAGCACTGGAATCAGTAGTAGCTAACGCGATACCAGACTGTTGGGCAGGCAGCGCAGTCTCAACGCTCAAAATAATGTCCGCGACGACTTCTGTCACCTCCGTCTCGTGGTCTGCTTCCACCTCCATCGCATCCGCTATCGCGGTTGTCTCTATCGTCTCCTTCGCTTCAGCAATCGTCTGGTTTCGCGAGCCCTCTGTTTCGCCCGCCGTGTCTGCAACCTGAGCACTTGCTGAAGGAGTATACAGACCTTTATACTGCGCCACCTCCATATCTGCCTTTGTGCGCTTGGCAGCCTTCTTCTTTGTCGCCTTCTTCGCCTTCGTCTGCCCTGCTCCATCGCTGCCGCTCTTCTGCTCTGTCCGTCGAATGCGGCGCTCGTGACGCTCACTTAGCAGAGCCTCGCGACAGAGGCGCCTTTCTTGCTCGGTGAAGGTGGAGACGCAATGTCTTGAAAGGCAGAGCAACCATGTTGCTCGC
>NW_003303731.1:1340640-1348764 GCF_000142945.1 Phytophthora infestans T30-4
AACATAAAGGAACTAAGGGGTTAAAGCGAGCGAGCATACACAAATCAATCCCCCCCCTCACACAAATTTGGTCTCACAACATAGCCAAAAAACTTCTTGTGACCGACGTTTTTTAGATAAATCAAAATTTTCACGCTGAAGCGAATTAAGTGCTTGTTTGCGCATTATGGGGATGTTTGACGCTACAATACAACGACTGAAAGCTCTCCAATAAGTTTGATCAACAATTATAACTCACAGCTAAAATGATCATCGCGCCAGAAATAGATAAAACGAGATTTAGCTAAATTTTACGGCAATTTTGCCTTGTGCTCGAAAAACATACTGGCTATGCATCATCATGCACTACACAATTAGTACTTTCTGTGGCTAAGTAAATCTCGTTGCAACCCGAAGCGAGAATCATACCACGAGGCCACTCCAAACAGACAAACGCGTTTACAATTTCACAAACGCCTTACACTTAAACCATCCAGCGATACACACGTATCACCACATTCACAGACAGCACAGCTATCTGAGACGGCGTCAAACAAAATGATGCTTACGAACCATTTAGAGTTATCGAGATAATCGAGCTTAAAGTTGGCCAGTTGATTTTTCGCACTTAATCGAAACTTTGAATCTATTGTAAACTACCATCGATAAACTGTGAAAGAATCCTTATTCAATTGCTTTTAACAATGATTTTTAAATAGCACTTGAATCTCTAAAATTAAAAAAAAATATTGAGCTGACAACACATCTAAATATATCGTCATTTCGAGGGCCCATAAATGGAGATAATTTTTTGGGGGAAAATGACAAAATGATCACAGATGAAGATGGTGGACACAGCTTTCGTACCGACTCACTTACTGTCGCAACTTGGCATTCAGCAAATCCCGTTGTTGGTCGGTGGGAGCCAATCCCAATTGGGAGGCGATACCGGTAATCACAGAACCCCCAGTCTAGTTGATCCCGACTGTTTTTTTCATCCCAGCAGGGTAGGCTCCTTGACGTTTCGCTCTCGCAAAGCGTCTGCTGCAGTTCATTCCGGATAAGCTTTCCACTTTTTCAGCAGCTCTATCTTCTCTCTTTCGGTCCGCTGGGTGCACGTGCGCTTGGACATCGCGCCCTTAATTCGAGATTGGCCACCGGAACCAACCGTTCGAAACGAATCAGACTCAGATAATTCAGATTAACTCGCGCGACTTAATCTGAATCGGGGAGAAAGTCAGATTAACTCGCGCGAGTTATTCTGACTCAGGGAGAAAGTCAGATTAACTCGCGCGAGTTATTCTGACTCAGGGAGAAAGTCAGGTTAGCTCGCGCTAATTATTCTGACTCAGGGGGATATATTACAATCAACCACGTCGTGTAATAGGCCTGCAGATCGCTCACTGAAAACCCATCCATTTCCTGCTCAAGTACGAGCTGAGCTAGGTGATCCGGACCTGTAGCGGTGTATTCTTGTGGCACACCAGACACTGGTATTACATGAAACAATGTTATGCTGCAGAGGTCGCAGTACTGAGTATAGACACGCACGGAACAATCGTGCTGCACAGACCTCCCATGAGATAAAGCGTAGTCTTGAACAGCATGAAGAGCATGTGAAGCAGTATCAAAAGTCATTCCGACTTGAATAGTATTTTTCTCATCGCCGCTGTCCAAACCATCAGCGATGTCGTCGATGTCCTCCGTCATTTTGCGTCCCTCAGTCGTAATAAGTGGTTTTGGGACTTAAGAGTTATGACGTATTGCGCGCTGTATAGCAAGTTGCGAGGTGAGAATAGTCAAAGAGTCCTCAAACTATCCATATCTACGAGCTCCTGCGGCAGCAGTACCTGTCCTTCATGCTGCTGCTTCAGTAGCCGCGTGCCACCGGCAACTCCTGGTCGCCGGCGTGTGCCGCCCGCTCACTGTCGCCAGTCGCGTTGCCGATATGTCTTGGAGGCACGCGAGAGCGAAACACGAGCCATCAAGGCACGCGCCTCCTCTCGGCATTCGCTGAGTCTGTTCAGGCAATGTCGTCTGATACTTGGTGTGCCATACTCCACAAGAGTGTACGATTTGGGTCTTCATACGCATGACGAACATTAGTATACAACGGGCTTTGGGTTTAAGTCCGGCCCACCTTGTTTCAGCCATTCAATAATTTGGACACACATTGTGACGTTTGTTCCCTAAATTCCTCACTTACTGACGCGGGTTTCACTTGGTACACCTACCGGCGATACCGAGCCCACTTTGCTCACGTTTTGGCACACCTTTAACTTTCTGTCACAACTTTAGTGTATCCACTCACATTTTACACATTCTGTCACAACTTTCATGTATCCACTCACCTGCTGTCATTTTCCCAATTTTTTTGAGCGACCACAACTTCTTCGGTTTTAGGTATTCTGTAGCTCATAAGGGCTCAAAAGATAGAGGAGACGCCCCGCTTTCATTTAAAGTGCCTAAATCGCGATTCGTACTTACGTTCGTAAGCATCATTTTGTTTGACGCCGTCTCATCTTTGCTATCGCCTTATCTTCCAGTGCCTACCACCATCAGCACTCACACCACCAGCGATGTCCAACCATGACCAACTACTACCGTCTTCTTCGCTGCGGTCACGACGCTGTGGTTTGGTCTAAGGCGTAGTCACGGATCCGCGAGACAGTGGCGTGCCCTGTAAGCTTCTCTAGTTGCCGTGAAGGTCAGACCTCGACCACTTCAGACCCGTCCTGGCATACTAATCTGGTCTATCCTCGACTTAAATAGTCCTTTGGAGCTCCATACCGCGGTCAATCCGGATCATGACACGAGGAAGGCTGCTAGCCGAAAGGCAGAAAAGGCCCCGCAGCTCGGAAAAAGGGAGGTGCAAAATGCTGCTGCAGAGGATATCTTGCACAGCAAATACGAAGGTATAACTCTATGTCTAGCTCAACCATCTTTGCACGATAACTCCGTCTAAAGACCCAAGTAACGAACCATTCTTGCATGCCTGCGTATGCGTTAAAGTGCACAAGTAGCGGTGGACTACATGCTTCTCTAGCAAAATCTTTATAAACGTACAAAAAAATAGCGCCGTTCAGTGAAATGCAGGTGTCTCGATGGCTGAAGAGGCACCAGGTGCCCTACAGGCAGCTTTTTGTAGATTCGCATGGGTTCGGAGTCATGCCCAACTTTGAGCGATCTATCATCGCGTGCACTCGTGTGTGGTTAGAGCGGCGTATAAACCCTTTTTTTCATAAAGAACGCGTTTGTTTTAGAGCCACTCACAAATAATTTTTGTTGCTATAAAACCTGTACCCCGGTGGTACGCCTGGGTTATATAGTCTAAGCTTCAGATTAGAGTGGCTGCTCAAAATGTGGGTCAAATTGTTTTGTGCACACGAGACAAAGAATAACACGAGTGAGATTCGAACCCACGCCCGAAGACTGGTGCCTAAAACCAGCGCGCTCGGCCATCGTGTCGTATGTAGATGTTACATACACCTTGCATTCACAAATAATACTTCATTTGCGCTGTGGAATGAGTCGAGTAAAGTGCAAAACAGGGGACTAAAACGTGGTCTACTAGACGTTTCGCAACCACTTTTGAGCTGAATTTCAGCGCACACCAAGACGATGCTGTCTCATTTCAGACTATAGCTCAAGCTCACTTGCTTGTTGGATCATTTGCTAACGCTGTAGACCGAGCAACAGCGTCGTGACTACCTGGAACGACGCTGTCTGGTTGATCATCGGTGGTGGTGTAAGTCGTAATAATCGTCGGCACGGGAAGGAATGACGTGGTAGCAATTATATTGGTTTTTGCATGTGAATGCGAAATGTTTGTGTATCGTTGGTTTGCTGGTAGGGCGTTTACTGGTAGATACAAACGAATTAAAGAGCAAGTAAAAGTAAAAAAAAACATTGATTTGGATTACACAACGTATAATACCGAATTTAACTCGGCGTGGTATTGTTATATAGCGCGGGTTCTTACCAACAGCGCGATATAAACGATTTTTCTTTCATTGATATTTGCACATTTGAGACGACTCAAAACGAAAGGATCTTAGCAATACAGCCTACCTTTCAAACTAGCAGGAATAGTTGATAGGGCTCGGCGCGGAGTTGATTTTTCGTTGATTGGCTACTCTAGAGTGAATCTTTGCGGGGAATCCGAATCTGTCAGCGGTTTTGTCCAATTGGGCGCCGAAGGTGTGTAAAAAAACCATTTGGATCAAGTTTACATTTTGTTTTTTCAAGGGCTGTAGTTGGCCGCTCCATTATATAGATAGGTAAATTTCTTAACATAAGTAGTTGCATCAGCATGAAGTCCGCCGCATACTGGTGCACTTGAGCACATACGTGGGCACGCATGAATGGTTCGTTACCTGGGTGTTTAAACGGAGCTATCGCGCAAAGCTGATTCAGCTAGACATAGAGCCATACCTTCGTCTTTTCTCTGCAATCTATCCTCTGCGACAGCATTTTACACCTCCCTTTTCCGCACTACGGGGCCTTTCCTGCATTTCGGCTAGGGCCACAGTGGTCTTCCTCGTGTGACGATCCAGATTGACCGCGGCATGGAGCACGAAGGGACTCTTTATTGTGCCTTTCTGCCAAAACGCCCTCAATTTTATGGTCCTACGTAGGAGGATGGTCCTTACGGAAGACCTCTTATCTGATCGGGTGCATCCGACTAAAATTTAGCATAACCCTTTGATGAAAAAAAGACGATGCCAATCAAAGACATATTTGACCGGACCACGCGTGTTTTCTCAGGGAGGACCTAAACCATAGCAATACCATACAACAAATTAACAAGGTAAGATGTAGCGGTCACAAAATTGATATTGTACAATACCTTCCATCCTTTGAAATTTTATCGACAAACACGATTTGATCTGGCCCGCTGTAGAAAGACAATAGCCTGTTCACAAACTCTTGCCTCGCCAGCATATGTCTGATGAGTAGCCCATGTTTGATTTAAAATCAATCTGTTGTGAATACCTTACGTAAGGGTAAATGGCCGGCAAATACTGGTCATTCAGCATTAAAATTGCTAAAAGGTATCCTTTAGACCAAATTGGAGCCCTTACGTAGGGCCTCCACAATCAAATATTATTGGATCATAGTCAGCAAAATCAAACAGTGCTACTGCTCAAATAAATTTTATTTAGTAGCCTGGCTTAGCAATTCAACTCCAGTTCGTCCTCAAATCCCACCTTTAGCCCTACCCACCCTTGGTTAGGACCAGCCTTTAAAGGTCAGATTGGCCAAAACTTTGGAAAGGCAAAATACGTTGTAGATTGACAATAACTAGCACAACTAGAAAACCAAGGCTTTAGTTCTAAGCCCTGAGTCGCTAAAAATGGTGTTAACAGCCGGGTTCGACCCGGCGACCTTCTGCGTGTAAAGCAGACTTGATAGCCACTACACTACGCCTACTACATCGATATCGTTTTTTTTTCACGTGCATAATAACCTGACATCCCATCAAAATGTTGGCCCGCTTTCGTTTAGAGTGCTTAAATCGCGATTCGTACTTTGGTTCATAAGTATTGTTTTGTTTGACGCAGCCTCATTTGTTTACGAACTCGGTGAGACACGCCGATCCTTGATTGTTTTCTTTTATTGGATGCGTCGAAGTTGTATGAATGTTTATAGCAAATGCTGTATAACTTCTATAAAATACTGCAGAATAGCGGTCTCTTTTTTTTTACCTAACGTTTGTTTTACCTTACTTTCCGTTTGACTGCTTTTCGCTCAGCGGTAATGACGGCTGTCAGTTGATTTGTGCTGGTGCGTTGTCGTATATTTAACACTGAAATGACTGGTGGCCGCCGTGCTTAGCTAGTCAATCCGCTCTATTAAGCGATGGCACCGGCTATTCAAGAAAACGGACAATGTCCTACCTAAAAAGCAGCATGCACGTCTGCACGTTGACCAGCGTCTACAGTTGCGTTTGTAGAGGATTACATGAAGCTAAACCCGAGTTTCTATCGAGAGGAACTGCCAGAAGCTGTCCAAGGTAGAGGTAAAGCGCTGGTAAAAACGTCTAACCCCAGCAATATTCCACTTTCTACGCTTTGATCAGAGAAAAAGCAAAACGGAACACCAAAAGGCTCGTGAGTGATTCCCGAGCTAGATAAAGGTGTTCAATCAGAAGTTAAAACCCGTTTCACGGTGGCTTGGACCAGCTAGTTTTTGTCAACGAGTATTCCTAGGACGGCAGGGATGCGCTGCGTCGAAATGCGTTGTCTCGACGCACACTCCAGCTTTTGTGTCTCTTAATTCAATTGAGGAGCGCGTACCAGTTTTAATCGCATTTGACGTAAAGGGCTTTTTGCTTGGAACATAACTGAAGGAGATTTGAACGCTTTTGCTTCCAAGAAGTATTCGTTAACAACATTGCTTCCTATTTGAACCCGTGGTCGCTTCCACGGTAAGGTTGTATAAGAATTTAGTATTTGTAAGTTCATTGCTAACTTTGTTTCTACCTGCTATATCGATCGTGGTCTTGATTGATCACAGTGCAAAGATAGACATGGATAAAGGGCTTGAAGAGCTCGTGCCCTCCAGAGGATCCCCGTTGTTCATTTTTCCGCCGTATTCACCGCAGTTACGATTTGTTGGAGTTGGGTTCTCTTTTCTCATGCGCTAGATCGGCTTTTCGTTTTTACGCTCGAAGAATACTGGATGTGGCTATGGTGCAAAGCGCTCGGAACCACGAACACGTAGGCGTAAATCACCATTGTAACTAAGAGCTTAGTAAGCTCAATTACGAAAATGTTTTAAAAACTAACAATGCTAAGCAGAAGATACACTGATTAAAGAGCAACCTAAACAATTCTACTGATCGTTATGGTCAATACCCTCAACTCTCCCATCGGGCAGAACACAGACTAGAGACTCGCGAAATGGTGAGCGCAATGCTTACGAAGAAAGTCCCATTACACCTTGACGGTCACCAAGATGCAGCTCCAAAATGATTGACCCTCTGTTTAAGTGGTACTACACTCGTGCTCGCTTTCTGCTGCTCTAGCTGATGCATCGTTCTGTCGTTGCTGGTCATCAATATGGCGCAGCTGCGTAAAGGTTGCACATGACAAGACAACGAGCGATACTCCATCGGAGTGGCGAGCCTGGCTCGTTGCCCAATATGCTCAAACGCAAGACCAAACTCGTTTTCATTCCCATTCTCTGTCAAATGATTTTTGAATTTGACTTACCACTAATGCCACACGCGCCTGTGCTGCACGTCGTAGCAAGGAAGTTTGCCCAACGCTGCTGGCATAGACGAGTTTGTTGCGGTTTGTCTAACAAAAATAGTATCCATAATCACAAAATTTAAATCTTATCCGACCCGCCGTCAAGATGCCAGCTACCAAAGGTTTCATAGCTGTTGGACCTTCACCTACACGAATCCTTCGTATTGTGCTTCTGTAACATTATTTGCTGGATTAGCATGACGGGCGCATCCGTGCCCCACCCCACGACCATTTTCTGGATGACAATTCTTTTCACTTTTTAGAAAGACTGGATAGCATTCGTCAACCAAAATTTGTAAAGGAGTAACACCACGACGACTAGTGCGACTGTTATATCTTGGTTCAGCAATCTTCATGGTCAGATGAGCGTATTGTTGTGCGTCATAATTTCAGCCGATTAGTAAAATTAAAACGTAGGGAAGCAGTTAAATTATTTAAAGAACAACCAATATACATTTCAAATTACATAGCAGTCTGCCTGTTCCTCCATGGCGAGTAAGTAGATATCACTTGTGTCAGGGTAGTAGAGGGGATGTTCAAATTGGTACTCGTTGGTTGTGACCATAAAGATTGTCTTGAAAATAGTCTAGGTTTGCCGTCATAGAGACTTTTCGCAACCACGTTTTAGTTGTTTCCGCAAAAACTTTGAAAACTGTAGTACCGTCAAATACAATATTCAAACAAAATTTGATCGAGGAAACTGGCCAATTAGCTTAACCACATTCAGCTTCGCGCAGGCAAACATGATGCTTCCATTATTTCCGGTGCAAGAGTACAGCGTCCTTTAGATCTTAAAGCGATTCCTTTGTTGATCGTTGCCACGATCGGTGATGCATGCACTTAGAAACTACCAACATACCGCGCCTTAGTGTAGTCCGGTCTTTGAAGT
>NW_003303731.1:1349028-1351019 GCF_000142945.1 Phytophthora infestans T30-4
CCCAGATCTCCAGTGCATTGGATCACATCTAGACGGAAAAAAAGCTCCTGTTACCGTGGAGATACTAGCTGGACTACAGTACGCAGAGTATAAAGAGCGTGCGTGCGTCTGAGGGGGGGAGGACAGATTATACGGGATCATGCACACAATTTACATGAATGCGACTTAGTCAAGCTTTCAAGCATGTCAGTGAGCTTGGAGAAGAGTGGCCTATTCAAAAAGAAAACTATCTGTAGCTTTGTTCGTGTTGCACCGGGGTGACTGCAGGACTGTGCCTGCTTGTTGCTGTACTTTGAATACCGACTAATGTTGCAAGGGCTCTAACACGTATATGCATGCACTGAACTTTAAACGTCGAGACGGATCGTGGGCTAAGCGTGACAACTTGTTCAGGTCTGATGCCTTCACGCTAAGAGACTATACACACAGCGATGGGTGTCCACCTTTCTTCTTGTCCTGGCGAAGCGCAACAAGGATTGCAGTTACTGGACGCTGGCGCCCGTATACCTCGTAAATTTTATTAATTGCAACGTCACTAGTAAATCCCGCTCGGATAAGATGCGTAACGACGTCCCAGAACACTTTACGCCGAGAGAACGCAAATTTATTTGCTCCCCGATCAGCTCTGGTAAAATCCTTTGCCGGGTTTGCTCCATTTAATCCAAATTCAAACTCGTGCCAAAGCTCAAATAAATCTCGTGATCGCTTTGACAATGTAGCTGATATGCGGCGTACACTACAGTACATAGGTTCTTCGCGAGAGGACGAATTGTAGCACCAGGTGTTTGTACTGTGCGAGCCACTGGCTGCAGTGCTATTTGACGTAGCTCGGCCTGTGTTCTCTGATACTCGCGGTGCATATCTGTTCTCAGACGGAGAACTTCATTCATCACGCTACCGATCTGGTCTTTGACACTAAATAATTGTGGGTGAACAGCTGTAAACTCTTTTCGAGTGCTGTCCATAGTCATACCGCTGCGACGGATCTGTTGTGTAACAGGTTCGCCGACAGAAATGTTGGAGCTACTTTCATGGAGCTCAATCAACTGCAGTTGGGCGCCTTCGCCAGTAACCTGAATAGGTACACGCTGTACTTGATTAAATTCCACGTTGCCTCAGCGTTAGCGTACGCAGCGACGATTCGCTGCTTAAGTGGTGCAGGAACTAGATCGTAGTCGAAGGTACCAACAGGGATCAGGGCAGCCCACAACAGCACGACACCAAGCTCTCGGGCTATATCTCTCCCCATTTTCATCTTGATATGACTGCAAATCTGATTTACGAGTCGATCATCGGTGATACTTTCTATTCCATCCCTGGCGGCGTAAAAGCATGGCCCCTGGGGCCCCGTCAACACACCTGCTGCAACAGCGTCCGGATACGGCTGTGTATCGTCGATATACACACTTTTCTGCGTGCGCCACCTTCCGCGTCGGTTAATGAAGTCTTTTGGCAAACCACTTCTCGTACCATACGTCGCAGCTCCCTTACGCAAACTATGAGTACCTAAATTACCTCCCTTAAGCTTGTGGAATTCCTCTTTGTCAAACATCTCTTGTAGAAAGCGGTGAGCTACTCGATCTTCATCCTGCGGATTCCCGAAAAGGAAAGACGAATTGCCGCGATCAGCAAGCATCTCGACGTGAATAGCAAGATTAAGAAGGACACACAGCCGTGGACCCACGCTTCCCAACAATATTTGTTCTGGAGCGTCACGCTCCTCTGAAATGTTCTTCGACCACCGAAGCTGACACAATAGTGTCCGTGGGTGCTGGACATTGTGGGAGAAACTATCAAACTTGAGCTGCATCATGTCGTCGACTCTTGTTATCATATGCCACTGTAGCGTTAATACACTGCATACGACGTACTTCAGGTTCTTGGTTGTCTTGTGTAGCGTGTACCAGCTCAATCAGGTTGAGGAACTCTTCGTACTCTATTGGACGACGAGCTGCCGACTGCACCCCTTCTCGACGAACCTCGAAGTGTTT
>NW_003303731.1:1351119-1353888 GCF_000142945.1 Phytophthora infestans T30-4
CACAAACGCATTATTTAGAAACAAAGGGTTTATACGCCGCTCTAACCGCACACGAGTGCACGCGATGATAGATCGCTCAAAGCTTGCCATGACTCCGAGCCCATGCAAATCTACAAAAAGCTGCGTGTCGGGCACCTAATGCCTCTACAGCCATCGAAACACGAAAGGGCGTTTCCCGGACCAGCTAGTTTTCGTCAACGAGTATTCCTAGGACGGCAGGGATGCGCTGCGTCGAAATGCGTTGTCTCGACGCAACACTCCAGCTTTTGTGTCTCTTAATTCAATTGAGGAGCGCGTACCAGTTTTAATCGCATTTGACGTAAAGGGCTTTTTGCTTGGAACATAACTGAAGGAGATTTGAACGCTTTTGCTTCCAAGAAGTATTCGCTAACAACATTGCTTCCTATTTGAACCCGTGGTCTCTTCCACGGTAAGGTTGTATTAGAATTTAGTATTTGTAAGTTCATTGCTAACTTTGTTTCTACCTGCTATATCGATCGTGGTCTTGATTGATTACAGTGCAAAGATAGACATGGATAAAGGCCTTGAAGAGCTCGTGCACTCCAGAGGATCCCCGTTGTTCATTTTTCCGCCGTATTCATCGCAGTTACGATTTGTTGGAGTTGGGTTCTCTTTCACGCTCGAAGAATACTGGATGTGGCTATGGTGCAAAGCGCTCGGAACCACGAACACGTAGGCGTAAATCACCATTGTAACTAAGAGCTTAGTAAGCTCAATTACGAAAATGTTTTAAAAACTAACAATGCTAAGCAGAAGATACACTGATTAAAGAGCAACCTAAACAATTCTACTGATCGTTATGGTCAATACCCTCAACTCTCCCATCGGGCAGAACACAGACTAGAGACTCGCGAAATGGTGAGCGCAATGCTTACGAAGAAAGTCCCATTACACCTTGACGGTCACCAAGATGCAGCTCCAAAATGATTGACCCTCTGTTTAAGTGGTACTACACTCGTGCTCGCTTTCTGCTGCTCTAGCTGATGCATCGTTCTGTCGTTGCTGGTCATCAATATGGCGCAGCTGCGTAAAGGTTGCACATGACAAGACAACGAGCGATACTCCATCGGAGTGGCGAGCCTGGCTCGTTGCCCAATATGCTCAAACGCAAGACCAAACTCGTTTTCATTCCCATTCTCTGTCAAATGATTTTTGAATTTGACTTACCACTAATGCCACACGCGCCTGTGCTGCACGTCGTAGCAAGGAAGTTTGCCCAACGCTGCTGGCATAGACGAGTTTGTTGCGGTTTGTCTAACAAAAATAGTATCCATAATCACAAAATTTAAATCTTATCCGACCCGCCGTCAAGATGCCAGCTACCAAAGCTTTCATAGCTGTTGGACCCTCACCTACACGAATCCTTCGTATTGTGCTTCTGTAACATTATTTGCTGGATTAGCATGACGGGCGCATCCGTGCCCCACCCCACGACCATTTTCTGGATGACAATTCTTTTTCACTTTTTAGAAAGACTGTATAGCATTCGTCAACCAGAATTTGTAAAGGAGTAACACCACGACGACTAGTGCGACTGTTATATCTTGGTTCAGCAATCTTCATGGTCAGATGAGCGTATTGTTGTGCGTCATAATTTCAGCCGATTAGTAAAATTAAAACGTAGGGAAGCAGTTAAATTATTTAAAGAACAACCAATATACATTTCAAATTACATAGCAGTCTGCCTGTTCCTCCATGGCGAGTAAGTAGATATCACTTGTGTCAGGGTAGTAGAGGGGATGTTCAAATTGGTACTCGTTGGTTGTGACCATAAAGATTGTCTTGAAAATAGTCTAGGTTTGCCGTCATAGAGACTTTTCGCAACCACGTTTTAGTTGTTTCCGCAAAAACTTTGAAAACTGTAGTACCGTCAAATACAATATTCAAACAAAATTTGATCGAGGAAACTGGCCAATTAGCTTAAACCACATTCAGCTTCGCGCAGGCAAACATGATGCTTCCATTATTTCCGGTGCAAGAGTACAGCGGCCTTTAGAATCTTAAAGCGATTCCTTTGTTGATCGTTGCCACGATCGGTGAATGCATGCACTTAGAAACTACCAAACATACGCGCCTTAGTGTAGTCCGGTCTTTGAAGTAGCAGATCATCAACTCACATTTTCGATATTGAGATTTATCTGAAAAAGATAATCAAGGACTTTGTACTGGTCCTTTTTAACTTATATCTAGTCATGTCTGAGTTTACTTGAAAGCGGGGGATTTTAATTGGGCGAGTACGTTAGAATAAGTACACATGAAGAAGAAGGAGCAGGCGCTAAAGCTTTCAGGTAGTCAATCAGCAGAAGATCTGTTGCCTCCTAGACACTACACTCGACACTCATAGTCGATACTGGACACCATCATGGTGGTGTAAGACTGAAATCAAGCACTTTGCGAAAGCAGTCGGATTAAATCATTCTAGTCTGACATTGATGACGGCAGTTCGTCTTGGTGTGCGCTGAAACTCATCTCAAAAGTGGTTGCGAAAGGTCTAATATTTCAGACCCCTGTTTTGCACTTTACTCGACTCATTCCACAACGCAGGTGAAGTATTATTTGTGGATGCAAGGTGTATGTATTATCTTCATACGACACGATGGCCGAGCGGTCTAAGGCGCTGGTTTTAGGCACCAGTCTTCGGGCGTGGGTTCGAATCCCACTCGTGTCATTCTTTGCCTCGTGTGCACAAAACAATTTGACTCACATTAATGGGACAGCCACTGTATTTCGTATGTATTTACCGAAGGA
>NW_003303731.1:1354110-1451958 GCF_000142945.1 Phytophthora infestans T30-4
CGGTAGTTGATCATTTACGTCTTCTTTCCAGGGTTGGCTTCTATTGAGCCGTCCCTGCAAAGCGAAACTGTCATCTCATTGAAAACATCATAGAAATTGTTCGAGCTGTTCTCAGAACAGGTTAGACCTTCGAAGTGTGGACACGCTGGAATACTTAAGTACTTAGTCGAGAACAACTGGTTGCAGTGAAAGGTGCGAAGATTGCGTGCGTAAAGGCAGTCGAAAAATCAAATTTTCTGCTGCGACCTGGTCTGATTTAAAGCCGACCCCATAAGACAGTCATTAAATTGGAATTCGTGTTTGGGTCCTAATCCAAAAATCCTACGCCAACATTTTAATGGGATCTCAGTTTATTATGCATGTGAAAGGTCGATATTGTTGTAGTCAGCGTGGTTATCACGTCTGCTTTACACGCAGAAGGTCGCCGGTTCGAACCCGGCCGTTGACACCATTTTTAACGACTCAGGGCTTAGAACGAAGGTCTTCATTTTATTGTTGCGGCGCCACTTGCGCCACGATGTTGGCATTTACTCAGCGTATCGATTGCTGCGTTAATCGCTGGTCTTTACAATGGAGGCCAGATGATCGCTGAGACTGCCTCAGGCTTGAGCAGCACACTTTTTTGCGAGATAGTATCATTAGCAAAGTTTACCCTTGTATGCACGCCTACGAGTAAAGCTTCTTCCAATCGGATTATCTAGCTCACTTTAACCCCTTAGTTCCCAACCTCAAATATGAGGGTATATTTTGACCTCGTCCCATATACAGATGTAAAGGAATTTGTATGGGGTTTCAATTAAGTCCGGATATCTTGGCGCGGGTTCGGGGTGGTTACAACGACTTGCCAGTGTGTATAGTACGGATTCTCCAACATAAAGGAGGGTTTATGTAGTACATTGAGACGATCATATGCAACTATGTTGTATAAATAAACATAAGATATGTACTGTTTATTGATTAGCCTATCTTTGTGTTGTTGCATACGTCCAGCAGCGGTGAGTTCATTTATTATAGCCAATAACAAGAAAGATCAAGTGCCGTATCAATTGATTGCTCCTTGCATAGACATGTACGACCTCACGTAGACGGCGCAACCACTACGCCTCCTCCTCCACCGCTTCATCATCTTCTTCGCTCGACTCACCAGCACCAGCACCAGCACTTGCTCCGCTCTCGCCTACCTGCTGTCTGCGTCTCCGCTTCTTGCCTGGCCGCGACGCTGGCGGTCGTTCACGTGTCCTGTGCTCTTGCAGTAGGGCGCGCGGAATGTCGTTGCCGTTGTTCCAATCAGCATGCCAAATGCTGAAGCACGTACTGACCCTGCCTTCACGCGGAACGTTGCATAGGTATTTACTAAATCAAAACGAGTTAGCCAAAGCTTACGGTAAGGGTACCAAGCGAGCTACGCACCGTTTGTTCCCGTTCGAGCACTCCGGGCAGAAGTATTTCGTAAACTTGCGAGGCTTGACCTTGTAGATGGCACAGACTTTGCATGATCGGTGGCGTCGCTTCACACCCTGCTCGCAATCGACAGTATCTGGGTTTCTTCAAAACAATGTCCGTCGATAGCTGACGATGCGCTTCCTTGTAGTTGTGTTGAATCTGCTCTTGCCGGCGAGGGGCAGTTCTATCTTGCGCAGATGTCGCTTGCTGTTCCAATACAGTCAAGCCCACCATAAGTTAGTTGCTATGTTGGAAGACTGCTGAAGCAGATGAGATTATGTTGACTGGTCAACATTTGACTTACCTCAATCTTGTCAAACGCTTCGATTGAATCTACTGCCAGTAGCTGCTCCGTCAATTCCTCAAAAAACGAGAAGTGTTTTGGCGAGCGCCTGCTGTTTACCTTTCGATAGTGTCGATGAACGATAAACGCGTTCACGAGCGCCATACCCAGAAGCCCCAGAAACAGAGTCTTGTAGTACTTGCGTGTTTTGTAGCAAAGTTGCACGCTGTAACGTTGCAACCGGAGTTGATCATGGACGTCGACTCCACCCATCCAGCGGTAGTAGCCGCGAACAAGCTCTGGAGCCGGCACCGGCGTCATTTCACCGTGGATGCGTCTCACTAGAATACAAATACAATTTGTGCTAGCAACCAAATAGGAACCCAATGCATGTAGTACGTACTCACGGTGCCGGTTTGGCGGCTGCCCCCACTTGAGAGCAGGTGCACCGGGTTAAGGTCCATCCACATGGCAGCAGTTAGTTGCGGAAACATCTTGTTTTGAGCCAGCTTGATGGTACCTTGCGGAGGCACCAGTACCTCGCGCCTGTTAACCTTTTTTTCTTTTTCGTAGTGATCACTCCAGCAGCGTAACCTGATCTATCCGTCTGTATCGTCCCCGTTAGATACATCCGATAATGAAGCAGCTCCAGCGCCAGCTTGACCGACGTGTAGAAACGGTCGGTGACGACTAACCTCCATGGAGACGTCGGTGACGGAGATAAGAGAGCTTTCATGTTTCGAAGTACAGCCGCTTCTCCAGTGATGTTATCCTTTAGAACAGGAGTACGTAGATGTGGCTTCGCCCCGCAATAAATCTCAATTCTAGCAGGCAAACACATCAACAGAGACGATTATGTTAATATTATGTTGTATCAACAGATGGCGCAGGATTCTTATGTTGGACAAGTCAACATAAGTACTTGGGCCAAAAAAAAGGCAAGCCGAAGCTTGCCTCAAGTTACCTCATGCAGTACGCGGTCTTGGCACACGCAGCAACAAACACCTTCGTCCCCCACTTGTGGGGCTTGTCCTTGTTGAAGATCCTCATGGGATTGTATCGCGAGCGCGAAGGCAGTGTTGCTTCATCGAAGCTGATGACTGGGGGAGCTCTGTATCCACGAGCGAATGTTCGCTGTAGCACATCGAGCACCGGTCGAATCTTCCACGCTCGGTCCGTACGGGCTTGTGGCGACTTGTTGCTCGAAAAGTGTAGATATCCCATGATATGAAAAAAACGATTCTTTCCCATCACGAGACTGAAGCGGTTTGACGGTAGAGCTCCAACTTTCTTCATTGACCAATGCGCTGCAATGCCTTTCCGGATGGGGACCAACATACGTGCAATCAGCAATGCCATAACTTGAAGGACCTCGTAAGTTTGTATTTCTTCAACTGCTGACAACCGCCGTCTGATCTCAGCAAGATCTTCTGCTTCACCACCACTACGCTGTTGCTGTCTGCGAATTGAGCGGGCCCTCGTAGGGATTGACTGAGTATGATAGCGGTTGCTTTCGACAGCAATTTGGGACCAAAACTTCGGCGGCAGGAAAAAGAAGAGCAATGCCAGCGGATCGTCCCCAAGGCGTAGCACGCTGTCACTTGGTCCGTATGGCCCATCATACAACCCAGCATCCGTTGGGTCAGGTCCAAATTTAGTCGCGTCTAGATACAACACACAAGGACAAAAACTATGTTAGCCTTTAATGATTAACTCAGAAACAAAATGAAAGGATTATGTTGGATTCGGCCAACATAACGTACCATACTCCCAGCCATCGGTACGCATTGCAGTGATCAGTGGTGCGTTCTTCGCTGCGGATAACCACGCCGTGTTTGGAAGCTCCTCGATGTCGTGGTCCAAATCTTCATCTGTCAGCTCTCCAATGTCCCAGTCACCGTCCCAACTATCGTCATCAGCATCCTCTTCGTCTTCAGGTTCCTCACGAAGCTCTGGGTCCTCGTCGGAGTTGAGCCCGGTGCATTCGTCAGCTCCTTCGTCCATAAAGTTAGGGTCTGTGTCAATAACACACGCAGGTACACTGTGCACAACGTCTGCTTCGTAAACACTCTCGTCTTCGTCACCTTGCATTCTCTGTTCACCATACATCACGTACGTTGGATATTATGTTAGACATGTTGTCAGCCACAATCCTTCTAGGTTGGATAAACGAACAAAACGCACCGTATCATCGTCGCCATCGCTGTCTTCTTGTAGGAGAGCGCGGCGATGCTCTCTTGTCGGCACTTGAGTACTACGCTTTCGTTTTTCAGCACTGGAATCAGTAGTAGCTAACGCGATACCAGACTGTTGGGCAGGCAGCGCAGTCTCAACGCTCAAAATAATGTCCGCGACGACTTCTGTCACCTCCGTCTCGTGGTCTGCTTCCACCTCCATCGCATCCGCTATCGCGGTTGTCTCTATCGTCTCCTTCGCTTCGGCAATCGTCTGGTTTCGCGAGCCCTCTGTTTCGCCCGCCGTGTCTGCAACCTGAGCACTTGCTGAAGGAGTATACAGACCTTTATACTGCGCCACCTCCATATCTGCCTTTGTGCGCTTGGCAGCCTTCTTCTTTGTCGCCTTCTTCGCCTTCGTCTGCCCTGCTCCATCGCTGCCGCTCTTCTGCTCTGTCCGTCGAATGCGGCGCTCGTGACGCTCACTTAGCAGAGCCTCGCGACAGAGGCGCCTTTCTTGCTCGGTGAGGTGGTGACGCAGTGTCTTGGGTGTCGGCGCAACCATGTTGCTCTCGGTCGTCGTTTTGAAGAGTGAGGAGGCTGGTGGCTGGTGGCCACTCGCTCGATAGTGGGTGTGTACCTCCCTTTTCTAACTCATTCAACCAAACTAAACCTAAGCCTGTGCATGTGACCTTTTTACACTCATATCAATGACTTTATATCACTATAGCGGGGAAAGGGGGGATATGGACCGTTGCCCCATACAAAATTCAGGTATAAGTTTTGCTTATGTTGGACCTCCAACATAAAATAAAAGGTGCAACAGAAGTGAATTAGGGTATACACCCCTTATGTTGGAAGATCCAACATAAAGGAACTAAGGGGTTAAAGCGAGCGAGCATACACAAATCAATCCCCCCCCTCACACAAATTTGGTCTCACAACATAGCCAAAAAACTTCTTGTGACCGACGTTTTTTAGATAAATCAAAATTTCACGCTGAAGCGAATTAAGTGCTTGTTTGCGCATTATGGGGATGTTTGACGCTACAATACAACGACTGAAAGCTCTCCAATAAGTTTGATCAACAATTATAACTCACAGCTAAAATGATCATCGCGCCAGAAATAGATAAAACGAGATTTAGCTAAATTTTACGGCAATTTTGCCTTGTGCTCGAAAAACATACTGGCTATGCATCATCATGCACTACACAATTAGTACTTTCTGTGGCTAAGTAAATCTCGTTGCAACCCGAAGCGAGAATCATACCACGAGGCCACTCCAAACAGACAAACGCGTTTACAATTTCACAAACGCCTTACACTTAAACCATCCAGCGATACACACGTATCACCACATTCACAGACAGCACAGCTATCTGAGACGGCGTCAAACAAAATGATGCTTACGAACCATTTAGAGTTATCGAGATAATCGAGCTTAAAGTTGGCCAGTTGATTTTTCGCACTTAATCGAAACTTTGAATCTATTGTAAACTACCATCGATAAACTGTGAAAGAATCCTTATTCAATTGCTTTTAACAATGATTTTTAAATAGCACTTGAATCTCTAAAATTAAAAAAAAATATTGAGCTGACAACACATCTAAATATATCGTCATTTCGAGGGCCCATAAATGGAGATAATTTTTTGGGGGAAAATGACAAAATGATCACAGATGAAGATGGTGGACACAGCTTTCGTACCGACTCACTTACTGTCGCAACTTGGCATTCAGCAAATCCCGTTGTTGGTCGGTGGGAGCCAATCCCAATTGGGAGGCGATACCGGTAATCACAGAACCCCCAGTCTAGTTGATCCCGACTGTTTTTTTCATCCCAGCAGGGTAGGCTCCTTGACGTTTCGCTCTCGCAAAGCGTCTGCTGCAGTTCATTCCGGATAAGCTTTCCACTTTTTCAGCAGCTCTATCTTCTCTCTTTCGGTCCGCTGGGTGCACGTGCGCTTGGACATCGCGCCCTTAATTCGAGATTGGCCACCGGAACCAACCGTTCGAAACGAATCAGACTCAGATAATTCAGATTAACTCGCGCGACTTAATCTGAATCGGGGAGAAAGTCAGATTAACTCGCGCGAGTTATTCTGACTCAGGGAGAAAGTCAGATTAACTCGCGCGAGTTATTCTGACTCAGGGAGAAAGTCAGGTTAGCTCGCGCTAATTATTCTGACTCAGGGGGATATATTACAATCAACCACGTCGTGTAATAGGCCTGCAGATCGCTCACTGAAAACCCATCCATTTCCTGCTCAAGTACGAGCTGAGCTAGGTGATCCGGACCTGTAGCGGTGTATTCTTGTGGCACACCAGACACTGGTATTACATGAAACAATGTTATGCTGCAGAGGTCGCAGTACTGAGTATAGACACGCACGGAACAATCGTGCTGCACAGACCTCCCATGAGATAAAGCGTAGTCTTGAACAGCATGAAGAGCATGTGAAGCAGTATCAAAAGTCATTCCGACTTGAATAGTATTTTTCTCATCGCCGCTGTCCAAACCATCAGCGATGTCGTCGATGTCCTCCGTCATTTTGCGTCCCTCAGTCGTAATAAGTGGTTTTGGGACTTAAGAGTTATGACGTATTGCGCGCTGTATAGCAAGTTGCGAGGAGAGAATAGTCAAAGAGTCCTCAAACTATCCATATCTACTAGCTCCTGCGGCAGCAGTACCTGTCCTTCATGCTGCTGCTTCAGTAGCCGCGTGCCACCGGCAACTCCTGGTCGCCGGCGTGTGCCGCCCGCTCACTGTCGCCAGTCGCGTTGCCGATATGTCTTGGAGGCACGCGAGAGCGAAACACGAGCCATCAAGGCACGCGCCTCCTCTCGGCATTCGCTGAGTCTGTTCAGGCAATGTCGTCTGATACTTGGTGTGCCATACTCCACAAGAGTGTACGATTTGGGTCTTCATACGCATGACGAACATTAGTATACAACGGGCTTTGGGTTTAAGTCCGGCCCACCTTGTTTCAGCCATTCAATAATTTGGACACACATTGTGACGTTTGTTCCCTAAATTCCTCACTTACTGACGCGGGTTTCACTTGGTACACCTACCGGCGATACCGAGCCCACTTTGCTCACGTTTTGGCACACCTTTAACTTTCTGTCACAACTTTAGTGTATCCACTCACATTTTACACATTCTGTCACAACTTTCATGTATCCACTCACCTGCTGTCATTTTCCCAATTTTTTTGAGCGACCACAACTTCTTCGGTTTTAGGTATTCTGTAGCTCATAAGGGCTCAAAAGATAGAGGAGACGCCCCGCTTTCATTTAAAGTGCCTAAATCGCGATTCGTACTTACGTTCGTAAGCATCATTTTGTTTGACGCCGTCTCATCTTTGCTATCGCCTTATCTTCCAGTGCCTACCACCATCAGCACTCACACCACCAGCGATGTCCAACCATGACCAACTACTACCGTCTTCTTCGCTGCGGTCACGACGCTGTGGTTTGGTCTAAGGCGTAGTCACGGATCCGCGAGACAGTGGCGTGCCCTGTAAGCTTCTCTAGTTGCCGTGAAGGTCAGACCTCGACCACTTCAGACCCGTCCTGGCATACTAATCTGGTCTATCCTCGACTTAAATAGTCCTTTGGAGCTCCATACCGCGGTCAATCCGGATCATGACACGAGGAAGGCTGCTAGCCGAAAGGCAGAAAAGGCCCCGCAGCTCGGAAAAAGGGAGGTGCAAAATGCTGCTGCAGAGGATATCTTGCACAGCAAATACGAAGGTATAACTCTATGTCTAGCTCAACCATCTTTGCACGATAACTCCGTCTAAAGACCCAAGTAACGAACCATTCTTGCATGCCTGCGTATGCGTTAAAGTGCACAAGTAGCGGTGGACTACATGCTTCTCTAGCAAAATCTTTATAAACGTACAAAAAAATAGCGCCGTTCAGTGAAATGCAGGTGTCTCGATGGCTGAAGAGGCACCAGGTGCCCTACAGGCAGCTTTTTGTAGATTCGCATGGGTTCGGAGTCATGCCCAACTTTGAGCGATCTATCATCG
Organism: Phytophthora infestans T30-4; assembly: GCF_000142945.1. NCBI lineage: Eukaryota > Oomycota > Peronosporomycetes > Peronosporales > Peronosporaceae > Phytophthora > Phytophthora infestans. The sequence goes on from NW_003303731.1 coordinate 1,362,050, forward strand.
CGTGCACTCGTGTGTGGTTAGAGCGGCGTATAAACCCTTTTTTTCATAAAGAACGCGTTTGTTTTAGAGCCACTCACAAATAATTTTTGTTGCTATAAAACCTGTACCCCGGTGGTACGCCTGGGTTATATAGTCTAAGCTTCAGATTAGAGTGGCTGCTCAAAATGTGGGTCAAATTGTTTTGTGCACACGAGACAAAGAATAACACGAGTGAGATTCGAACCCACGCCCGAAGACTGGTGCCTAAAACCAGCGCGCTCGGCCATCGTGTCGTATGTAGATGTTACATACACCTTGCATTCACAAATAATACTTCATTTGCGCTGTGGAATGAGTCGAGTAAAGTGCAAAACAGGGGACTAAAACGTGGTCTACTAGACGTTTCGCAACCACTTTTGAGCTGAATTTCAGCGCACACCAAGACGATGCTGTCTCATTTCAGACTATAGCTCAAGCTCACTTGCTTGTTGGATCATTTGCTAACGCTGTAGACCGAGCAACAGCGTCGTGACTACCTGGAACGACGCTGTCTGGTTGATCATCGGTGGTGGTGTAAGTCGTAATAATCGTCGGCACGGGAAGGAATGACGTGGTAGCAATTATATTGGTTTTTGCATGTGAATGCGAAATGTTTGTGTATCGTTGGTTTGCTGGTAGGGCGTTTACTGGTAGATACAAACGAATTAAAGAGCAAGTAAAAGTAAAAAAAAACATTGATTTGGATTACACAACGTATAATACCGAATTTAACTCGGCGTGGTATTGTTATATAGCGCGGGTTCTTACCAACAGCGCGATATAAACGATTTTTCTTTCATTGATATTTGCACATTTGAGACGACTCAAAACGAAAGGATCTTAGCAATACAGCCTACCTTTCAAACTAGCAGGAATAGTTGATAGGGCTCGGCGCGGAGTTGATTTTTCGTTGATTGGCTACTCTAGAGTGAATCTTTGCGGGGAATCCGAATCTGTCAGCGGTTTTGTTTAATTGGGCGCCGAAGGTGTGTAAAAAAACCATTTGGATCAAGTTTACATTTTGTTTTTTCAAGGGCTGTAGTTGGCCGCTCCATTATATAGATAGGTAAATTTCTTAACATAAGTAGTTGCATCAGCATGAAGTCCGCCGCATACTGGTGCACTTGAGCACATACGTGGGCACGCATGAATGGTTCGTTACCTGGGTGTTTAAACGGAGCTATCGCGCAAAGCTGATTCAGCTAGACATAGAGCCATACCTTCGTCTTTTCTCTGCAATCTATCCTCTGCGACAGCATTTTACACCTCCCTTTTCCGCACTACGGGGCCTTTCCTGCATTTCGGCTAGGGCCACAGTGGTCTTCCTCGTGTGACGATCCAGATTGACCGCGGCATGGAGCACGAAGGGACTCTTTATTGTGCCTTTCTGCCAAAACGCCCTCAATTTTATGGTCCTACGTAGGAGGATGGTCCTTACGGAAGACCTCTTATCTGATCGGGTGCATCCGACTAAAATTTAGCATAACCCTTTGATGAAAAAAAGACGATGCCAATCAAAGACATATTTGACCGGACCACGCGTGTTTTCTCAGGGAGGACCTAAACCATAGCAATACCATACAACAAATTAACAAGGTAAGATGTAGCGGTCACAAAATTGATATTGTACAATACCTTCCATCCTTTGAAATTTTATCGACAAACACGATTTGATCTGGCCCGCTGTAGAAAGACAATAGCCTGTTCACAAACTCTTGCCTCGCCAGCATATGTCTGATGAGTAGCCCATGTTTGATTTAAAATCAATCTGTTGTGAATACCTTACGTAAGGGTAAATGGCCGGCAAATACTGGTCATTCAGCATTAAAATTGCTAAAAGGTATCCTTTAGACCAAATTGGAGCCCTTACGTAGGGCCTCCACAATCAAATATTATTGGATCATAGTCAGCAAAATCAAACAGTGCTACTGCTCAAATAAATTTTATTTAGTAGCCTGGCTTAGCAATTCAACTCCAGTTCGTCCTCAAATCCCACCTTTAGCCCTACCCACCCTTGGTTAGGACCAGCCTTTAAAGGTCAGATTGGCCAAAACTTTGGAAAGGCAAAATACGTTGTAGATTGACAATAACTAGCACAACTAGAAAACCAAGGCTTTAGTTCTAAGCCCTGAGTCGCTAAAAATGGTGTTAACAGCCGGGTTCGACCCGGCGACCTTCTGCGTGTAAAGCAGACTTGATAGCCACTACACTACGCCTACTACATCGATATCGTTTTTTTTTCACGTGCATAATAACCTGACATCCCATCAAAATGTTGGCCCGCTTTCGTTTAGAGTGCTTAAATCGCGATTCGTACTTTGGTTCATAAGTATTGTTTTGTTTGACGCAGCCTCATTTGTTTACGAACTCGGTGAGACACGCCGATCCTTGATTGTTTTCTTTTATTGGATGCGTCGAAGTTGTATGAATGTTTATAGCAAATGCTGTATAACTTCTATAAAATACTGCAGAATAGCGGTCTCTTTTTTTTTACCTAACGTTTGTTTTACCTTACTTTCCGTTTGACTGCTTTTCGCTCAGCGGTAATGACGGCTGTCAGTTGATTTGTGCTGGTGCGTTGTCGTATATTTAACACTGAAATGACTGGTGGCCGCCGTGCTTAGCTAGTCAATCCGCTCTATTAAGCGATGGCACCGGCTATTCAAGAAAACGGACAATGTCCTACCTAAAAAGCAGCATGCACGTCTGCACGTTGACCAGCGTCTACAGTTGCGTTTGTAGAGGATTACATGAAGCTAAACCCGAGTTTCTATCGAGAGGAACTGCCAGAAGCTGTCAAGGTAGAGGTAAAGCGCTGGTAAAAACGTCTAACCCAGCAATATTCCACTTTCTACGCTTTGATCAGAGAAAAAGCAAAACGGAACACCAAAAGGCTCGTGAGTGATTCCCGAGCTAGATAAAGGTGTTCAATCAGAAGTTAAAACCGTTTCACGGTGGCTTGGACCAGCTAGTTTTTGTCAACGAGTATTCCTAGGACGGCAGGGATGCGCTGCGTCGAAATGCGTTGTCTCGACGCAACACTCCAGCTTTTGTGTCTCTTAATTCAATTGAGGAGCGCGTACCAGTTTTAATCGCATTTGACGTAAAGGGCTTTTTGCTTGGAACATAACTGAAGGAGATTTGAACGCTTTTGCTTCCAAGAAGTATTCGTTAACAACATTGCTTCCTATTTGAACCCGTGGTCGCTTCCACGGTAAGGTTGTATAAGAATTTAGTATTTGTAAGTTCATTGCTAACTTTGTTTCTACCTGCTATATCGATCGTGGTCTTGATTGATCACAGTGCAAAGATAGACATGGATAAAGGGCTTGAAGAGCTCGTGCCCTCCAGAGGATCCCCGTTGTTCATTTTTCCGCCGTATTCACCGCAGTTACGATTTGTTGGAGTTGGGTTCTCTTTTCTCATGCGCTAGATCGGCTTTTCGTTTTTACGCTCGAAGAATACTGGATGTGGCTATGGTGCAAAGCGCTCGGAACCACGAACACGTAGGCGTAAATCACCATTGTAACTAAGAGCTTAGTAAGCTCAATTACGAAAATGTTTAAAAAACTAACAATGCTAAGCAGAAGATACACTGATTAAAGAGCAACCTAAACAATTCTACTGATCGTTATGGTCAATACCCTCAACTCTCCCATCGGGCAGAACACAGACTAGAGACTCGCGAAATGGTGAGCGCAATGCTTACGAAGAAAGTCCCATTACACCTTGACAGTCACCAAGATGCAGCTCCAAAATGATTGACCCTCTGTTTAAGTGGTACTACACTCGTGCTCGCTTTCTGCTGCTCTAGCTGATGCATCGTTCTGTCGTTGCTGGTCGTCAATATGGCGCAGCTGCGTAAAGGTTGCACATGACAAGACAACGAGCGATACTCCATCGGAGTGGCGAGCCTGGCTCGTTGCCCAATATGCTCAAACGCAAGACCAAACTCGTTTTCATTTCCATTCTCTGTCAAATGATTTTTGAATTTGACTTACCACTAATGCCACACGCGCCTGTGCTGCACGTCGTAGCAAGGAAGTTTGCCCAACGCTGCTGACATAGACGAGTTTGTTGCGGTTTGTCTAACAAAAATAGTATCCATAATCACAAAATTTAAATCTTACCCGACCCGCCGTCAAGATGCCAGCTACCAAAGCTTTCATAGCTGTTGGACCTTCACCTACACGAATCCTTCGTATTGTGCTTCTGTAACATTATTTGCTGGATTAGCATGATGGGCGCATCCGTGCCCCACCCCACGACCATTTTCTGGATGACAATTCTTTTCACTTTTTATAGAAAGACTGGATAGCATTCGTCAACCAAAAATTGTAAAGGAGTAACACCACGACGACTAGTGCGACTGTTATATCTTGGTTCAGCAATCTTTATGGTCAGATGAGCGTATTGTTGTGCGTCATAATTTCAGCCGATTAGTAAAATTAAAACGTAGGGAAGCAGTTAAATTATTTAAAGAGCAACCAATATACATTTCAAATTACATAGCAGTCTGCCTGTTCCTCCATGGCGAGTAAGTAGATATCACTTGTGTCAGGGTAGTAGGGGGGATGTTCAAATTGGTACTCGTTGGTTGTGACCATAAAGATTGTCTTGAAAATAGTCTAGGTTTGCCGTCATAGAGACTTTTCGCAACCACGTTTTAGTTGTTTCCGCAAAAACTTTGAAAACTGTAGTACCGTCAAATACAATATTCAAAAACAATTTGATCGAGGAAACTGGCCAATTAGCTTAAACCACATTCAGCTTCGCGCAGGCAAACATGATGCTTCCATTATTTCCGGTGCAAGAGTACAGCGGCCTTTAGAATCTTAAAGCGATTCCTTTGTTGATCGTTGCCACGATCGGTGAATACATGCACTTAGAAACTACCAAACATACGCGCCTTAGTGTAGTCCGGTCTTTGAAGTAGCAGATCATCAACTCACATTTTCGATATTGAGATTTATCTGAAAAAGATAATCAAGGACTTTGTACTGGTCCTTTTTAACTTATATCTAGTAATGTGAGAGTTTACTTGAAAGGGGGCTTTTAATTGGCGAGTACGTTAGAATAAGTACACATGAAGAAGAAGGAGCAGGCGCTAAAGCTTTCAGGTAGTCAATCAGCAGAAGATCTGTTGCCTCCTAGACACTACTCTCGACACTCATAGTCGATACTGGACACCATCATGGTGGTGCTAAGACTGAAATCAAGCACTTTGCGAAAGCAGTCGGAATAAAATCATTCTAGTCTGACATTGATGACGGCAATTCGTCTTGGTGTGCGCTGAAACTCATCTCAAAAGTGGTTGCGAAAGGTCTAATATTTCAAACCCCTGTTTTGCACTTTACTCGACTCATTCCACAACGCAGGTGAAGTGTTATTTGTGAATGCAAGGTGTATGTATTATCTTCATACGACACGATGGCCGAGCGGTCTAAGGCGCTGGTTTTAGGCACCAGTCTTCGGGCGTGGGTTCGAATCCCACTCGTGTCATTCTTTGCCTCGTGTGCACAAAACAATTTGACTCACATTTTGAACAGCCACTGTATTTCGTACTTCCTCTGTCCGAAAATATAAGCGGGGCATCTATTTAAACCGTGTCCGAAAATAAAAGCGGCATGCTTACAAATTCAAGTCATTTGATAGTACTGTCGTATTCCACTTAAGTACTCCCATACAAATGCTGTTGTTGTTGCCGGCCGCTGCAAACCAGACCGTAGAAATATTTAGGCACTCTACACGGCACCGCTCAACAGAGAATCTCACGCGCTACATCTCTACAGGTTTCTATGACATTTCGTGTAAAATTGACATCCTGGCGAAAGATTTCAAAATTTCACATCTTCACCACGAACTTTGCATAACGATAACTTTGCGACCAGGTGGCCGATTTGCTTCAAACGTCGACCAAAACAATTGCCGTAATCTAAACAGCAATTAAGACCAATCAGCTGCTCGTTTAAAGGGTTTTTGTTCTTAAAATTAATTTTGCCCGCCCATCCTGCTTATTTTTTCGGACGGAGGAAGTATGTATTTACCGAAGGAATCGTTTTACTGACACAACCAAGTAGCCAATCAGAGGTCTTGTATTTTCGTACAGTCGCTGCTTTTGTGCTTACCGACAGTTCAGCAGAGCCACAAAATTGTCATTAGCAAAACCGTAGCAACAGCAGCGCAGTGACAACAGCCACGCATGCGAGCACCGCCACCGAGCCGCCCTCGCGTCAATGGCAACGGCCGCAAGACTCCAAAGTATTCCCGTACTTGCTACACCAACGCGACAAAGCTCGAGATTGTTACCTTTTTTGGTAAACACGATGCTGACACTACATTAGCTTAACATTTCCGAGGCCAAGATGGCCACGCCCGAGAACAGAAGCGAAAGCTACTCTACCAGTGGCGGAAAGAGCGAGAACGGCTAGAAACGTTGTGTGCTACTCCTAGTCTAGCTCGTTGGAAGTACCTGCGGTCGAAAGGGAGTGCGACTATTCTTCCTGTTGACGCTGAGCATGAGATTGTGCATTGGATAAATGCTCTGCGAAAAGATGGAGCCCCTGTGAGCGCCAAAATGCCTGGGTTACAAGCCAAACAGACTGCCACCGACTATAATATTTCCCCATTCATGGCGTCGTGGCACTGGAGAAAGAGCTTCATGAAGTAGTGACAGTGATGAAGAAAATGACGATAACTTTTAATACTTCAGCTTGCAATTATGTCTTCTTTTCTTAATTTCTTATGAATACCACTGTTGACTATCCTCCTGATGTGCAGCTACAAATCGTGTGGATGCATGTCAGCACGCACATACAGAATATGGGCTACTCTAATCTCAAGCTTTGCCTAAATAGCCCAGGCGTACCACCGGGGTACAGGTTTATCGCAACAAAATGATTTGTGCGTGGCTCTAAAACAAACGCATTATTTAGAAACAAAGGGTTTATACGCCGCTCTAACCGCACACGAGTGCACGCGATGATAGATCGCTCAAAGCTTGCCATGACTCCGAGCCCATGCAAATCTACAAAAAGCTGCGTGTCGGGCACCTAATGCCTCTACAGCCATCGAAACACGAAAGGGCGTTTCCCGGACCAGCTAGTTTTCGTCAACGAGTATTCCTAGGACGGCAGGGATGCGCTGCGTCGAAATGCGTTGTCTCGACGCAACACTCCAGCTTTTGTGTCTCTTAATTCAATTGAGGAGCGCGTACCAGTTTTAATCGCATTTGACGTAAAGGGCTTTTTGCTTGGAACATAACTGAAGGAGATTTGAACGCTTTTGCTTCCAAGAAGTATTCGCTAACAACATTGCTTCCTATTTGAACCCGTGGTCTCTTCCACGGTAAGGTTGTATAAGAATTTAGTATTTGTAAGTTCATTGCTAACTTTGTTTCTACCTGCTATATCGATCGTGGTCTTGATTGATTACAGTGCAAAGATAGACATGGATAAAGGCCTTGAAGAGCTCGTGCACTCCAGAGGATCCCCGTTGTTCATTTTTCCGCCGTATTCACCGCAGTTACGATTTGTTGGAGTTGGGTTCTCTTTCACGCTCGAAGAATACTGGATGTGGCTATGGTGCAAAGCGCTCGGAACCACGAACACGTAGGCGTAAATCACCATTGTAACTAAGAGCTTAGTAAGCTCAATTACGAAAATGTTTTAAAAACTAACAATGCTAAGCAGAAGATACACTGATTAAAGAGCAACCTAAACAATTCTACTGATCGTTATGGTCAATACCCTCAACTCTCCCATCGGGCAGAACACAGACTAGAGACTCGCGAAATGGTGAGCGCAATGCTTACGAAGAAAGTCCCATTACACCTTGACAGTCACCAAGATGCAGCTCCAAAATGATTGACCCTCTGTTTAAGTGGTACTACACTCGTGCTCGCTTTCTGCTGCTCTAGCTGATGCATCGTTCTGTCGTTGCTGGTCATCAATATGGCGCAGCTGCGTAAAGGTTGCACATGACAAGACAACGAGCGATACTCCATCGGAGTGGCGAGCCTGGCTCGTTGCCCAATATGCTCAAACGCAAGACCAAACTCGTTTTCATTCCCATTCTCTGTCAAATGATTTTGAATTTGACTTACCACTAATGCCACACGCGCCTGTGTTGCACGTCGTAGCAAGGAAGTTTGCCCAACGCTGCTGGCATAGACGAGTTTGTTGCGGTTTGTCTGATAAAAATATTATCCATAATCACAAAATTTAAATCTTACCCGACCCGCCATCAAGATGCCAGCTACCAAAGCTTTCATAGCTGTTGGACCTTCACCTACACGAATCCTTCGTATTGTGCTTCTGTAACATTATTTGCTGGATTAGCATGATGGGCGCATCTGTGCCCCACCCCACGACCATTTTCTGGACGACAATTCTTTTCACTTTTTATAGAAAGACTGGATAGCATTCGTCAACCAAAATTTGTAAAGGAGTAACACCACGACGACTAGTGCGACTGTTATATCTTGGTTCAGCAATCTTCATGGTCAGATGAGCGTATTGTTGTGCGTCATAATTTCAGCCGATTAGTAAAATTAAAACGTAGGGAAGCAGCTAAATTATTTAAAGAACAACCAATATACATTTCAAATTACATAGCAGTCTGCCTGTTCCTCCATGGCGAGTAAGTAGATATCACTTGTGTCAGGGTAGTAGGGGGGATGTTCAAATTGGTACTCGTTGGCTGTGACCATAAAGATTGTCTTGAAAATAGTCTAGGTTTGCCGTCATAGAGACTTTTCGCAACCACGTTTTAGTTGTTTCCGCAAAAACTTTGAAAACCGTAGTACCGTCAAATACAATATTCAAAAACAATTTGATCGAGGAAACTGGCCAATTAGCTTAAACCTTATTCAGCTTCGCGCAGGCAAACATGATGCCCCCATTATTTCCGGTGCAAGAATACAGCGGCCTCTAGAATCTTAAAGCGATTCCTTTGTTGATTGCTGCCACGATCGGTGAATACATGCATTTAGAAACTACCAAACATACGCGCCTTAGTGTAGTCCGGTCTTTAAAGTAGCAGATCATCAACTCACATTTTCGATATTTCGATTTATCTGAAAAAGATAATCAAGGACTTTGTACTGGTCCTTTTTAACTTATATCTAGTCATGTCTGAGTTTACTTGAAAGCGGGGGATTTTAATTGGGCGAGTACGTTAGAATAAGTACACATGAAGAAGAAGGAGCAGGCGCTAAAGCTTTCAGGTAGTCAATCAGCAGAAGATCTGTTGCCTCCTAGACACTACTCTCGACACTCATAGTCGATACTGGACACCATCATGGTGGTGCTAAGACTGAAATCAAGCACTTTGCGAAAGCAGTCGGATTAGAATCATTCTAGTCTGACATTAATGACGGCAGTTCGTCTTGGTGTGCGCTGAAACTCATCTCAAAAGTGGTTGCGAAAGGTCTAATATTTCAGACCCCTGTTTTGCACTTTACCCACAACGCAGGTGAAGTATTATTTGTGAATGCAAGGTGTATGTAAAATCTTCATACGACACGATGGCCGAGCGGTCTAAGGCGCTGGTTTTAGGCACCAGTCTTCGGGCGTGGGTTCGAATCCCACTCGTGTCATTCTTTGCCTCGTGTGCACAAAACAATTTGACTCACATTTTGAACAGCCACTGTATTTCGTATGTATTTACCGAAGGAATCGTTTTACTGACACAACCAAGTAGCCAATCAGAGGTCTTGTATTTTCGTACAGTCGCTGCTTTTGTGCTTACCGACAGTTCAGCAGAGCCACAAAATTGTCATTAGCAAAATCGTAGCAACAGCAGCGCAGTAACAACAGCCACGCATGCGAGCACCGCCACCGGGCCGCCCTCGCGTCAATGGCAACGGCCGCAAGACTCCAAAGTATTCCCGTACTTGCTACACCAACGCGACAAAGCTCGAGATTGTTACCTTTTTCGGTAAACACGATGCTGACACTACATTAGCTTAACATTTCCGAGGCCAAGATGGCCACGCCCGAGAACAGAAGCGAAAGCTACTCTACCAGTGGCGGAAAGAGCGAGAACGGCTAGAAACGTTGTGTGCTACTCCTAGTCTAGCTCGTTGGAAGTACCTGCGGTCGAAAGGGAGTGCGACTATTCTTCCTGTTGACGCTGAGCATGAGATTGTGCATTGGATAAATGCTCTGCGAAAAGATGGAGCCCCTGTGAGCGCCAAAATGCCTGGGTTACAAGCCAAACAGACTGCCACCGACTATAATATTTCCCCATTCATGGCGTCGTGGCACTGGAGAAAGAGCTTCATGAAGTAGTGACAGTGATGAAGAAAATGACGATAACTTTTAATACTTCAGCTTGCAATTATGTCTTCTTTTCTTAATTTCTTATGAATACCACTGTTGACTATCCTCCTGATGTGCAGCTACAAATCGTGTGGATGCATGTCAGCACGCACATACAGAATATGGGCTACTCTAATCTCAAGCTTTGCCTAAATAGCCCAGGCGTACCACCGGGGTACAGGTTTATCGCAACAAAATGATTTGTGCGTGGCTCTAAAACAAACGCATTATTTAGAAACAAAGGGTTTATACGCCGCTCTAACCGCACACGAGTGCACGCGATGATAGATCGCTCAAAGTTTGCCATGACTCCGAGCCCATGCAAATCTACAAAAAGCTGCGTGTCGGGCACCTAATGCCTCTACAGCCATCGAAACACGGAAGGGCGTTTCCCGGACCAGCTAGTTTTCGTCAACGAGTATTCCTAGGACGGCAGGGATGCGCTGCGTCGAAATGCGTTGTCTCGACGCAACACTCCAGCTTTTGTGTCTCTTAATTCAATTGAGGAGCGCGTACCAGTTTTAATCGCATTTGACGTAAAGGGCTTTTTGCTTGGAACATAACTGAAGGAGATTTAAACGCTTTTGCTTCCAAGAAGTATTCGTTAACAACATTGCTTCCTATTTGAACCCGTGGTCGCTTTCACGGTAAGGTTGTATAAGAATTTAGTATTTGTAAGTTCATTGCTAACTTTGTTTCTACCTGCTATATCGATCGTGGTCTTGATTGATTACAGTGCAAAGATAGACATGGATAAAGGGCTTGAAGAGCTCGTGCACTCCAGAGGATCCCCGTTGTTCATTTTTCCGCCGTATTCACCGCAGTTACGATTTGTTGGAGTTGGGTTCTCTTTCACGCTCGAAGAATACTGGATGTGGCTATGGTGCAAAGCGCTCGGAACCACGAACACGTAGGCGTAAATCACCATTGTAACTAAGAGCTTAGTAAGCTCAATTACGAAAATGTTTTAAAAACTAACAATGCTAAGCAGAAGATACACTGATTAAAGAGCAACCTAAACAATTCTACTGATCGTTATGGTCAATACCCTCAACTCTCCCATCGGGCAGAACACAGACTAGAGACTCGCGAAATGGTGAGCGCAATGCTTACGAAGAAAGTCCCATTACACCTTGACGGTCACCAAGATGCAGCTCCAAAATGATTGACCCTCTGTTTAAGTGGTACTACACTCGTGCTCGCTTTCTGCTGCTCTAGCTGATGCATCGTTCTGTCGTTGCTGGTCATCAATATGGCGCAGCTGCGTAAAGGTTGCACATGACAAGACAACGAGCGATACTCCATCGGAGTGGCGAGCCTGGCTCGTTGCCCAATATGCTCAAACGCAAGACCAAACTCGTTTTCATTTCCATTCTCTGTCAAATGATTTTTGAATTTGACTTACCACTAATGCCACACGCGCCTGTGTTGCACGTCGTAGCAAGGAAGTTTGCCCAACGCTGCTGACATAGACGAGTTTGTTGCGGTTTGTCTGATAAAAATAGTATCCATAATCACAAAATTTAAATCTTACCCGACCCGCCATCAAGATGCCAGCTACCAAAGCTTTCATAGCTGTTGGACCTTCACCTACACGAATCCTTCGTATTGTGCTTCTGTAACATTATTTGCTGGATTAGCATGACGGGCGCATCCGTGCCCCACCCCACGACCATTTTCTGGATGACAATTCTTTTCACTTTTTAGAAAGACTGGATAGCATTCGTCAACCAAAATTTGTAAAGGAGTAACACCACGACGACTAGTGCGACTGTTATATCTTGGTTCAGCAATCTTCATGGTCAGATGAGCGTATTGTTGTGCGTCATAATTTCAGCCGATTAGTAAAATTAAAACGTAGGGAAGCAGTTAAATTATTTAAAGAACAACCAATATACATTTCAAATTACATAGCAGTCTGCCTGTTCCTCCATGGCGAGTAAGGAGATATCACTTGTGTCAGGGTAGTAGAGGGGATGTTCAAATTGGTACTCGTTGGTTGTGACCATAAAGATTGTCTTGAAAATAGTCTAGGTTTGCCGTCATAGAGACTTTTCGCAACCACGTTTTAGTTGTTTCCGCAAAAACTTTGAAAACCGTAGTACCGTCAAATACAATATTCAAAAACAATTTGATCGAGGAAACTGGCCAATTAGCTTAAACCTTATTCAGCTTCGCGCAGGCAAACATGATGCCCCCATTATTTCCGGTGCAAGAATACAGCGGCCTCTAGAATCTTAAAGCGATTCCTTTGTTGATCATCGGTGAATACATGCACTTAGAAACTACCAAACATACGCGCCTTAGTGTAGTCCGGTCTTTGAAGTAGCAGATCATCAACTCACATTTTCGATATTTCGATTTATCTGAAAAAGATAATCAAGGACTTTGTACTGGTCCTTTTTAACTTATATCTAGTAATGTGAGAGTTTACTTGAAAGGGGGCTTTTAATTGGGCGAGTACGTTAGAATAAGTACACATGAAGAAGAAGGAGCAGGCGCTAAAGCTTTCAGGTAGTCAATCAGCAGAAGATCTGTTGCCTCCTAGACACTACTCTCGACACTCATAGTCGATACTGGACACCATCATGGTGGTGCTAAGACTGAAATCAAGCACTTTGCGAAAGCAGTCGGAATAAAATCATTCTAGTCTGACATTGATGACGGCAATTCGTCTTGGTGTGCGCTGAAACTCATCTCAAAAGTGGTTGCGAAAGGTCTAATATTTCAAACCCCTGTTTTGCACTTTACTCGACTCATTCCACAACGCAGGTGAAGTGTTATTTGTGAATGCAAGGTGTATGCAAAATCTTCATACGACACGATGGCCGAGCGGTCTAAGGCGCTGGTTTTAGGCACCAGTCTTCGGGCGTGGGTTCGAATCCCACTCGTGTCATTCTTTGCCTCGTGTGCACAAAACAATTTGACTCACATTTTGAACAGCCACTGTATTTCGTACTTCCTCTGTCCGAAAATATAAGCGGGGCATCTATTTAAACCGTGTCCGAAAATAAAAGCGGCATGCTTACAAATTCAAGTCATTTGATAGTACTGTCGTATTCCACTTAAGTACTCCCATACAAATGCTGTTGTTGTTGCCGGCCGCTGCAAACCAGACCGTAGAAATATTTAGGCACTCTACACGGCACCGCTCAACAGAGAATCTCACGCGCTACATCTCTACAGGTTTCTATGACATTTCGTGTAAAATTGACATCCTGGCGAAAGATTTCAAAATTTCACATCTTCACCACGAACTTTGCATAACGATAACTTTGCGACCAGGTGGCCGATTTGCTTCAAACGTCGACCAAAACAATTGCCGTAATCTAAACAGCAATTAAGACCAATCAGCTGCTCGTTTAAAGGGTTTTTGTTCTTAAAATTAATTTTGCCCGCCCATCCTGCTTATTTTTTCGGACGGAGGAAGTATGTATTTACCGAAGGAATCGTTTTACTGACACAACCAAGTAGCCAATCAGAGGTCTTGTATTTTCGTACAGTCGCTGCTTTTGTGCTTACCGACAGTTCAGCAGAGCCACAAAATTGTCATTAGCAAAACCGTAGCAACAGCAGCGCAGTGACAACAGCCACGCATGCGAGCACCGCCACCGAGCCGCCCTCGCGTCAATGGCAACGGCCGCAAGACTCCAAAGTATTCCCGTACTTGCTACACCAACGCGACAAAGCTCGAGATTGTTACCTTTTTCGGTAAACACGATGCTGACACTACATTAGCTTAACATTTCCGAGGCCAAGATGGCCACGCCCGAGAACAGAAGCGAAAGCTACTCTACCAGTGGCGGAAAGAGCGAGAACGGCTAGAAACGTTGTGTGCTACTCCTAGTCTAGCTCGTTGGAAGTACCTGCGGTCGAAAGGGAGTGCGACTATTCTTCCTGTTGACGCTGAGCATGAGATTGTGCATTGGATAAATGCTCTGCGAAAAGATGGAGCCCCTGTGAGCGCCAAAATGCCTGGGTTACAAGCCAAACAGACTGCCACCGACTATAATATTTCCCCATTCATGGCGTCGTGGCACTGGAGAAAGAGCTTCATGAAGTAGTGACAGTGATGAAGAAAATGACGATAACTTTTAATACTTCAGCTTGCAATTATGTCTTCTTTTCTTAATTTCTTATGAATACCACTGTTGACTATCCTCCTGATGTGCAGCTACAAATCGTGTGGATGCATGTCAGCACGCACATACGGAATATGGGCTACTCTAATCTCAAGCTTTGCCTATATAGCCCAGGCGTACCACCGGGGTACAGGTTTTATGGCAACAAAATGTTTTGTGCGTGGCTCTAAAACAAACGCATTCCTTAGAAACAAAGGGTTTATACGCCGCTCTAACCGCACACGAGTGCACGCGATGATAGATCGCTCAAAGTTTGCCATGACTCCGAACCCATGCAAATCTACAAAAAGCTGCGTGTCGGGCACCTAATGCCTCTACAGACTGAAGGGCGTTTATAAGCTCATAACTTTATGTATATAGAAGCACACGCTAGTCGTGTGCTGGACGTTTTGCGCCGTATTGGTTGATATATGGGGAGCCAGACCCATTATTAGCGTTTTTGCACCCTATTGGTTGATATATGGGGAGCCAGACCCATTATTATGTGTTTGAGTGGTCGCCGAATCCTAAAATTAGGTCAGTTGAATTTTCGCTATACCTAAGACCCAATTGTCTTATTCCGAGCTTCCTCAACACCATAGTTTAGGCAAATAACGGAATAAATCAGTGGCCCGTTAGATGATCCGCACGAAAATTTTCAGCTTTTCACTTACGTCCGAAGCAGCCGGCCAATTTTTTACACTTTCTTTACAGAAAAACTTAAGATGGTCGATAGGGGTCAATTCGTCTGAAATTGTCTCATCTATACCAGTGCCGGCAGCTCAGGTGGCTAGTCCATGTGGACATATTGAGGGCCCATACGGGAGCACGGTTGTTGTAGGTTCGATTCGCATCGAATGCGAATGCGTTAGCTCTCCGATCTCTTTAAATTGGCTGTCGAAAAATGACTGGCTAGTGCTCAGCTGGAATGAACCGAAGCAGGAAGCGCCAAATTCTAGGCTCTCGATCGTAAATGTATTTTCTTCTGAAGCTTGAATGACGGGGTTTTGTCTTCATTTGAAAAAACCTCGAAAACCAGAGAGCCAGTTTGGTAAGTTCAAACTTGTCAGGCTCGTTCTGGGTCCCTGCTCCCGGTAATGAAGCGCAGTGGCTTCGTTGAAAGGTCGCGAAATGTGGCTGAAACGAGCATGTTCGGACATTTCAAACGTGTTCCCGACTCTCAGTAAGGTCTCAAATGACCATTTTAAGAGGTTTTACGGGTTCGCGATAAATTGGAGAAACTTTGGCTCGCTTCATCTTCTTTCCAGCTGAGGGCTAGTGAGAGCGTTCTAGTTTTATACAACGCCCTCTTAGAGCGCGAAGTAATCGAAGGGCGTTCTAATCAATGGGGGTGTTTTATTCGATACTATACGTTATCGACTTTCGGAACTATTGAAAAAGCTTCCTTAACCCCTTAGTTGCTTTATGTTGGATCTTCCAACATAAGGGGTGTATACCCTAATTCACTTCTGTTGCACCTTTTATTTTATGTTGGAGGTCCAACATAAGCAAAACTTATACCTGAATTTTGTATGGGGCAACGGTCCATATCCCCCCTTTCCCCGCTATAGTGAAATAAAGTCATTGATATGAGTGTAAAAAGGTCACATGCACAGGCTTAGGTTTAGTTTGGTTGAATGAGTTAGAAAAGGGAGGTACACACCCACTATCGAGCGAGTGGTCACCAGCCACCAGCCTCCTTACTCTTCAAAACGACGACCGAGAGCAACATGGTTGCGCCGACACCCAAGACACCGCGTCACCACCTCACCGAGCAAGAAAGGTGCCTCTGTCGCGAGGCTCTGCTAAGTGAGCGTCACGAGCGCCGCATTCGACGGACAGAGCAGAAGAGCGGCAGCGATGGAGCAGGGCAGACGAAGGCGAAGAAGGCGACAAAGAAGAAGGCTGCCAAGCGCACAAATGCAGATATGGAGGTGGCGCAGTATAAAGGTCTGTATATTCCTTCAGCAAGTGCTCAGGTTGCAGACACGGCGGGCGAAAAAGAGGGCTCGCGAAACCAGACGATTGCTGAAGCGAAGGAGACGATAGAGACAACCGCGATAGCGGATGCGATGGAGGTGGAAGCAGACCACGAGACGGAGGTGACAGAAGTCGTCGCGGACATTATTTTGAGCGTTGAGACTGCGCTGCCTGCCCAACAGTCTGGTATCGCGTTAGCTACTACTGATTCCAGTGCTGAAAAACGAAAGCGTAGTACTCAAGTGCCGACAAGAGAGCATCGCCGCGCTCTCCTACAAGAAGACAGCGATGGCGACGATGATACGGTGCGTTTTGTTCGTTTATCCAACCTAGAAGGATTGTGGCTGACAACATGTCTAACATAATATCCAACGTACGTGATGTATGGTGAACAGAGAATGCAAGGTGACGAAGACGAGAGTGTTTACGAAGCAGACGTTGTGCACAGTGTACCTGCGTGTGTTATTGACACAGACCCTAACTTTATGGACGAAGGAGCTGACGAATGCACCGGGCTCAACTCCGACGAGGACCCAGAGCTTCGTGAGGAACCTGAAGACGAAGAGGATGCTGATGACGATAGTTGGGACGGTGACTGGGACATTGGAGAGCTGACAGATGAAGATTTGGACCACGACATCGAGGAGCTTCCAAACACGGCGTGGTTATCCGCAGCGAAGAACGCACCACTGATCACTGCAATGCGTACCGATGGCTGGGAGTATGGTACGTTATGTTGGCCGAATCCAACATAATCCTTTCATTTTGTTTCTGAGTTAACATAAAGGCTAACATAGTTTTTGTCCTTGTGTGTTGTATCTAGACGCGACTAAATTTGGACCTGACCCAACGTATGCTGGGTTGTATGATGGGCCATACGGACCAAGTGACAGCGTGCTACGCCTTGGGGACGATCCGCTGGCATTGCTCTTCTTTTTCCTGCCGCCGAAGATTTGGTCCCAAATTGCTGTCGAAAGCAACCGCTATCATACTCAGTCAATCCCTACGAGGGCCCGCTCAATTCGCAGACAGCAACAGCGTAGTGGTGGCAAAGCAGAAGATCTTGCTGAGATCAGACGGCGGTTGTCAGCAGTTGAAGAAATACAAACTTACGAGGTCCTTCAAGTTATGGCATTGCTGATTGCACGTATAATGGTCCCCATCCGGAAAGGCATTGCAGCGCATTGGTCAATGAAGAAAGTTGGAGTTCTACCGTCAAACCGCTTCAGTCTCGTGATGGGAAAGAATCGTTTTTTTTCATATCATGGGATATCTACACTTTTCGAGCAACAAGTCGCCACAAGCCCGTACGGACCGAGCGTGGAAGATTCTACCGGTGCTCGATGTGCTACAGCGAACATTCGCTCGTGGATACAGAGCTCCCCCAGTCATCAGCTTCGATGAAGCAACACTGCCTTCGCGCTCGCGATACAATCCCATGAGGATCTTTAACAAGGACAAGCCCCACAAGTGGGGGACGAAGGTGTTTGTTGCTGCGTGTGCCAAGACCGCGTACTGCATGAGGTAACTTGAGGCAAGCTTCGGCTTGCCTTTTTTCTTGGCCCAAGTACTTATGTTGACTTGTCCAACATAAGAATCCTGCGCCATCTGTTGATACAACATAATATTAACATAATCGTCTCTGTTGATGTGTTTGCCTGCTAGAATTAATATGTATTGCGGGGCGAAGCCACATCTACGTACTCCTGTTCCAAAGGATAACAACACTGGAGAAGCGGCTGTACTTCGAAACATGAAAGCTCTCTTATCTCCGTCATTGACGTCTCCATGGAGATTAGTCGTCACCGACCGTTTCTACACGTCGGTCAAGCTGGCGCTGGAGCTGCTTCATTATCGGATGTATCTAACGGGGACTCTACAGACGGATAGATCAGGTTACGCTGCTGGAGTGATCACTACGAAAAAGAAAAAAAAGGTGAACAGGCGCGAGGTACTGGTGCCTCCGCAAGGTACCATCAAGCGGGCTCAAAACAAGATGTTTCCGCAACTAACTGCTGCCATGTGGATGGACCTTAACCCGGTGCACCTGCTCTCAAGTGGGGGCAGCCGCCAAACCGGCACCGTGAGTACGTACTACATGCATTGGGTTCCTATTTGGTTGCTAGCACAAATTGTATTTGTATTCTAGTGAGACGCATCCACGGAGAAATGACGCCGGTGCCGGCTCCAGAGCTTGTTCGCGGCTACTACCGCTGGATGGGTGGAGTCGACGTCCATGATCAACTCCGGTTGCAACGTTACAGCGTGCAACTTTGCTACAAAACACGCAAGTACTACAAGACTCTGTTTCTGGGGCTTCTGGGTATGGCGCTCGTGAACGCGTTTATCGTTCATCGACACTATCGAAAGGTAAACAACAGGCGCCCGCCAAAACACTTCTCGTTTTTTGAGGAATTGATGGAGCAGCTACTGGCAGTAGATTCAATCGAAGCGTTTGACGAGATTGAGGTAAGTCAAATGTTGACCAGTCAACATAACCTCATCTGCTTCAGCAGCCTTCCAACATAACAACTAACTTATGGTGGGCTTGACTGTATTGGAACAGCAAGCGACATCTGCGCAAGATAGAACTGCCCCTTCGCCGGCAAGAGCAGATTCAACACAGCTACAAGGAAGCGTATCGTCAGCTATCGACGGACATTGTTTAGAAGAAAACCCAGATACTGTCGATTGCGAGCAGGGTGTGAAGCGATGCCACCGATCATGCAAAGTCTGTGCCATCTACAAGGTCAAGCCTCGCAAGTTTACGAAATACTTCTGCCCGGAGTGCTCGAACGGGAACAAACGGTGCGTAGCTCGCTTGGTACCCTTACCGTAAGCTTTGGCTAACTCGTTTTGATTTAGTAAATACCTATGCAACGTTCCGCGTGAAGGCAGGGTCAGTACGTGCTTCAGCATTTGGCATGCTGATTGGAACAACGGCAACGACATCCCGCGCGACCTACTGCAAGAGCACAGGACACGTGAACGACCGCCAGCGTCGCGGCCAGGCAAGAAGCGGAGACGCAGACAGCAGGTAGGCGAGAGCGGAGCAAGTGCTGGTGCTGGTGCTGGTGAGTCGAGCGAAGAAGATGATGAAGCGGTGGAGGAGGAGGCGTAGTGGTTGCGCCGTCTACGTGAGGTCGTACATGTCTATGCAAGGAGCAATCAATTGATACGGCACTTGATCTTTCTCGTTATTGGCTATAATAAATGAACTCACCGCTGCTGGACGTATGCAACAACACAAAGATAGGCTAATCAATAAACAGTACATATCTTATGTTTATTTATACAACATAGTTGCATATGATCGTCTCAATGTACTACATAAACCCTCCTTTATGTTGGAGAATCCGTACTATACACACTGGCAAGTCGTTGTAACCACCCCGAACCCGCGCCAAGATATCCGGACTTAATTGAAACCCCATACAAATTCCTTTACATCTGTATATGGGACGAGGTCAAAATATACCCTCATATTTGAGGCCGGGAACTAAGGGGTTAACTACCACTTCTTTTCAGAGCTTCTCCCACGACTTGATCGTCCACTGATTTGTAGCTAGACGCACTTTGTTCTCTGCTTTACGCTTATTCTGGACCTCACCATCCGTGTTCCCAGTGTCCGTTTCGTTCGTGTTGTTCTTGGCTTCGTCTGGTACCACGCAAACGCACTCATGAAACCAGTACTCTCCGTCACAGATACACTCGTCCCAGCA
This sequence comes from Phytophthora infestans T30-4, assembly GCF_000142945.1. Lineage (NCBI taxonomy): Eukaryota > Oomycota > Peronosporomycetes > Peronosporales > Peronosporaceae > Phytophthora > Phytophthora infestans. Next base: position 1,382,213 of record NW_003303731.1, read on the forward strand.
AATGCAGTCCTTACAGCACTAGCATGTCTCCCACCACCCACGCTTGCTAGGCCATACTGCGGCCGCATTCTTCACCGAGTCTTCAGTAGTTTCAGTCTCTGCGTCCGTCTCCGCGCTGATGTCTGCCAGCCACTTTCCCGTAAGTTTTTTTAAGGGTCCCCTGACCCCAACGTCTAGTGGCTGGTTGACCGCGGTGCTGTAGGGTGGCAACTGGCAAATCAGAGCCAACGTTGTCGCAGCTTCAGCATCAACTTCCTTCATGGATACGTTTGTTTTGAAGCAATCGAGGTTAAGGATTGATGCCGCATCAATTTTGAAACTAGGGCAGCTCCTGTACGTAGAATGAACACCCTGGGGCATCCAGCCAGCCGCTCTCATGTACAGTATACACATGACCGGCCGGATATGTTGGTAGCTCCTCGTTTTTGATTTATCCACCTGGCAGCCATCGAACAAACGCATTGGAAGTTTCTTTCCTTTAACACTAAGTTAATCAGTCGACCAGGCCAGATTTCAGAGGTGATAATCATGTCAAATACTCACTCAGAACTCGTGAGGGTTTAAAACCAGGTAAATACTAGAGTTCAGCATATGTTACATGAAGTAACAAAGCTAAGAATAATGGTAGAATCGCACAGACTGAAAAAATGGGCTTAAAGACGACTACCTCGACGAAATTGCTCCGGGAAAACGCTAAATGGTCATGTATTTTCAGGCTGTTCTAGATCAGCAATATTTTCGATTTGTGGTGTTTCATTTATTTTAAATCGAACTGCTCAGTGCAGCTCTCAGTCTGAAGGATTGAGAGCCTCTTGAAGCAAAGTAAATGGGTCAAGATAACACTCGACGGCTTGGCCATGTTGAAGACATAAGAACATGACCTGGTCGTCACATTGCACTGAATCACATCATCCTCTTGTTACATTTTATGTAGTCCACGGACCATATTTTCTTCTCCAACAGCAATAGCGCTAGCGCTTTAGCAGAGTACACTGCGGGTACATTCTTAGGTGTCCAAGCAGAGGCGGAGAGCGTGAAGTCCCTGTGCAGCACCGGCTCCAAGATGCCGTAGGACGACCGCAACTGCCTGCTCATGGGCTGCTGCCAAGCGCGGACACCTCCCTATCATTCAATGGCTGCACGCAACCGCAGCGAAGGATGCAACGCCAAGGCCATGTACTATGTGACCAGCAGCGGACTCCTCCCGAATTTTCGATGGCACCGTTCGGAGGGCTTCACATACCAAGCGACCTAGCTTTTGCTGTGGTGTCCTGACCTCTAATGCGGCTATTCCGTCCTCTTCACCAACACAATCAATCGTTAGTACGATCATTTACATCATAGCAAGCTACGATACCTTCTCCGCGAACTTGCTTCTCAAAGCTATCAGAGCTGGGTGTAGCATTGGAAGTTGGCTCACCCTGGACACGATCATATTGTAGGTTGAGCACACACACGTATGTTAGTCTGATCTACAGAGCTCGGACAACGCAGACGGTCACGCATTTACCAGCAAAGGGGGTACCCCGGGACATACCGAGCTGCTCGCAGAATCCAGGTCTTTCCCTCCCTCCCTGGAGACCGTGATGGTGCTCGCTCTTGAGGTCTGGTACCTCCAATATGTCACCAAACGGATACAAAAATGGCGCTGACAAAGCAGTGGGTACATGCAAAGCAAGGTATACGAATCCGCTACCGAACTAAAGTAGTTACCATTATTTTGGCATATTAAGAAGCTCTTTGGATAACGCCTGCTATAATACAGTAGCTATCCGGTTGATCGGTTGATCGAAACCACTACACCGGGAAAAGCCCACAAACCAGCACTAAAATCGTACATATAGTCACCACTTTCCAAACACGTAAGGCATCTGACTGTTGTGACCAGCCTTAAAGCAAGACACGTCTATTCTGATGCTGTGTTGCTAGTGTAAGTGGGTTAGCGCTTATAGTGTCCTATAATTGGAGACATGCAGCATAAACGCCAGCATGTTCTGTGTGACGACGTCAGTTTTGCGGTGTTGCTTTTCAATACTGAAGTGACCCCACAAGAACAGCAGTGTGCGATTATTAAACGCGATATAATATTACTAGCAGCGAGACGTTATCAAACGCGACGCAAATTAACTAACAGCAGCAGCCGCAACAGCTGTATATGTATTATACTTCGGAGAAATACTCGGTACATGCAGTGCTGGGGTACAGATATTACGATGTTCTTCCGCATATGTTAAGCAGCAATTGAGGAAACATTCGAAAGAAAGCTGCTGATTGCGAAATCGCCACATTGTGTGCTGTAGATGTCGAAAAAGCATGACCAGTAGGGCTTGGATACCATGTTTCAGATGTCGTTTCTCGGAATCAGTGTCCTCTTTCAGCATGTAAACACCTGCAGTTTGCTTAGAAAAACGTCAATTTTAGTAGTGTAAAATGCTTCATGTTAGCCATGCAGCGCTGAGTATTAGACTGATCACCCACCTCCGAGTCTCCCTCAATTTCCACCTGACCGACTGATTAAAACAGTTTTAAAATGTTATTTCGATTTAGTAAGACAAAAAATAATATATAACCGAAATTTCCGATTAATACCTGGGGCTCTAATTAATAGTATCTTCATTAAATGAGAAATATTACACTTAGCTAAGGAGATAACATATAGCTTTTTTCCCTACCAGACCAATGACCTTACCGTTTAAATCTAGCACCTTTCGAACATCACTTCAGGGTTCGACCGTCATGACCTTCTCGAAGATTTTTTTATGAGGGGCCAAAGTTTGGTGGTCATTGCATCCTACCAATGCAATAGCAGCTGATGCAGTAGTATAAGGATTGATTGGTGGCTCTATTGAAGAAAGAATCATTACGATGACATTGCCTGCCAGGCTGGGTCGCTTTAGGTGGCTTAGAAAACTAAAATACTACCTAAATTCCGGCGAGGTTACTCTCAGTTACTGTGAGGGTACGCGATGAGAGTTATATTCGGAAAATTTCGCTTTTTAAAAATCAAGCGTCAGTACGAGCTGCTGTAACAGCAGCCAACTGCCCGGAGTGTTTTTGCGTGCCCTTGACTTTGGCCGATCCTTTCCGATCTGTCAATGGGGGGGGGGTCAAAGTTGCGCTTGACATGAAAACGTTGCAGCAATAAACAATAATCAGCCAATCAGAGCGATTTGTCTCTATGCCGTTATGTTATGTTTTCTAGCCACACAACTCGAGTCAATTCGAACTAACGCCATAAGAACATAACAAATTTGCAAGGTTTTTCAACCGTGATGACAAGGGAAACCATGCTGAAGTGAGCGCTTAATGCCGCCCATCGACACCATCTCAGCGCAACGTAGGTTTAGTTATTCGTAGGCGCGAGGCGCTAGCTCACGCTTGCATAGGACATAGTCGACTGCGGCGCAGTCGCGCCCCTATCTAACTAGAACATCATAGAACAAGCACGACCCCAACAAGGGCGTCGCTCTCTCTGCGTTTCTGTGGCCTGGTTGCTCGTGACGTTAGCGCTCCGGCTACCGACGAACACGGGGGCGCGGACTTTGTGATGCAGGGGTGTGTGGCGGTCGTCTTGGCGCCGCAGCTTGGGCTGCAGATTTCGACCCACAGAGGCCCTCAATACTAAAGCTACTGGATAAGAAAATGGGGGGGGTCAAAGTAACAGGCAAAACCAGACAATCAGAGAAGCAGCCTTTTTAATGTCTTTATGTCAAGATTCTTTTAAGTTTTACTCTGAAACCCCTAATGCCCAAATCTTGAAAGGCGGCATGTTGAAATACACCGCTGTTTAATCGACGTTTTAAATCGCGCCCGGCGGATCCGTATTTGCCCAGAACTTCTCGGCAAGTTGCCAATGCGTTTCAGTCATTTAAGTTTCATTTCTATGCGTACGGTGGCTTTTGTGCTGTAAGCTCATGAATATCACGCTGAGAGCATCGACAAATTTGAAAAACAAGACAAAAGTATTATTGTGATGCAAACCGCTGACAAAGTCTCATTAATGCGCTTAGTCTCTTCTCATCACCAGCGAGACACTGTCTCAACCATCTTGGTTGCTCCTTTTTGAAGTATTATATCATCAGACCTGTACACAAATAATAGGAAACAAACAGTTTTAATCATTATATTAAAGTTAACTAATGGAAAAGATGATTTACCCCTTCGTCTGTTATCACATTTTTCAAATGCATTCCATTGGAAACGAAATGACTGCTAACTATTTAGCCTCAAAATTGCGTTACCCACACCATCACAAAGCTAAGCGTCTGTACTTTATGATTGTGCCTTCATTTACTCAAAAAAAAACTTAGGTAGAACAAAAATAATGATCGCATTTGAAAAAATCTTGGATCTGGCTGGGCCTATCCAAACACAAAAGATTTTAGTCATTTTATGAACTAGAAACCAAGGAGAAGCGGATAGATGTTTTCCGATCGCTAAACGGGCACTAGAACCACTTGAAAAGGGTGACTGAAGATTGGGTTTCACAACTATTCGAAGCTTGGTTCTCGGCCTACACTTCTTTTCCGCTTATCTAGGCCAGTCCAGTTCTGTAACCACTTCCTTATTGTTATTCACCGGCACTCCTGTGTAGTCTGCTTCCTAGAAGGCTCATACAGTGAGCTACCCGCGTGCTGTGCCATCACTCACCCTCCGTCGGACGAGATTTCCGTTTTGGCTATCTGTTCCCGATTAGATACGAAAAGATGAGGGCTTTTTTTCAAAGGCCCAAGCAAAAAGCTTAAAAAAAGACTAAGCAAAATTTTACTTTCGAATGGACTCGTAGCATTTAATGCTACTAAACCCTTTTGCGGCGCCGCGCCCTGTCACTTAAAGGTTTTACTTGTTTAGGCACCTGGAAGCTCACGATTTTTCTCCTTATCGTCTATCCAGTCGCGAAGGGTCGTGCGAGTAATATTTAGCTTCTCTGATGCGGCTTTGTAGCTTTCTAACGCGTTCGCAGTCTTGATTGCGTCGCGCTTGGTAATATTGGTATAAGAACGCTAAGGCACCAGCTCCGAAGTGAGATTAATCTAAAACTTCTTGAAGAAAACACCTGATGCAATTTATTGTTTCATTGAGTTAAGATATAAATTTTGCTCAAATAGTCATTTTTAAGCTACAAGTATTCTTGCCGGATATTTATCGTGTGATGAATCTCATCGTCGTTTTTTGTAGGATCCTAGGCGTGAGCTTGGCTAACTGATACTATCTCGCAAAGAAGCATGTTGTTCAAGCCTGAGGCAGTCTCCGTGATTGTCCATTGTAAAAACCAGCGATTAATGCAGCAATCGATACGCTGAGTAAATGCCAACATCGTGGCGCAAGTGGCGCCGCAACAATAAAATGAAGACCTTCGTTCTAAGCCCTGAGTCGTTAAAAATGGTGTCAACGGCCGGGTTCGAACCGGCGACCTTCTGCGTGTAAAGCAGACGTGATAACCACTACACTACGCCGACTACAACAATATCGACTTTTCACATGCATAATTAACTGAGATCCCATTAAAATGTTGGCGTAGGATTTTTGGATTAGGACCCAAACACGAATTCCAATTTAATGACTGTCTTATGGGGTCGGCTTTAAATCAGACCAGGTCGCAACAGAAAAGTTGATTTTTCGACTGCCTTTACGCACGCAATCTTCTCACCTTTCACTGCAACCAGTTGTTGCTCGACTAAATAAGTAAGTATTCCAGCGTGTCCACACTTCGAAGGTCATACCTGTTCTGAGAACAGCTCGAACAGTTTCTATGATGCTTTTAATGAATTTACAGTTTTCGCTTTGCAGGGGCGGCTTAATTGAAGCCAACCCTGGAAAGAAGACGTAAATGATCAACTACCCAATATCTGCGTTGACACGATTCATAATTGCAGATAAAAAGCTAATTTTATTTAGGTAAGGATGACAACTTTCATTCATTCTCAGCTCGACCTGAGAGCAGCCAAATGATACGTACGCATAAGTTCCATCCATAAGACATCCGGATGCTTAATATTTAAGCAAACCAAGTATAAATCTGATAACGTTTAACAATTAAATGAAAAGGATGATCACACGATTTGGATCACTTGTCGCACGCCTAGGAAGCGAACCAAACCACTCTAATTGCAATGGATCGTATACATCAAAAGGGACAGTAGGCGAAAGCTAACTCTGAACTATCATTTAGTAACTGGACGCACTAAAAACAAAATCTCGACTATTAGGTATTCGAGAATTCAGCTCAATCAACTTAGTACACTAACTCCGCTTTTTGAGCTGTACAAGCACTGCGAAAAGCGTTCTGTGGACATTGGAAAGATGACTACATGGGCTGTGCTTTGCAACCTTGCGGATGAGCTAAAGTGGCAATAATCCAGAGCACGAAATAATAATCAAAAAGCCAAATTTGTCTTGAGTAGATCTGAACGTGGTAGGACCATAGATGAATGGTGTCAAGACTGCCATTCCGAAAGCGCCTCGCCTCCGATAAGTACGATTAATTGCTGGACGGTGCTTGTGCAGAAGAGCCAAGGGCTTTTTGGTATATGCATTGTGACACGAATCGATGGATTGCTGGACTCATTAGTCACGGCACCCGCAAGATCCAGCCAGGATTCTCACCGCACGCCACAACGGCTGTGTAAGACAGTAATCGTCTTGAAACGCGCTTCTGCGAAATTGGTCTGATGTATTTGGTTCTGCGATCGATTATCTTCTCCTCTGGGTGCAGTGTTGCGTGCCTATAATGAACGCTAGTTGGCGCAAAGTATTGCCAAGTTTTGGTCGTTTCGATGCGAATTTCAGGTGGGCGAAATGTGTTGTAAGCAACGGCTGGGAAAAGCACAGAACCGACATTGCCAGATTACGTTTATTGCTTGCCTCCTTGATTATTCGGATATTCTACCGATCATATAAACCTATTGGACCTGTATAGGTTTATGATTGGTAAGTATTCAGTGCTAGCTCCGAAATGGTACGTATACGGAACTGATCAGGAGATTGGAACAGAATTCTTGGGTTGTACCTCCAGACCCCCGTAGAAGAGAAAACATGTTCTGGAGAGCGCAACGGGTCCGCTCGCTGTTGAGCTCGAGGCTGGGGCCACCTCCGCAAATACTGCGCGGGCTTGCTGCTGCTACGCAGCCCAGCACCCGATCGCTCTCGATATGAAGCGACCCTCTGTTTAAACGGTACTACACTCGTGCTCGCTCTCTGCCTAGTTGATGCATCGATCTGTCGTTGCTGGTCGTCAATATGGCGCAGCTGCGTAAAGGTTGCACATGACAAGACAACGAGTGATACTCCATCGGAGTGGCGAGCCTGGCTCGTTGCCCAATATGCTCAAACGTAAGACCAAACTCGTTTTCATTTCCATTCTCCGTCAAATGATTTTGAATTTGACTTACCACTAATGCCACACGCGCCTGTGTTGCACGTCGTAGCGAGGAAGTTTGCCCAACGCTGCTGACATAGACGAGTTTGTTGCGGTTTGTCTGATAAAAATAGTGTACATAATCACAAAATTTAAATCTTACCCGACCCGCCGTCAAGATGCCAGCTACCAAAGCTTTCATAGCTGTTGGACCTTCACCTACACGAATCCTTCGTATTGTGCTTCTGTAACATTATTTGCTGGATTAGCATGATGGGCGCATCCGTGCCCCACCCCACGACCATTTTCTGGATGACAATTCTTTTCACTTTTTATAGAAAGACTGGATAGCATTCGTCAACCAAAAATTGTAAAGGAGTAACACCACGACGACTAGTGCGACTGTTATATCTTGGTTCAGCAATCTTTATGGTCAGATGAGCGTATTGTTGTGCGTCATAATTTCAGCCCATTAGTAAAATTAAAACGTAGGGAAGCAGTTAAATTATTTAAAGAGCAACCAATATACATTTCAAATTACATAGCAGTCTGCCTGTTCCTCCATGGCGAGTAAGTAGATATCACTTGTGTCAGGGTAGTAGGGGGGATGTTCAAATTGGTACTCGTTGGTTGTGACCATAAAGATTGTCTTGAAAATAGTCTAGGTTTGCCGTCATAGAGACTTTTCGCAACCACGTTTTAGTTGTTTCCGCAAAAACTTTGAAAACCGTAGTACCGTCAAATACAATATTCAAAAACAATTTGAGCGAGGAAACTGGCCAATTAGCTTAAACCACATTCAGCTTCGCGCAGGCAAACATGATGCCTCCATTATTTCCGGTGCAAGAATACAGCGGCCTTTAGAATCTTAAAGCGATTCCTTTGTTGATCGCTGCCACGATCGGTGAATACATGCACTTAGAAACTACCAAACATACGCGCCTTAGTGTAGTCCGGTCTTTGAAGTAGCAGATCATCAACTCACATTTTCGATATTTCGATTTATCTGAAAAAGATAATCAAGGACTTTGTACTGGTCCTTTTTAACTTATATCTAGTAATGTGAGAGTTTACTTGAAAGCGGGGGATTTTAATTGGGCGAGTACGTTAGAATAAGTACACATGAAGAAGAAGGAGCAGGCGCTAAAGCTTTCAGGTAGTCAATCAGCAGAAGATCTGTTGCCTCCTAGTACTACTCTCGACACTCATAGTCGATACTGGACACCATCATGGTGGTGCTAAGACTGAAATCAAGCACTTTGCGAAAGCAGTCGGATTAGAATCATTCTAGTCTGACATTGATGACGGCAATTCGTCTTGGTGTGCGCTGAAACTCATCTCAAAAGTGGTTGCGAAAGGTCTAATAAACCACGTTTCAAACCCCTGTTTTGCACTTTACTCGACTCATTCCACAACGCAGGTGAAGTATTATTTGTGGATGCAAGGTGTATGTAAAATCTTCATACGACACGATGGCCGAGCGGTCTAAGGCGCTGGTTTTAGGCACCAGTCTTCGGGCGTGGGTTCGAATCCCACTCGTGTCATTCTTTGTCTCGTGTGCACAAAACAATTTGACCCACATTTTGAACAGCCACTCTAATCTGAAGCTTAGTCTGTATAACCCAGGCGTACCACCGGGGTACATATTTTATGGCAACAAAAATTATATGTGAGTGGCTCTAAAACAAACGCGTTCTTTAAAAATCATAGGGTTTATACGCCGCTCTAACCGCACACGAGTGCACGCGATGATAGATCGCTCAAAGTGGGGCAACTTCGAACCCATGCAAATCTACAAAAAGCTGCGTGTCTGGCACCTAATGCCTCTACAGCCATCGAAACACCTGCGTTTTCCTGAAGGCCGTTTATAAGCTCATACCTTTCTGTACCAACAAGTATGTGGCTAATGTCATTTTGACTAGAGTTGGCCTAGAGTTTATTCTCAATGATTTGTTTACCAACTCGGTGAGACACGCCGATCCTTGATTGTTTTCTTTAATTGGATGCGTCGAAGTTGTATGAGTGTTTTTAGCAAATGCTGTATAACTTCTATAAAATATTGCAGAATAGCGGTCTCTTTTTTTTTACCTAACGTTTGTTTTACCTTACTTTCCGTTTGACCGCTATTCGCTCAGCGGTAATGACGGCTGTCAGTTGATTTGTGCTGGTGCGCTGTCGTATGTTTAACACTGAAATGACTGGTGGCCGCCGTGCTTAGCTAGTCAATCCGCTCTATTGAGCGATGGCACCGGATATTCAAGAAAAATGACAATGTCCTGCCTAAAATGCAGCATGCACGTCTGCACGTTGACCAGCGTCTGCAGCTGCGTTTGTAGAGGATTACATGAAGCTAAACCCGAGTTTCTACCGAGAGGAGCTGCCAGAAGCTGTCAAGGTAGAGGTAAAGCGCTGGTAAAAACGTTTTACCCAGCAATATACCGCTTTCTACGCTTTGATCAGAGAATAAGCAAAACAGAACACCAAAAGGCTCGTGAGTGATTCCCGAGCTAGATAAAGGCGTTCAATCAGAAGTTAAAACCGTTTCACGGTGGTTATAAGCTCATACCTTTATGCATATAACGCCAGAGAAGCATACGCTAGTCGTGTGCTGAACTTTTTGCGCCGTATTGGTTGATATATGGGGAGCCAGACCCATTATTAGCGTTTTTGCACCCTATTGGTTGATATATAGGGAGCCAGACCCATTATTATGTGTTTGAGTGGTCGCCGGATCCTAAAATTAGGTTAGTTGAATTTTCGCTATACCTAAGACCCAATTGTCTTATTCCGAGCTTCCTCAACACCATAGTGTAGGCAAATAACGGAATAAATACCTGGCCCGTTAGATGATCCGCACGAAAATTTTCAGCTTTTCACTTACGTCCGAAGCAGCCGGCCAATTTTTTACACTTTCTTTACAGAAAAACTTAAGATGGTCGATAGGGGTCAATTCGTCTGAAATTGTCTCATCTATAACAGTGCCGGCAGCTCAGGTGGCTAGCCCATGTGGACATATTGAGGGCCCATACGGGAGCACGGTTGTTGTAGGTTCGATTCGCATCGAATGCGACTGCGTTAGCTCTCCAATCTCTTTAAATTGGCTGTCGAAAAATGACTGGCTAGTGCTCAGCTTGAATGAACCGAAGCAGGAAGCGCCAAATTCTAGGCTCTCGATCGTAAATGTATTTTCTTCTGAAGCTGGAATGACGGGGTTTTGTCTTCATTTGAAAAACCTCGAAAACCAGAGAGCCAGTTTGGTAAGTTCAAACTTGTCAGGCTCGTTCTGGGTCCCTGCTCCCGGTAATGAAGCGCAGTGGCTTCGTTGTAAGGTCGCGAAATGTGGCTGAAACGAGCATGTTCGGACATTTCAAACGTGTTCCCGACTCTCAGTAAGGTCTCAAATGACCATTTTAAGAGGTTTTACGGGTTCGCGATAAATTGGAGAAACTTTGGCTCGCTTCATCTTCTTTCCAGCTGAGGGCTAGTGAGAGTGTTCTAATTTTATACAACGCCCTCTTAGAGCGCGAAGTAATCGAAGGGCGCTCTAATCAATGGGGGTGTTTTATTCGATATTATACGTTATCGACTATCGGAACTATTGGAAAAGCCTCCTTAACTACCACTTCTTTTCAGAGCTTCTCCCACGACTCGATCGTCCACTGATTTGTAGCTAGACGCACTTTGTTCTCTGCTTTATGCTTATTCAGGACCTCACCATCCGTGTTCCCAGTGTCCGTTTCGTTCGTGTTGTTCTTGACTTCGTCTGGTATCACGCAAACGCACTCATGAAACCAGTACTCTCCGTCACAGATACACTCGTCCCAGCAAATGCAGTCCTTACAGCACTAGCATGTCTCCCACCACCCACGCTTGCTAGGCCATACTGCGGCCGCATTCTTCACCGAGTCTTCAGTAGTTTCAGTCTCTGCGTCCGTCTCCGCGCTGATGTCTGCCAGCCACTTTCCCGTAAGTTTTTTTAAGGGTCCCCTGACCCCAACGTCTAGTGGCTGGTTGACCGCGGTGCTGTAGGGTGGCAACTGGCAAATCAGAGCCAACGTTGTCGCAGCTTCAGCATCAACTTCCTTCATGGATACGTTTGTTTTGAAGCAATCGAGGTTAAGGATTGATGCCGCATCAATTTTGAAACTAGGGCAGCTCCTGTACGTAGAATGAACACCCTGGGGCATCCAGCCAGCCGCTCTCATGTACAGTATACACATGACCGGCCGGATATGTTGGTAGCTCCTCGTTTTTGATTTACTCACCTGGCAGCCATCGAACAAACGCATTGGAAGTTTCTTTCCTTTAACACTAAGTTAATCAGTCGACCAGGCCAGATTTCAGAGGTGATAATCATGTCAAATACTCACTCAGAACTCGTGAGGGTTTAAAACCAGGTAAATACTAGAGTTCAGCATATGTTACATGAAGTAACAAAGCTAAGAATAATGGTAGAATCGCACAGACTGAAAAAATGGGCTTAAAGACGACTACCTCGACGAAATTGCTCCGGGAAAACGCTAAATGGTCATGTATTTTCAGGCTGTTCTAGATCAGCAATATTTTTGATTTGTGGTGTTTCATTTATTTTAAATCGAACTGCTCAGTGCAGCTCTCAGTCTGAAGGATTGAGAGCCTCTTGAAGCAAAGTAAATGCATCAAGATAACACTCGACGGCTTGGCCATGTTGAAGACATAAGAACATGACCTGGTCGTCACATTGCACTGAATCACATCATCCTCTTGTTACATTTTATGTAGTCCACGGACCATATTTTCTTCTCCAACAGCAATAGCGCTAGCGCTTTAGCAGAGTACACTGCGGGTACATTCTTAGGTGTCCAAGCAGAGGCGGAGAGCGTGAAGTCCCTGTGCAGCACCGGCTCCAAGATGCCGTAGGACGACCGCACCTGCCTGCTCATGGGCTGCTGCCAAGCGCGGACACCTCCCTATCATTCAATGGCTGCTCGCAACCGCAGCGAAGGATGCACCGCCAAGGATATGTACTATGTGACCAGCAGCGGACTCCTCCCGAATTTTCGATGGCACCGTTCGGAGGGCTTCACATACCAAGCGACCTAGCTTTTGCTATGGTGTCCTGACCTCTAATGCGGCTATTCCGTCCTCTTCACCAACACAATCAATCGTTAGTACGATCATTTACATCATAGCAAGCTACGATACCTTCTCCGCGAACTTGCTTCTCAATGCTATCAGCTGGGTGTTGCATTGGAAGTTGGCTCACCCTGGACACGATCATATTGTAGGTTGAGCACAGCGAAGGATGCACCGCCAAGGCCATGTACTATGTGACCAGCAGCGGACTCCTCCCGAATTTTCGATGGCACCGTTCGGAGGGCTTCACATACCAAGCGACCTAGCTTTTGCTGTGGTGTCCTGACCTCTAATGCGGCTATTCCGTCCTCTTCACCAATACAATCAATCGCTAGTACGATCATTTACATCATAGCAAGCTACGATACCTTCTCCGCGAACTTGCTTCTCAATGCTATCAGCTGGGTGTTGCATTGGAAGTTGGCTCACCCTGGACACGATCATATTGTAGGTTGAGCACAGCGAAGGATGCACCGCCAAGGCCATGTACTATGTGACCAGCAGCGGACTCGTCCCGAATTTTCGATGGCACCGTTCGGAGGGCTTCACATACCAAGCGACCTAGCTTTTGCTGTGGTGTCCTGACCTCTAATGCGGCTATTCCGTCCTCTTCACCAACACAATCAATCGTTAGTACGATCATTTACATCATAGCAAGCTACGATACCTTCTCCGCGAACTTGCTTCTCAAGCTATCAGAGCTGGGTGTAGCATTGGAAGTTGGCTCACCCTGGACACGATCATATTGTAGGTTGAGCACACACACGTATGTTAGTCTGATCTACAGAGCTCGGACAACGCAGACGGTCAAGCATTTACCAGCAAAGGGGGTACCCCGGGACATACCGAGCTGCTCGCAGAATCCAGGTCTTTCCCTCCCTCCCTGGAGACCGTGATAGTGCTCGCTCTTGAGGTCTGGTACCTCCAATATGTCACCAAACGGATACAAAAATGGTGCTGACAAAGCAGTGGGTACATGCAAAGCAAGCTATACGAATCCGCTACCGAACTAAAGTAGTTACCATTATTTTGGCATATTAAGAAGCTCTTTGGATAACTTCAGCTATAATACAGTAGCTATCCGGTTGATCGGTTGATCGAAACCACTACACCGGGAAAAGCCCACAAACCAGCACTAAAATCGTACATATAGTCACCACTTTCCAAACACGTAAGGCATCTGACTGTTGTGACCAGCCTTAAAGCAAGACACGTCTATTCTGATGCTGTGTTGCTAGTGTAAGTGGGTTAGCGCTTATAGTGTTCTATAATTGGAGACATGCAGCATAAACGCCAGCATGTTCTGTGTGACGACGTCAGTTTTGCGGTGTTGCTTTTCAATACTGAAGTGACCCCACAAGAACAGCAGTGTGCGATTATTAAACGCGATATAATATTACTAGCAGCGAGACGTTATCAAACGCGACGCAAATTAACTAACAGCAGCAGCCTAATGTCTTTATGTCAAGATTCTTTTAAGTTTTACTCTGAAACCCCTAATGCCCAAATCTTGAAAGGCGGCATGTTGAAATACACCGCTGTTTAATCGACGTTTTAAATCGCGCCCGGCGGATCCGTATTTGCCCAAAACTTCTCGGCAAGTTGCCAATGCGTTTCAGTCATTTAAGTTTCATTTCTATGCGTACTGTGGCGTTTGTGCTGTAAGCTCATGAATATCACGCTGAGAGCATCGACAAATTTGAAAAACAAGACAAAAGTATTATTGTGATGCAAACCGCTGACAAAGTCTCATTAATGCGCTTAGTCTCTTCTCATCACCAGCGAGACACTGTCTCAACCATCGTGGTTGCTCCTTTTTAAAGTATTATATCATCAGACCTGTACACAAATATTAGGAAACAAACAGTTTTAATCATTATATTAAAGTTAACTAATGGAAAAGATGATTTACCCCTTCGTCTGTTATCACATTTTATCAATGCATTCCATTGGAAACGAAGATACTGCTAACTATTTACGCTCAAAATTGCGTTACCCACACCATCACAAAGCTAAGCGTCTGTACTTTATGATTGTGCCTTCATTTACTCAAAAAAAAACTTAGGTAGAACATAAATAATGATCGCATTTGAAAAAATCTTGGATCTGGCTGGGCCTATCCAAACACAAAAGATTTTAGTCATTTTATGAACTAGAAACCAAGGAGAAGCGGATAGATGTTTTCCGATCGCTAAACGGGCACTAGAACCACTTGAAAAGGGTGACTGAAGATTGGGTTTCACAACTATTCGAAGCTTGGTTCTCGGCCTACACTTCTTTTCCGCTTATCTAGGCCAGTCCAGTTCTGTAACCACTTCCTTATTGTTATTCACCGGCACTCCTGTGTGGTCTGCTTCCTAGAAGGCTCATACAGTGAGCTACCCGCGTGCTGTGCCATCACTCACCCTCCGTCGGACGAGATTTCCGTTTTGGCTATCTGTTCCCGATTAGATACGAAAAGATGAGGGCTTTTTTTCAAAGGCCCAAGCAAAAAGCTTAAAAAAAGACTAAGCAAAATTTTACTTTCGAATGGACTCGTAGCATTTAATGCTACTAAACCCTTTTGCGGCGCCGCGCCCTGTCACTTAAAGGTTTTACTTGTTTAGGCACCTGAAAGCTCACGATTTTTCTCCTTATCGTCTATCCAGTCGCGAAGGGTCGTGCGAGTAATATTTAGCTTCTCTGATGCGGCTTTGTAGCTTTCTAACGCGTTCGCAGTCTTGATTGCGTCGCGCTTGGTAATATTGGTATAAGAACGCTAAGGCACCAGCTCCGAAGTGAGATTAATCTAAAACTTCTTGAAGAAAACACCTGATGCAATTTATTGTTTCATTGAGTTAAGATATAAATTTTGCTCAAATAGTCATTTTTAAGCTACAAGTATTCTTGCCGGATATTTATCGTGTGATGAATCTCATCGTCGTTTTTTGTAGGATCCTAGGCGTGAGCTTGGCTAACTGATACTATCTCGCAAAGAAGCATGTTGTTCAAGCCTGAGGCAGTCTCCGTGATTGTCCATTGTAAAAACCAGCGATTAATGCAGCAATCGATACGCTGAGTAAATGCCAACATCGTGGCGCAAGTGGCGCCGCAACAATAAAATGAAGACCTTCGTTCTAAGCCCTGAGTCGTTAAAAATGGTGTCAACGGCCGGGTTCGAACCGGCGACCTTCTGCGTGTAAAGCAGACGTGATAACCACTACACTACGCCGACTACAACAATATCGACTTTTCACATGCATAATTAACTGAGATCCCATTAAAATGTTGGCGTAGGATTTTTGGATTAGGACCCAAACACGAATTCCAATTTAATGACTGTCTTATGGGGTCGGCTTTAAATCAGACCAGGTCGCAACAGAAAAGTTGATTTTTCGACTGCCTTTACGCACGCAATCTTCTCACCTTTCACTGCAACCAGTTGTTGCTCGACTAAATAAGTAAGTATTCCAGCGTGTCCACACTTCGAAGGTCATACCTGTTCTGAGAACAGCTCGAACAGTTTCTATGATGCTTTTAATGAATTTACAGTTTTCGCTTTGCAGGGGCGGCTTAATTGAAGCCAACCCTGGAAAGAAGACGTAAATGATCAACTACCCAATATCTGCGTTGACACGATTCATAATCCGATTCATAATTGCAGATAAAAAGCTATTTTTATTTAGGTAAGGATGACAACTTTCATTCATTCTCAGCTCGACCTGAGAGCAGCCAAATGATACGTACGCATAAGTTCCATCCATAAGACATCCGGATGCTTAATATTTAAGCAAACCAAGTATAAATCTGATAGCGTTTAACAATTAAATGAAAAGGATGATCACACGATTTGGATCACTTGTCGCACGCCTAGGAAGCGAACCAAACCACTCTAATTGCAATGGATCGTATACATCAAAAGGGACAGTAGGCGAAAGCTAACTCTGAACTATCATTTAGTAACTGGACGCACTAAAAACAAAATCTCGACTATTAGGTATTCGAGAATTCAGCTCAATCAACTTAGTACACTAACTCCGCTTTTTGAGCTGTACAAGCACTGCGAAAAGCGTTCTGTGGACATTGGAAAGATGACTACATGGGCTGTGCTTTGCAACCTTGCGGATGAGCTAAAGTGGCAATAATCCAGAGCACGAAATAATAATCAAAAAGCCAAATTTGTCTTGAGTAGATCTGAACGTGGTAGGACCATAGATGAATGGTGTCAAGACTGCCATTCCGAAAGCGCCTCGCCTCCGATAAGTACGATTAATTGCTGGACGGTGCTTGTGCAGAAGAGCCAAGGGCTTTTTGGTATATGCATTGTGACACGAATCGATGGATTGCTGGACTCATTAGTCACGGCACCCGCAAGATCCAGCCAGGATTCTCACCGCACGCCACAACGGCTGTGTAAGACAGTAATCGTCTTGAAACGCGCTTCTGCGAAATTGGTCTGATGTATTTGGTTCTGCGATCGATTATCTTCTCCTCTGGGTGCAGTGTTGCGTGCCTATAATGAACGCTAGTTGGCGCAAAGTATTGCCAAGTTTTGGTCGTTTCGATGCGAATTTCAGGTGGGCGAAATGTGTTGTAAGCAACGGCTGGGAAAAGCACAGAACCGACATTGCCAGATTACGTTTATTGCTTGCCTCCTTGATTATTCGGATATTCTACCGATCATATAAACCTATTGGACCTGTTTAGGTTTATGATTGGTAAGTCTTCAGTGCTAGCTCCGAAATGGTACGTATACGGAACTGATCAGGAGATTGGAACAGAATTCTTGGGGTTGTACCTCCAGACCCCCGTAGAAGAGAAAACATGTTCTGGAGAGCGCAACGGGTCCGCTCGCTGTTGAGCTCGAGGCTGGGCCCACCTCCGCAAATACCGCGCGGGCTTGCTGCTGCTACGCAGCCTCGCACCCGATCGCTCTCGATATGAAGCGACCCTCTGTTTAAACGGTACTACACTCGTGCTCGCTCTCTGCCTAGTTGATGCATCGATCTGTCGTTGCTGGTCGTCAATATGGCGCAGCTGCGTAAAGGTTGCACATGACAAGACAACGAGTGATACTCCATCGGAGTGGCGAGCCTGGCTCGTTGCCCAATATGCTCAAACGTAAGACCAAACTCGTTTTCATTTCCATTCTCCGTCAAATGATTTTGAATTTGACTTACCACTAATGCCACACGCGCCTGTGTTGCACGTCGTAGCGAGGAAGTTTGCCCAACGCTGCTGACATAGACGAGTTTGTTGCGGTTTGTCTGATAAAAATAGTGTACATAATCACAAAATTTAAATCTTACCCGACCCGCCGTCAAGATGCCAGCTACCAAAGCTTTCATAGCTGTTGGACCTTCACCTACACGAATCCTTCGTATTGTGCTTCTGTAACATTATTTGCTGGATTAGCATGATGGGCGCATCCGTGCCCCACCCCACGACCATTTTCTGGATGACAATTCTTTTCACTTTTTATAGAAAGACTGGATAGCATTCGTCAACCAAAAATTGTAAAGGAGTAACACCACGACGACTAGTGCGACTGTTATATCTTGGTTCAGCAATCTTTATGGTCAGATGAGCGTATTGTTGTGCGTCATAATTTCAGCCCATTAGTAAAATTAAAACGTAGGGAAGCAGTTAAATTATTTAAAGAGCAACCAATATACATTTCAAATTACATAGCAGTCTGCCTGTTCCTCCATGGCGAGTAAGTAGATATCACTTGGGTCAGGGTAGTAGGGGGGATGTTCAAATTGGTACTCGTTGGCTGTGACCATAAAGATTGTCTTGAAAATAGTCTAGGTTTGCCGTCATAGAGACTTTTCGCAACCACGTTTTAGTTGTTTCCGCAAAAACTTTGAAAACCGTAGTACCGTCAAATACAATATTCAAAAACAATTTGAGCGAGGAAACTGGCCAATTAGCTTAAACCACATTCAGCTTCGCGCAGGCAAACATGATGCCTCCATTATTTCCGGTGCAAGAATACAGCGGCCTTTAGAATCTTAAAGCGATTCCTTTGTTGATCGCTGCCACGATCGGTGAATACATGCACTTAGAAACTACCAAACATACGCGCCTTAGTGTAGTCCGGTCTTTGAAGTAGCAGATCATCAACTCACATTTTCGATATTTCGATTTATCTGAAAAAGATAATCAAGGACTTTGTACTGGTCCTTTTTAACTTATATCTAGTAATGTGAGAGTTTACTTGAAAGCGGGGGATTTTAATTGGGCGAGTACGTTAGAATAAGTACACATGAAGAAGAAGGAGCAGGCGCTAAAGCTTTCAGGTAGTCAATCAGCAGAAGATCTGTTGCCTCCTAGACACTACTCTCGACACTCATAGTCGATACTGGACACCATCATGGTGGTGCTAAGACTGAAATCAAGCACTTTGCGAAAGCAGTCGGATTAGAATCATTCTAGTCTGACATTAATGACGGCAATTCGTCTTGGTGTGCGCTGAAACTCATCTCAAAAGTGGTTGCGAAAGGTCTAATAAACCACGTTTCAAACCCCTGTTTTGCACTTTACTCGACTCATTCCACAACGCAGGTGAAGTGTTATTTGTGAATGCAAGGTGTATGTAAAATCTTCATACGACACGATGGCCGAGCGGTCTAAGGCGCTGGTTTTAGGCACCAGTCTTCGGGCGTGGGTTCGAATCCCACTCGTGTCATTCTTTGTCTCGTGTGCACAAAACAATTTGACCCACATTTTGAACAGCCACTCTAATCTGAAGCTTAGCCTGTATAGCCCAGGCGTACCACCGGGGTATAGGTTTTATAGCAAAAATTTTTTTGTAAGTGACTCTAAAACAAACGCGTTCTTTAGAAATCATGGGGTTTATACGCCACTCTAACCACACACGAGTGCACGCGATGATAGATCGCTCAAAGTTGGGCATGACTCCGAGCCCATGCGAATCTACAAAAAGCTGCCTGTAGGGCACCTGGTGCCTCTTCAGCCCTGCGTTTCCCTGAACGGCGTAATTTACTCGTACCTTTATGAACAATTTGCCAGAGAAGGATGTAGTCCACCGCTTCTGGTGCGCTCTTACACATCATACGCGGGCAAGTATCTACGGCTCGTTGCTGAAATACCAAATGACTTCTACTGCCGAGGCTACACGAAGTTTTTTATTCCAATGTCCACCGAGCACTTTTCACGATGCGCAGTCAGTGTGCTAAGTCGATTAAACTGGACTTAGAACCAAATCTAATTGTCTTATTTAGCTTTTAGTGCTTCACGTTACTAAATGATAGTTCAGAGTTAGCTTTCGCCTACTGTCCCTTTCGATGTATACGATCCATTGCAATTAGAGTGGTTTGGTTCGCTTCCTAGGCGTGCGACAAGTGATCCAAATCGTGTGATCATCCTTTTCATTTAATTGTTAAACGTTATCAGATTTATACTTGGTTTGCTTAAATATTAAGCATCCGGATGTCTTATGGATGGAACTTATGCGTACGTATCATTTGGCTGCTCTCAGGTCGAGCTGAGAATGAATGAAAGTTGCTATCCTTACCTAAATAAAATTAGCTTTTTATCTGCAATTATGAATCGGATTATGAATCGTGTCAACGCAGATATTGGGTAGTTGATCATTTACGTCTTCTTTCCAGGGTTGGCTTCAATTAAGCCGCCCCTGCAAAGCGAAAACTGTAAATTCATTAAAAGCATCATAGAAACTGTTCGAGCTGTTCTCAGAACAGGTATGACCTTCGAAGTGTGGACACGCTGGAATACTTACTTATTTAGTCGAGCAACAACTGGTTGCAGTGAAAGGTGAGAAGATTGCGTGCGTAAAGGCAGTCGAAAAATCAACTTTTCTGTTGCGACCTGGTCTGATTTAAAGCCGACCCCATAAGACAGTCATTAAATTGGAATTCGTGTTTGGGTCCTAATCCAAAAATCCTACGCCAACATTTTAATGGGATCTCAGTTAATTATGCATGTGAAAAGTCGATATTGTTGTAGTCGGCGTAGTGTAGTGGTTATCACGTCTGCTTTACACGCAGAAGGTCGCCGGTTCGAACCCGGCCGTTGACACCATTTTTAACGACTCAGGGCTTAGAACGAAGGTCTTCATTTTATTGTTGCGGCGCCACTTGCGCCACGATGTTGGCATTTACTCAGCGTATCGATTGCTGCATTAATCGCTGGTTTTTACAATGGACAATCACGGAGACTGCCTCAGGCTTGAACAACATGCTTCTTTGCGAGATAGTATCAGTTAGCCAAGCTCACGCCTAGGATCCTACAAAAAACGACGATGAGATTCATCACACGATAAATATCCGGCAAGAATACTTGTAGCTTAAAAATGACTATTTGAGCAAAATTTATATCTTAACTCAATGAAACAATAAATTGCATCAGGTGTTTTCTTCAAGAAGTTTTAGATTAATCTCACTTCGGAGCTGGTGCCTTAGCGTTCTTATACCAATATTACCAAGCGCGACGCAATCAAGACTGCGAACGCGTTAGAAAGCTACAAAGCCGCATCAGAGAAGCTAAATATTACTCGCACGACCCTTCGCGACTGGATAGACGATAAGGAGAAAAATCGTGAGCTTTCAGGTGCCTAAACAAGTAAAACCTTTAAGTGACAGGGCGCGGCGCCGCAAAAGGGTTTAGTAGCATTAAATGCTACGAGTCCATTCGAAAGTAAAATTTTGCTTAGTCTTTTTTTAAGCTTTTTGCTTGGGCCTTTGAAAAAAGCCCTCATCTTTTCGTATCTAATCGGGAACAGATAGCCAAAACGGAAATCTCGTCCGACGGAGGGTGAGTGATGGCACAGCACGCGGGTAGCTCACTGTATGAGCCTTCTAGGAAGCAGACCACACAGGAGTGCCGGTGAATAACAATAAGGAAGTGGTTACAGAACTGGACTGGCCTAGATAAGCGGAAAAGAAGTGTAGGCCGAGAACCAAGCTTCGAATAGTTGTGAAACCCAATCTTCAGTCACCCTTTTCAAGTGGTTCTAGTGCCCGTTTAGCGATCGGAAAACATCTATCCGCTTCTCCTTGGTTTCTAGTTCATAAAATGACTAAAATCTTTTGTGTTTGGATAGGCCCAGCCAGATCCAAGATTTTTTCAAATGCGATCATTATTTATGTTCTACCTAAGTTTTTTTTTGAGTAAATGAAGGCACAATCATAAAGTACAGACGCTTAGCTTTGTGATGGTGTGGGTAACGCAATTTTGAGGCTAAATAGTTAGCAGTCATTTCGTTTCCAATGGAATGCATTTGAAAAATGTGATAACAGACGAAGGGGTAAATCATCTTTTCCATTAGTTAACTTTAATATAATGATTAAAACTGTTTGTTTCCTATTATTTGTGTACAGGTCTGATGATATAATACTTCAAAAAGGAGCAACCACGATGGTTGAGACAGTGTCTCGCTGGTGATGAGAAGAGACTAAGCGCATTAATGAGACTTTGTCAGCGGTTTGCATCACAATAATACTTTTGTCTTGTTTTTCAAATTTGTCGATGCTCTCAGCGTGATATTCATGAGCTTACAGCACAAAAGCCACCGTACGCATAGAAATGAAACTTAAATGACTGAAACGCATTGGCAACTTGCCGAGAAGTTCTGGGCAAATACGGATCCGCCGGGCGCGATTTAAAACGTCGATTAAAACAGCGGTGTATTTCAACATGCCGCCTTTCAAGATTTGGGCATTAGGGGTTTCAGAGTAAAACTTAAAAAGGATCTTGACATAAAGACATTAAAAAGGCTGCTTCTCTGATTGTCTGGTTTTGCCTGTTACTTTGACCCCCCCCCATTTTCTTATCCAGTAGCTTTAGTATTGAGGGCCTCTGTGGGTCGAAATCTGCAGCCCAAGCTGCGGCGCCAAGACGACCGCCACACACCCCTGCATCACAAAGTCCGCGCCCCCGTGTTCGTCGGTAGCCGGAGCGCTAACGTCACGAGCAACCAGGCCACAGAAACGCAGAGAGAGCGACGCCCTTGTTGGGGTCGTGCTTGTTCTATGATGTTCTAGTTAGATAGGGGCGCGACTGCGCCGCAGTCGACTATGTCCTATGCAAGCGTGAGCTAGCGCCTCGCGCCTACGAATAACTAAACCTACGTTGCGCTGAGATGGTGTCGATGGGCGGCATTAAGCGCTCACTTCAGCATGGTTTCCCTTGTCATCACGGTTGAAAAACCTTGCAAATTTGTTATGTTTTTATGGCGTTAGTTCGAATTGACTCGAGTTGTGTGGCTAGAAAACATAACATAACGGCATAGCGACAAATCGCTCTGATTGGCTGATTATTGTTTATTGCTGCAACGTTTTCATGTCAAGCGCAACTTTGACCCCCCCCCCCACCATTGACAGATCGGAAAGGATCGGCCAAAGTCAAGGGCACGCAAAAACACTCCGGGCAGTTGGCTGCTGTTACAGCAGCTCGTACTGACGGTTGATTTTTAAAAAGCGAAATTTTCCGAATATAACTCTCATCGCGTACCCTCACAGTAACTGAGAGTAACCTCGCCGGAATTTAGGTAGTATTTTAGTTTTCTAAGCCACCTAAAGCGACCCAGCCTGGCAGGCAATGTCATCGTAATGATTCTTTCTTCAATAGAGCCACCAATCAATCCTTATACTACTGCATCAGCTGCTATTGCATTGGTAGGATGCAATGACCACCAAACTTTGGCCCCTCATAAAAAAATCTTCGAGAAGGTCATGACGGTCGAACCCTGAAGTGATGTTCGAAAGGTGCTAGATTTAAACGGTAAGGTCATTGGTCTGGTAGGGAAAAAAGCTATATGTTATCTCCTTAGCTAAGTGTAATATTTCTCATTTAATGAAGATACTATTAATTAGAGCCCCAGGTATTAATCAGAAATTTCGGTTATATATTATCTTACTAAATCGAAATAACATTTTAAAACTGTTTTAATCAGTCGGTCAGGTGGAAATTGAGGGAGACTCGGAGGTGGGTGATCAGTCTAATACTCAGCGCTGCACGGCTAACATGAAGCATTTTACACTACTAAAATTGACGTTTTTCTAAGCAAACTGCAGGTGTTTACATGCTGAAAGAGGACACTGATTCCGAGAAACGACATCTGAAACATGGTATCCAAGCCCTACTGGTCATGCTTTTTCGACATCTACAGCACACAATGTGGCGATTTCGCAATCAGCAGCTTTCTTTCGAATGTTTCCTCAATTGCTGCTTAACATATGCGGAAGAACATCGTAATATCTGTACCCCAGCACTGCATGTACCGAGTATTTCTCCGAAGTATAATACATATACAGCTGTTGCGGCTGCTGCTGTTAGTTAATTTGTGTCGCGTTTGATAACGTCTCGCTGCTAGTAATATTATATCGCGTTTAATAATCGCACACTGCTGTTCTTGTGGGGTCACTTCAGTATTGAAAAGCAACACCGCAAAACTGACGTCGTCACACAGAACATGCTGGCGTTTATGCTGCATGTCTCCAATTATAGAACACTATAAGCGCTAACCCACTTACACTAGCAACACAGCATCAGAATAGACGTGTCTTGCTTTAAGGCTGGTCACAACAGTCAGATGCCTTACGTGTTTGGAAAGTGGTGACTATATGTACGATTTTAGTGCTGGTTTGTGGGCTTTTCCCGGTGTAGTGGTTTCGATCAACCGATCAACCGGATAGCTACTGTATTATAGCTGAAGTTATCCAAAGAGCTTCTTAATATGCCAAAATAATGGTAACTACTTTAGTTCGGTAGCGGATTCGTATAGCTTGCTTTGCATGTACCCACTGCTTTGTCAGCACCATTTTTGTATTCGTTTAGTGACATATTGGAGGTACCAGACCTCAAGAGCGAGCACTATCACGGTCTCCAGGGAGGGAGGGAAAGACCTGGATTCTGCGAGCAGCTCGGTATGTCCCGGGGTACCCCCTTTGCTGGTAAATGCGTGACCGTCTGCGTTGTCCGAGCTCTGTAGATCAGACTAACATACGTGTGTGTGCTCAACCTACAATATGTCGTGTCCAGGGTGAGCCAACTTCCAATGCTACACCCAGCTCTGATAGCTTTGAGAAGCAAGTTCGCGGAGAAGGTATCGTAGCTTGCTATGATGTAAATGATCGTACTAACGATTGATTGTGTTGGTGAAGAGGACGGAATAGCCGCATTAGAGGTCAGGACACCACAGCAAAAGCTAGGTCGCTTGGTATGTGAAGCCCTCCGAACGGTGCCATCGAAAATTCGGGAGGAGTCCGCTGCTGGTCACATAGTACATGGCCTTGGCGGTGCATCCTTCGCTGTGCTCAACCTACAATATGATCGTGTCCAGGGTGAGCCAACTTCCAATGCAACACCCAGCTGATAGCATTGAGAAGCAAGTTCGCGGAGAAGGTATCGTAGCTTGCTATGATGTATATGATCGTACTAACGATTGATTGTGTTGGTGAAGAGGACGGAATAGCCGCATTAGAGGTCAGGACACCACAGCAAAAGCTAGGTCGCTTGGTATGTGAAGCCCTCCGAACGGTGCCATCGAAAATTCGGGACGAGTCCGCTGCTGGTCACATAGTACATGGCCTTGGCGGTGCATCCTTCGCTGTGCTCAACCTACAATATGATCGTGTCCAGGGTGAGCCAACTTCCAATGCAACACCCAGCTGATAGCATTGAGAAGCAAGTTCGCGGAGAAGGTATCGTAGCTTGCTATGATGTAAATGATCGTACTAACGATTGATTGTGTTGGTGAAGAGGACGGAATAGCCGCATTAGAGGTCAGGACACCACAGCAAAAGCTAGGTCGCTTGGTATGTGAAGCCCTCCGAACGGTGCCATCGAAAATTCGGGAGGAGTCCGCTGCTGGTCACATAGTACATATCCTTGGCGGTGCATCCTTCGCTGCGGTTGCGGGCAGCCATTGAATGATAGGGAGGTGTCAGCGCTTGGCAGCAGCCCATGAGCAGGCAGGTGCGGTCGTCCTACGGCATCTTGGAGCCGGTGCTGCACAGGGACTTCACGCTCTCCGCCTCTGCTTGGACACCTAAGAATGTACCCGCAGTGTACTCTGCTAAAGCGCTAGCGCTATTGCTGTTGGAGAAGAAAATATGGTCCGTGGACTACTCAGGGTACACATAAAATGTACCAAGAGGATGATGTGATTCAGTGCAATGTGACGACCAGGTCATGTTCTTATGTCTTCAACATGGCCAAGCCGTCGAGTGTTATCTTGACCCATTTACTTTGCTTCAAGAGGCTCTCAATCCTTCAGACTGAGAGCTGCACTGAGCAGTTCGATTTAAAATAAATGAAACACCACAAATCCAAAACATTGCTGATCTAGAACAGCATGAAAATACATGACCATTTAGCGTTTTCCCGGAGCAATTTCGTCGAGGTAGTCGTCTTTAAGCCCATTTTTTCAGTCTGTGCGATTCTACCATTATTCTTAGCTTTGTTACTTCATATAACATATGCTGAACTCTAGTATTTACCTGGTTTTAAACCCTCACGAGTTCTGAGTGAGTATTTGACATAATTATCACCTCTGAAATCTGGCCTGGTCGACTGATTAACTTAGTGTTAAAGGAAAGAACCTTCCAATGCGTTTGTTCGATGGCTGCCAGGTGGATAAATCAAAAACGAGGAGCTACCAACATATCCGGCCGGTCATGTGTATACTGTACATGAGAGCGGCTGGCTGGATGCCCCAGGGTGTTCATTCTACGTACAGGAGCTGCCCTAGTTTCAAGATTGATGCGGCATCAATCCTTAACCTCGATTGCTTCAAAACAAACGTATCCATGAAGGAAGTTGATGCTGAAGCTGAGACAACGTTGGCTCTGATTTGCCAGTTGCCACCCTACAGCACCGCGGTCAACCAGCCACTAGACGTTGGGGTCATGGGACCCTTAAAAAAAATTTACGGGAAAGTGGCTGGCAGACATCAGCGCGGAGACGGACGCAGAGACGGAAACTACTGAAGACTCGGTGAAGAATGCGGCCGCAGTATGGCCTAGCAAGCGTGGGTGGTGGGAGACATGCTAGTGCTGTAAGGACTGCATTTGCTGGGACGAGTGTATCTGTGACGGAGAGTACTGGTTTCATGAGTGCGTTTGCGTGGTACCAGACGAAGCCAAGAACAACACGAACGAAACGGACACTGAGAACACGGATGGTGAGGTCCTGAATAAGCATAAAGCAGAGAACAAAGTGCGTCTAGCTACAAATCAGTGGACGATCGAGTCGTGGGAGAAGCTCTGAAAAGAAGTGGTAGTTAAGGAGGCTTTTCCAATAGTTCCGATAGTCGATAACGTATAATATCGAATAAAACACCCCCATTAATTAGAGCGCCCTTCGATTACTTCGCGCTCTAAGAGGGCGTTGTATAAAATTAGAACACTCTCACTAGCCCTCAGCTGGAAAGAAGATGAAGCGAGCCAAAGTTTCTCCAATTTATCGCGAACCCGTAAAACCTCTAAAAATGGTCATTTGAGACCTTACTGAGAGTCGGGAACACGTTTGAAATGTCCGAACATGCTCGTTTCAGCCACATTTCGCGACCTTACAACGAAGCCACTGCGCTTCATTACCGGGAGCAGGGACCCAGAACGAGCCTGACAAGTTTGAACTTACCAAACTGGCTCTCTGGTTTTCGAGGTTTTTCAAATGAAGATAAAACCCCGTCATTCCAGCTTCAGAAGAAAATACATTTACGATCGAGAGCCTAGAATTTGGCGCTTCCTGCTTCGGTTCATTCCAGCTGAGCACTAGCCAGTCATTTTTCGACAGCCAATTTAAAGAGATTGGAGAGCTAACGCAGTCGCATTCGATGCGAATCGAACCTACAACAACCGTGCTCCCGTATGGGCCCTCAATATGTCCACATGGGCTAGCCACCTGAGCTGCCGGCACTAGTATAGATGAGACAATTTCAGACGAATTGACCCCTATCGACCATCTTAAGTTTTTCTGTAAAGAAAGTGTAAAAAATTGGCCGGCTGCTTCGGACGTAAGTGAAAAGCTGAAAATTTTCGTGCGGATCATCTAACGGGCCAGGTATTTATTCCGTTATTTGCCTACACTATGGTGTTGAGGAAGCTCGGAATAAGACAATTGGGTCTTAGGTAAAGCGAAAATTCAACTGACCTAATTTTAGGATCCGGCGACCACTCAAACACATAATAATGGGTCTGGCTCCCTATATATCAACCAATAGGGTGCAAAAACGCTAATAATGGGTCTGGCTCCCCATATATCAACCAATACGGCGCAAAAAGTTCAGCACACGACTAGCGTATGCTTCTCTGGCGTTATATGCATAAAGGTATGAGCTTATAACCACCGTGAAACGGTTTTAACTTCTGATTGAACGCCTTTATCTAGCTCGGGAATCACTCACGAGCCTTTTGGTGTTCTGTTTTGCTTATTCTCTGATCAAAGCGTAGAAAGCGGTATATTGCTGGGTAAAACGTTTTTACCAGCGCTTTACCTCTACCTTGACAGCTTCTGGCAGTTCCTCTCGGTAGAAACTCGGGTTTAGCTTCATGTAATCCTCTACAAACGCAGCTGCAGACGCTGGTCAACGTGCAGACGTGCATGCTGCATTTTAGGCAGGACATTGTCATTTTTCTTGAATATCCGGTGCCATCGCTCAATAGAGCGGATTGACTAGCTAAGCACGGCGGCCACCAGTCATTTCAGTGTTAAACATACGACAGCGCACCAGCACAAATCAACTGACAGCCGTCATTACCGTTGAGCGAATAGCGGTCAAACGGAAAGTAAGGTAAAACAAACGTTAGGTAAAAAAAAAAGAGACCGCTATTCTGCAATATTTTATAGAAGTTATACAGCATTTGCTAAAAACATTCATACAACTTCGACGCATCCAATTAAAGAAAACAATCAAGGATCGGCGTGTCTCACCGAGTTGGTAAACAAATCATTGAGAATAAACTCTAGGCCAACTCTAGTCAAAATCACATTAGCCACATACTTTTCTGGTACAGAAAGGTATGAGCTTATAAACGGCCTTCAGCAAAACGCAGGTGTTTCGATGGCTGTAGAGGCATTAGGTGCCAGACACGCAGCTTTTTGTAGATTTGCATGGGTTCGGAGTCATGCCCCACTTTGAGCGATCTATCATCGCGTGCACTCGTGTGCGGTTAGAGCGGCGTATAAACCCTATGATTTTTAAAGAACGCGTTTGTTTTAGAGCCACTCACATATAATTTTTGTTGCCATAAAATATGTACCCCGGTGGTACGCCTGGGTTATACAGACTAAGCTTCAGATTAGAGTGGCTGTTCAAAATGTGGGTCAAATTGTTTTGTGCACGCGAGACAAAGAATGACACGAGTGGGATTCGAACCCACGCCCGAAGACTGGTGCCTAAAACCAGCGCCTTAGACCGCTCCGCCATCGTGTCGTATGAAGATTTTACATACACCTTGCATCCACAAATAATACTTCACCTGCGTTGTGGAATGAGTCGAGTAAAGTGCAAAACAGGGGTTTGAAACGTGGTTTATTAGACCTTTCGCAACCACTTTTGAGATGAGTTTCAGCGCACACCAAGACGAATTGCCGTCATCAATGTCAGCCTAGAATGATTTTAATCCGACTGCTTTCGCAAAGTGCTTGATATCAGTATCAGCACCACCATGATGGTGTCCAGTATCGACCCAAGAGATGATGTATTCACCAAAACTGTGTCGGATCAAATTTTAGGCACACACGGTTGTCCAACAGATGAGTTTCTTTTTCTACTTTAGCACAGCCACTTAGTTTCCTCGGTGTCTGACTCGATATCGTATCCGATTACAGCGTGACATCTAAAAAATAAGTATTTTTAGCACGTAGTCGTGCTCTGCACTTCGTTGATCTGGCCGGTAGTCACAAATTGCAAGTGAGAGCCACGTTGTCAAGTACGTAGGAATTGTGTTTCATAAAGAGCTGATGAGGGAGATGATTCTTTAAAAGCCAAAACGTTCGCAGCCAAGTATGGGGAGTTAGCTACGGTTTGGGTAGCTGTGGCTCAGTTAGTCTCGTCGGCACTTAATTCATCTATTCTTGAAGAAGGTCCGTGGCCGCGTTTGGCTGTGAAGGTGAAGCGGAAGGAAGGAGAGCTTCGCTCTGCAGTAGGCAGCTGAATCGAGGAATTTCCCGATGCCGTAAACGAACAGAGCCATGACGAATCGCTCCCCGGCTTGGTGGGCCAGTACGTCCTTCTGGATGACGCCTATAAGGACGACAAAAGGACTGCGCCAGTAAAAATAAAGCATGTGCTCCGAGATGTGCATCCGGAATTGTAGAGGAGGCACTTGCTTGGCGAGCGTTAGGAGGCGAGAACGACCCCAGCTCAAGCTCATCGGATACCGGTGATGCTTTAGAAATATCCGAGACAGGTTCAGCTTATGCAAATACCTCTGGACGGGAGCGCAGGAGTGCATCCCCAGAAGGAAATTGAAAGGCAGGACAAGGGCGCATGTAAAGATATGCATCTTTGGCGTCAGCAACTTCCACATCAACTTAGAGCCCAGCATCAGGATTGACTAGAGCTGGAGCGCGAGATGCATATGCTACAACTGCAGTTAGAGCGAGACCAAGCTCTTGCTCAAGAACATATATATATAGCTCTTGGCACAGTGACAACTCTACCGATTACTTTAATTCCTCATTAAATTATCTAAAAGATGGCTGATTTAACATGTAACAACCAGCTGGTGCGAACCAAAAGATGCTGTTCAAGTGGTGGGCTCCAACCGACCTACGTGTTTAAGATAATTAATTCGTGGATGGGGTTAGGCTAGAATTCCGTCTGGTCAACCTACGTTTCTCGATTAGACGGTCTTGCTCAAGACCTCTAGTATCGAGAGCAAGACGAAGGCCAGAAGGGTGAGGGGGCTTTGCTCTCAAAGGAATCTTAGCGCACGTGCTACTGTTGCCACGTGGCCTGATCGGGCTTCACGTGAAAACTTTCTTCTCATCACTGTAGAGTTGAATAAATAAGGCTAGCTTTTAGAGGCGTAGCGCGCCAGTCCAAGAGAGATTGACCACTTTCGTAAATTCTATCGATACTATTATGTAATACTTTCCGGCAAATTGCAGCCGCTATTCTTGTGCAAACTCTCTAATTTGAAATATAAGCGCCCGTCGAATCCGAGATATTTCATGCGCCGTGTAATAGTTAGGGTCACGTACGCTAACATGTAAATCTATTATTTGCAACCTACGAGAACCGAAATCGATGTGTTTTATTTGGGGCTAAGCGCGATACCATACATAGTGTATACTAACTTTCAGACCACATCTACATACGGTAAGTAAAGATCTCCGTGAAGTAGATGTCTTCGGGTCCATGAAGGTCACTTTGCTGGCTCTCGACACTCAGGTGTCGCGGAAAGTGATTGGGTTCTTTCGCTTTGATAGCGCGCGACAACACCAAGGAAGTTTTTCTAGCCCCTACTTGTATTGGTTTTAAAATAACCTTATAGTTTAATCTGAACCATGCTTTTCACATGCTAAATATAATCGAGTATATAATTAATAGCCGTTTAAGCCACATAACGTTACGCTATGAAGACGGTAGATTCCCAAATGGTACGTATCCAGAATACGGATCAGGATAAATTATCTTGATTTGAGGAAGGGCACCGCGCTTAATATCGGGAGTGCGAGGTTGCGTAGCTGCAGTAAGCCCGCGCGGGGTGCCCGCAACGCAAGGTCGCGCGGTACTGCGGAGGTGGGCCCAGTGCTGAGCCCACCAGCGAGCTGACGCCCGGTGCGCTCTCCAGAACATGTTTTCTCTTCTACGAGGGTCTGGAGGTACAACCCCAAGAATTCTGTTCCAATCTCCTGATCAGTTCCGTATACGTACCATTTCGGAGCTAGCACTGAAGACTTACCAATCATAAACCTAAATAGGTCCAATAGGTTTATATGATCGGTAGAATATCCGAATAATCAAGGAGGCAAGCAATAAACGTAATCTGGAAATGTCGGTTCTGTGCTTTTTCCCAGCCGTTGCTTACAACACATTTCGCCCACCTGAAATTCGCATCGAAACGACCAAAACTTGGCAATACTTTGCGCCAACTAGCGTTCATTATAGGCACACAACACTGCACCCAGAGGAGAAGATAATCGATCGCAGAACCAAATACATCAGATTAATTTCGCAGAAGCGTGTTTTAAGACGATTACTGTCTTACACAGCCGTTGTGGCGTGCGGTGAGAATCCTGGCTGGATCTTGCGGGTGCCGTGACTAATGATTCCAGTAATCCATCGATTCGTGTCGCAATGCATATAGCAAAAAGCCCTTGGCTCTTCTGCACAAGCACCGTCCAGCAATTAATCGTACTTATCGGAGGCGAGGCGCTTTCGGAATGGCAGTCTTGACACCATTCATCTATGGTCCTACCACGTTCAGATCTACTCAAGACAAATTTGGCTTTTTGATTATTATTTCGTGCTCTGGATTATTGCCACTTTAGCTCATCCGCAAGGTTGCAAAGCACAGCCCATGTAGTCATCTTTCCAATGCCCACAGAACGCTTTTCGCAGTGCTTGTACAGCTCAAAAAGCGGAGTTAGTGTACTAAGTTGATTGAGCTGAATTCTCGAATACCTAATAGTCGAGATTTTGTTTTTAGTGCGTCCAGTTATTAGATGATAGTTCAGAGTTAGCTTTCGCCTACTGTCCCTTTCGATGTATACGATCCATTGCAATTAGAGTGGTTTGGTTCGCTTCCTAGGCGTGCGACAAGTGATCCAAATCGTGTGATCATCCTTTTCAATTAATTGTTAAACGTTATCAGATTTATACTTGGTTTGCTTAAATATTAAGCATCCGGATGTCTTATGGATGGAACTTATGCGTACGTATCATTTGGCTGCTCTCAGGTCGAGCTGAGAATGAATGAAAGTTGCTATCCTTACCTAAATAAAATTAGCTATTTATCTGCAATTATGGGCGATTGGGAATCGGTTTATGAATCGTGTCAACGCAGATATTGGGTAGTTGATCATTTACGTCTTTATTCCAGGGTTGGCTTCAATTAAGCCGCCCCTGCAAAGCAAAAACTGTAAATTCATTAAAAGCATCATAGAAACTGTTCGAGCTGTTCTCAGAACAGGTATGACCTTCGAAGTGTGGACACGCTGGAATACTTACTTATTTAGTCGAGAACAACTGGTTGCAGTGAAAGGTGAGAAGATTGCGTGCGTAAAGGCAGTCGAAAAATCAACTTTTCTGTTGCGACCTGGTCTGATTTAAAGCCGACCCCATAAGACAGTCATTAAATTGGAATTCGTGTTTGGGTCCTAATCCAAAAATCCTACGCCAACATTTTAATGGGATCTCAGTTAATTATGCATGTGAAAAGTCGATATTGTTGTAGTCGGCGTAGTGTAGTGGTTATCACGTCTGCTTTACACGCAGAAGGTCGCCGGTTCGAACCCGGCCGTTGACACCATTTTTAACGACTCAGGGCTTAGGCTATCTCCACTCAAGTTGCTATTTGAGCTTCTATTGCTAAATAGAGAAAATATTACAATCTGCTATCTCCAGTCGGGGTTGCTATTGCTATAATAGAATAGCAACTCGACTTTGTTGCTACTCGAGGCCCGACTAGCAACTGTGGTGCAAAAATAGAAACTGGCACAACAGAAAGATCGCACAGCATCATGGGGAGAGGCAAGAGGTGGTGCGATCAGGAGGACGAGGCTCTGGCTCGTGCGAACAAGGCTACCGCTGAAAACTCCATCCAGGGGACTGATCAAAAGGCTACTGCTTTCTGGGAGAATGTGTGCCAGCGTACAGCAACAGCTTTCGGCGGCGACTCTCGGACCTTGCAGGCCATCAAAAATCGCTGGAGCTTAATTTCTCATGACACGGCCAAGTTTGCTGGGTGTGTTTCTCGCGTGAAAGCTCGCAATAAGTCGGGGAAGACTTATGACGATGTTGTCAATGATGCTGTCGCATTGTTCCAGGAAACTCATGGAAGTAGGTTCGAGTATTTGTCGTGCTGGATGATCTTGAAAAGCTGCCGCAAGTTTGCTGCGTTTGGCTTACCTGCTCGTCAAAAGCGTAGCCGTGACGCTGTGGCGGAGCCAGAGAAAGAGACTAGTGAGCGTCCACAAGGACGGGATCAAGCCAAGAAAGCACGAGTTCAGGATTCAGCTTTAGAATCGACGTCATCGCTCCTACGCCAGCTACTCAGTCGTATCACGGAGAAGCACGAGAGAGTGCTGGCAGAGATGACGCGTAAAAATGAGCTGCGTGATGAAGAGCTAGCTATTCGCCTTTTTGAGACCTCTTCTAGATCACAAGAAGCAACGCAATTCATGGATTTGGTACGGAAGGAAAAAATGCTACAGCTTGCTGAACAAGTACGCAGTCTTGAGACTGCTCAAATGTTGGCGTCTGCACAACTTGTCGATGGTGGTTGCGCAGTTGGCCAAACTGACGAGGCTGAAGTTGAAGCAGAAAACCGTGATCATAATTCTGGTGGTGACGTGGCAGCAGACTCAGTGTTGACCTAGGGTCGATCTGGACCCGTGAAAGTTCCAGTAGTGCTCAACAAGCGCATTATGAAGCTCTGCATTATTGGCCTCGTTTGTAATTCGGCTTAACCGAGCTGCATATTGCCTTATATCCTCAGATTCTGTTGGAGGCTCTTCGTGATTATCTCCAAATGAACGTACCATTTCAACTGGCCGTGAGATACTCGTGCTGACAATTGCTTTACCTTTGTGAAAAATGCGCATGCTATGTAGAATTAAACAGCAAAGCATTACATCTTCCATTTCATTCGGTTTCCACAAACGACACGGCCGATCCAAAATTCCAAACCGCTTTCGCAGCATTCCGAAAGCACATTCAATTTCCTTACGCACTGATTCCTGTACTTCTGCAAAGCAGCGTTCCGGCGGGTTGGATGGACTGGAGTACGCGGCTATCAATATATGCCATGGAGGGTAAATGCCGTCAACAAAGTAGTATGGTCGTGTACGAGTGACTGACTGCAATTGGTACTGCCCTTGCGAGATAGCTCCACTCAGGATGTTTGCAATGCAAGGCGAACGATCTAAAACATTAATATCATTTGCCGAACCTGGCATTCCGAAGAAACTGTGCCAAATCCACCTGTCTGCTGTCGCCAAAACAACGGTGGGCTTCTTGTTTTTCCCCTGGTAGTAGCCCTTCCAGGCGTTTGGACATGCCGACCACTGCCAATGAAAGCAGTCTAGCGAGCCGAATAGACCAGGTAGGCCTCTGTTGGCGTTGAATTCTAGGATAGTTCTTGTATCTTCATACGATGGTGGTCGAAGAAGCTCACCACCGAAAACCTCGACGACTGCTTTGCAAAACTTCTTGAAGCATGGTGACATAAGTGACTCGCTGATACGGTAGTATGCGTCCTGGGCATCTGCCGAATTTCCTTCTGACAACATGTGAAGCGAAGCGGCAACCTTTTGCTCCACCGAAGCTCCCATTTGGCCGACAGCATCGGGGTGCTGCTGGAAAAATCGATCGTGAGATGATAGAGCCGTGCAGAGCCTGTAAAACACGGCTAAAGAGACACAATGCCGCCGTCGAAACTTCTTCTCATCGTACACGGGGTTTTCGCCAAAGTAGTCGCGCATGAGTGCAGCGTGTCCAGAGGCGATGTTACGGGCGCTGGTCTTGGGTCTTCCTTTTTGCGAGCCTTGCCGCTGTGAAGACTGTACTGAACACAGCCCTTGCTCAGCACTTACCAGCACACAGGCAGCGGCAAGAAAGTCGTCGTCGTTATCAAGGAGTAGGTAAACTTCTTCGTCGCTGCTCTCCATTGTGCTTTCCGTAGGTGAACAAGCAATCTGACGAGTGGAGTCGGCGAGGAGTCGCTATTGCTAAACATTCAGTCAATAGCAACAGCCAATCACGAATGACCGATAGCTATCGGGATAGCAACCAGGAGTGGAGTTAGCCTTAGAATGAAGGTCTTCATTTTATTGTTGCGGCGCCACTTGCGCCACGATGTTGGCATTTACTCAACGTATCGATTGCTGCGTTAATCGCAGGTTTTTTACAATGGACAATCACGGAGACTGCCTCAGGCTTGAGCAGCACACTTTTTTGCGAGATAGTATCAGTAGCAAAGTTTACCCTTGTATGCACGCCTAGGAGTAAAGCTTCTTCCAATCGGATTATCTAGCTCACTTTAAAGCGAGCGAGCATACACAAATCAATTCCCCCCCCACACACACTCAAATTTGATCTCACAACATAGCTAACAAGCCTCTTCTGACCGACTTGTCTTGATAAGTTAGAATATCACGCTGAAGCAAATGGAACGCTTGATTGCGCGTCATGGGGATGCTTTACGCTAGAATACAACGACTGAAAGCTCGCCAATGAGTTAGATCAACAATTAAAACTCACAGCTAAAATGATCATCGCACCAGAAATTGATAAAACGAGATTTAGCTGAATTTTACGCCAATTTTGCCTTGTGCTCGCAAAGAAAACGGGCGATACAGCGTCATACACTACACAATTAGTACTTTCTGTAGCTAGAAACCCTCATCGCAACCCGAAGCATTAAGCATACCACTAGACCACGGGGCCACACCCAAAAACGAAAAACTCGCCAAACGTTTCACAAACACCCTACAAACAAATCAACCAGCGATAGACAGGCATCACCGCATACACAGACAATATCGCTCTCTTTGCTACCGTATCTTATCTTACAATGCCTCCCACTATCAGCACTCACACCATCAACGACGACCAACCACGAACAACTACTACCGTCTTTTGTGAGGCGGTCACGGCGTTGGTGCTGCATAGCCACGGACTCGCGAGACAGTGGGAGGCTGCGTAAATATCTCTAGTTGCTGTTAAGGTCAGACTTTGACCACTACAGACACCGTCTTGGAACATCCTAAATCTGGGCTCTTATCGACTTGAACAGTCAGTCCTTTTGTGGGCCACGGTCGACCCGGAGCATGACACGAGAAAACAATAGTATCGAGAGCTTGCAACGTGACCTTCACCTATGCGAAAGTACTTTCTTTACATAGATCTTTACTTACCTGGCGCGATACCATACATAGTGTATACTAACTTTTAGACCACATTTGATGTGTTCTAAAATTTAGTATACAATATGTATGGAATCGCGCATTGCGCCAGATAAAACGCACCGATCTTGGTTATCACACACCACTCCAATTCAAAAATGTTTGGATATTTGCAGCTAATCCTGTACCCTGTCTTAGGTGCTGCTTTCTTCAGTACCTCTGTCTCCGCTTCTTGTTTGAGACAAAGACTGCCGTACTGAATTATGCTTAGAAAGCTCTAAAACAGCCACTGCCATGCGACTTCATAACTGGCGTGCAATTTCCTTGGCGCCGGTTTGACTCTTCCAGAAATCAAAATCAAAATGTAAAATAGTCCCATCTTAAGCAAAACTTACTTCTTTCATGAAACAAAAGGATACTACTATTAAGCGAGCCATTCGAACGCAATGATGGCAAAAAAATGTCACGTTTTGTGTCCTCTGATTCACTAAAACCAGCGTGATACTATACAGTAGAAAAGCAGAAGTGATCACCCAGAATATGTATTTTTAAATACCCAAAATATTATTTTTGGTATTGAACCACCCATCCACTACGATAAGCATAATTGTTACATGTCAGCGAACGAAGACCTTCTCCACCGTTCTAGCGCTTATCGTTCTTGATGTGACAGATAACGAAATTTTCCGACTAATACCCAGGCCACAAATTAAAAGTACCCTCATTAACCCTTTAGCTACTGGACGGATTTGCCCTCCGGATACCTCTACCATAAAATTTCTATGCCGCAATTGGGTACAATAGAGTCAAATGATTTGCAAAAGTTGACGTAATATGGTAGGGGTCCATATGGACCTCTACCGCATCATTTCTTAGCAAATGTTTGCAAATTATGAGCGAAACATATGACGATTTGTATTAATTTCTGGTAGAGGTCTTATTGGACCCGTAGCAAAGGCTCGATAGCTAAAGGGTTAAATGAGAAAGGTTAAAACCTACGTAAGGAAGTTACAGATAGTTTATTTTTTCTCTTACCAGACCAATGTCTCATCGTTTATAGTAAACACATTTCGAACATCACTTAAGCATTCGACCTTCTGTAGAACAATTTTTTATGAGGGCCCAAAGTTTGGTGGTGAACATGTATTATATCCAGGGGCTAATTGTAACCAAATATCAAATGACATTTTTGATAGTCTTGTACTCGTCATTGAACGTTAGACCAGATTATTTTAGTATGCCATTTTAATTAGCGAAATTTCTCGAGTTGTCGTCAAAAGAGAACAAGGAGCCTACGTAAGTGCTCCTTAACATCTCGTGCATCTAGTCAGCTATTTGCGTCCCTACTAACATGTCCGAGCCAAGCACCTCGCAGCAAGAGCTGACGCCAGGCCAGAAGGATTACGTAGTACGGTGCTTTGACTTTACGTCTAAAGCCAATGAAGATGGCCTCTTCAGAGGACAGCGAACCCGGGACCTGGTTGCTGAGTGTCTATAGATAGCACACGGCACTGTTACGACTGTGACGAGCACCTACAGAGCCGACAATGAGACCTGTTTGAGGTGCATATCAGCAATTTAGCAGTGCATGTTCTCTATCAGCCATTTAGCGTTAACCCCGATTAATTTATATGTGAAGTTAAAGTCTACTCAACGCGAAAGGAAGCGTGAATATGACCCAGCAGAGCCGAAGATAAGGTGCCTGTTAAAATAAATATTTGGATTTTCGTTGCGCTCAAATAGTTTCAATCGTAATCGGATTTGCTGCTGTTCAATTGCGTACTTCTTGTACTTTCTTGCGCAAATCCATGTGGTTGTCGAAATTGCCCAATCAAATGACCGCCTCAATGGCAACCCGTTTCCCGTAAACCTGGGGCATCTGGAAAGAGTTTTAAAAAAGTCTTGTAGCGCAAAAATTACTGTGAATCAGCTATTTATGACCACATTTTTGATTTATACACCCGATTCTACCCCTTATATTTAACTGTTACTATAGGATTTGGGTTGATGAATCTTTATTGCAGATGGCTACATTTTGGTCCAAGGACTTGTGACGAGTACAATAATAGGACTATTTTCAATATTCAATATCAATAGTAACTCATTTTTGAAACTTAGCATAATATTTTAAAACTAGCTCATAGATTTGATAATATTAGATGATAAAAAAAAAATATAACACTTTCCCCACTTAAGTACGTTTCTTGCCACCTTACCCTATGTGGACCGAGGGCTCATCAAGAACTCTTTCGGTCAAGCTCTAAAGCAGTAGTAGTGATGTGATGGCAGGCTTTAAAACTGAGGAGTGTTTGCTCTAGTACTTCACTGTGACGCAGACAAAGCCGATCGAGATGAAAAACTGCAAACGGTTGCAGTTGCTTGAAGTCGATAGAGTGAAATCCAAGATATTTGTTCTTGTTATCTGCCGATCCAGAGCCATCACTACTGCTGCAAGTGCTTTGGTGAGCCCTCGGCTCAAAGGTCATAAACCTGCGCCCTGTGACGCTAGATTAATGCGCTTACCAGTGCCAACACACCACACCAACCTTGCCGTCACTCTCACAATTGTCCCGGACTTCATTTCTCTCACGTTTATTTGAAATACTGTGGCTAGTCATACTTTAGCGATATATGATTGGTGGACTAATACCGATTACGCAATCCTTAAAAAGTTTAATATCGTATTAACCAAAATTAGGCTGATTTATAATAATATCATTTTGTCTAGGAAGTAAATACTAGGTGGTATTTCTTATAGTAGCTGGTCAGCCAGGTGATATTATCACTATGTTACCTTCACCGATTTTGGAGTTACCATTAACCCCTGATTAAATCCAGCCAATGTAATAGTAGCTGATGCAGTACCGTAGGAATCGGCCCCAGTGCGACATCGATTTTTGGTCAAAATCAAGTCAAATATAATCTCATCAAGGTTTTTTCAATGAACCCTTTTGACGACATCCGTCCTAAATAGGCGGCTGATCGTCTATAGAGATCTGTCTCTAAAGGATGTGCCACACATAAAATGGGAACGTCGCACTGGACCCGTTTGTCGCACTCAAGGCATATTTTTACGGTAGAATTAGAATCAATCAGTGGCTCTTCTGATCCAAAGAAACGATGAAATTGTCTGCTAGGCTGGGCCGTTTTTAGGTGGCTTCGTACTGGCTTTGTTTTAGTGAGGTTACTCTCGTTTACTGTGAGGGTACGCGATGAGGGTATTATTCGGGTAGAGAGTATTATTCGGGAATTTCCGCTAGCAAAACGATTTCCTCCTTCGTCTTCGAGGTAAGTCTCCATGACTGATATAAGCGTTAAAAACGCATTATCCAGTTTTTTGCGCCGAAATTTATTGTACGCGTATTTTACTGCTTCTACGATGCTCGTCACAGTGTTCGTTGGCTGGAACGTTTGGGGTGCGGAAAACAGAGAAAGATCAAGAACAACAAGCGAGATACTCCAATCGCGGCAAGCAGCAGTGACAGCTAGATCATAGCCAAAACAGTGCGGATTCGCATTATCCTGCTGTATGAAAACAGTTTTATTACATGTAATAAACGCAACATCATTATTTATTACTAGCCGAGCGACGCCGCTACTCGGCGGTAGTTTAGTTTTTTTATAGATATTTACTTTGGCCTTCCTGTCCCCGCTGCGCTTCGGCGGGATAATTATTAACAAACCTGCTGAACTCCTGTGTGCCTAAATCGATTAGACTTTAATTTCACAAATCTGGGTCAGCATCATATTTCCTGATTGAGATAATAATTATTATAACGATCTTGAATCAATATTCTTGATGCAATCCTTGTTATTATTGCTAGCTATCACTGTATCTTCATCTTCCACCCAACCTCACCTGCACTTCAAATGACATTTACAAACGCTACACAATATGTTTAATTAAGCGTCGTGCTCGATATCACGGGCCATTTCTGAGCCGCTATGAAACTTAGCTCACATCAACGCAAAAGATAGTAATGACCTGTCCAGCTTTTAAACTTACCCGCTTGTACTGCCTATTTGGGCTTGTAAGTAAATAAAGATTGCTCACTTCTCACACAAAACTCAATGAAAGCTAGAATTTTTTTTTACTGCATGCAGCGTTGCTGATTCAGAATTAGTCATTAGACACTCGATTCTGTACCAGTTATGATTAAAGCATGTGGACAATACGCCTTGCTGTTGTTGCCGGTAGTGCTTTCTATTTGATAGTTTAACGATAATATCAGGATGGTTAAACGTCATTTAGGCTCCAACTTTATTAACGTTTCGTTATGGTGTCTACTTAGCCAACCATAATAAACACCTCTCGTGTTTTGTTGTTGTCTTGCCGCTTTAAATAAAATCGTATCCTACTTTGTTGTTGGCGACACGTCCGCCAGCTAAGTAGTATCGGGTTTTGCTCATCTGGGTTATTTTTTTAATCTAAAATTATGGCTCAAGTAACAACGTTTAGAAGCACAGTGTTGTTCTTACGGCCAGTTCTTACGGCCAGCTTCTGTTCTACATGTACTACGATCTGGCAGTTCAGTCAACACTTAGATAATATTTCTACAGCAAAACAGTTGTAGTTATTTTTTAGTCATTGTCGCTTGTGAGTACAAAGTATTACGTATATTAATATTATGCCCTCGGAAGCACGCATTCCTACGTGTACGCTAAGCATCTTGTAGCATAGGAAGCGTATTTAGGGACTATTTCATTTAAGAATAAGTTGCTCTGTTTAGCACTCAAATATTAAAAGTTACATGCATTATTAAAATAGTAAATACTTCGTAATATTAAAACGATGACGCTTTTGGATAATGGATAGTCCTGTGCAAATCTCCATATGTGCTCTGTGAGCCACATTAATTCATTCATGTAAGCTACATAATTCCGTTTTAACCAATCGAAGCCGCCTTCGCTCCGCTCGGCAGCCAATGGAAAGGCTCAGGAATCTGAGCGTTTCGTGTGACGGACGGACAGACACCGTGCCAGCGTTGATTGTTTGAAATAAAAAAGAAAACTAGGGCTCTGGGCGTCCGCTCCGCGGACGCTAGGGCATGGTTGGTTGGTGTAGAGAGGGCCGACCACCTCCGCTGCGCTGCGGTGGGCTTAGAATTTCTACTTTGAGCGAAGCTTCACATAATATATGTATACTGTGATCTACTTATGCTACGATCAAAACCACACTGCACACAATACTCTTAGTGTTCACATGTTATGGGAGACATGACCCGGGCTTAGCGTTATCTGCAAGATGAGCACCATCTTACCCGGGGAGGTTTGGGCTATAATCCCATTTGAGCGTATAGCTTCTAAAATGACACGAATCGGAGGTGCGCGTGGTAGCAAATGTAATATATGTTGTGCAGAAGACGGGTCAGTACCAATGATGATCCCATATTGGCGTAGATAGGTGAGGAATCCCAGTGTAGCTGGAGTAAATACGCCTACTCAAACATATTACCATCTGCACGTCATCGCCGTGAGGCAGTCGACACCATATCTTTGATTGCGACGGTCTATTAGATTAAGGTTGAATCAGCTCCTCGCGCGAAGTATCTTTTAGGACAGGTAGTATTTGCCAATGGTCGCCACAAACACCAATATTGTGCCTTGAAATTGTTCCGCTGAGCTGTTTCTGAAATTACTGAAGGGTCTTTCCACTATTGTCCGCATGCATTTATCTTACTTGCAAAGCCAACGTACTTACTGACTTATTTGCAAAGGTACTGACTGACAGAGTTGTATAGATCCTTTCCGAGTGAAATTTACTGGATCCAATATGTATGGCGAACATACGAAGCCACATGGCTGTAGGCAGATTAGCAGATCGTAGATATGTAAGACTTGAATCGAATTGTCGCTCATGTACATTATATGAAATACTATCGCTGTCTACTTATCAGCTTTTTTTATGTCTCCGTGCATATCTCGCAAGGTGGCCAATGAGTGTATATACCACGTGATCGTGATAACCAAAACCTGTGCACGGAGTCACTGCTGCTTTCTCGGAACGTTTGCATTGTCGTGCTAGCTTAATGTGCTTACGCTCCTGGTATATGAGTCATTATGACCAGGCCGGTTACTAACTGGGCACAGGCGATACTGGCAAGCTAGCCTCACATCTGCTAGCAAGAACAATTTATACGCGCGCGGCGGGAACACCTTATAGCCATCCGCGACTCAACTGAGCTCATATCTCGACCATTATGGACTGGCCACTAATGTACAGTACTGCGTACAGACACATCAATCAACCTGCGACGCCCACATGTATGGTCTGTACTATCGCACACATGCTCGTGTCTGTGTAGACAGCAAATTATTTGTCGCGCGTAGAGCTCACTCCATACTGTAGTTTTTATTTGTGAGCGCGCATTAGTGTAATATACGCTATGAGCGTTGGTGGTACATATATCTTGATTTAGCTTGTGTCCAGCTGAGTGAGTGTACTTGCAGTCTACGGTGACGCGTATGCAGATAGGGACGGCCAGCTTGCAGACGTACACAGTAGATACCGTGCGCTAATTATTATATGAAACGCACTACGCTCTGTAGGTGCGTCAACACAATTGGCAGCGTCATAGTCAGTTCACCGTATGTGCGACCCCAAGCCTCGTACCGTCAGTCAGTAT
This sequence comes from Phytophthora infestans T30-4, assembly GCF_000142945.1. Lineage (NCBI taxonomy): Eukaryota > Oomycota > Peronosporomycetes > Peronosporales > Peronosporaceae > Phytophthora > Phytophthora infestans. Next base: position 1,425,356 of record NW_003303731.1, read on the forward strand.
ACTAAATACAAATATAGGTAGGAAAATGGGGGCCTAACAGCGTATATTTACCAATAACTTACTCTTCTACAGATTTTTTGCTCGATGTACTTGGCGTTTCGGGCGGTCAGCTTGCGAGAGCGGCTGCGCCGCTTCTTCTTCTTGCGGTAAAAGTCAGGGCACATCGCGCTTTTAACATTCGCCAGGCTATCCTGGCAGTGCACCTCTCCTGGATCTGGTTGTGAGCCTTTCACTCGTAGACCTTAGTCGCGTTTGGCCCGTTCTCACAGGCAATACAGTGTCACCCGATGCGCCACCCGCTGATTATACGGAGCGCGTAACCATACTGCAGCTTCCCGCAGCAGGCGCAGCGGTCTTGTGGGACCATCGTAGACCGCTGTGGATTTAGCAGTAGCAATCGCTTTGCCGTAGGTCTCGCCATGTTGCAAACTGTGAACAAATTATTATAATTACAATCTTGCGTAATTTGTTTTAGGTATTCTAACGGATATTTACTGCTGGGTGTACATTATTAAACGAAACATTAGATAGTATTATTATATCATAAGCATGCTTTTGTTTTTTGCTAATAAAACACGTCGAAAAAATAGACAATACATGGCCATATAATGTTGTTACTCATTAGTAAAAGAAAAAAAAATTAAATTTATTTGAAAGGGTAAATAATGCTTTTTTCATTTTTTTTAAAAACAAGCATACTTTTAAGCAATAACGATGATTTTAAGCACCACCACGTAGGTACCATTCGCTCGTACCGTGCGGTAACCGGGTGCAGCTACAGGTAACGCAAAGGTCGTAAAGCCTACTTTAATAATAGTAATAATAACATCGTCTCTACTTTAACCCCCCCGTTACGAGAGCAAATCGTAAGTGCACCCCCCCCTAACCTCATGCTTGATATCAAGCATGTTAAAGACTAGTGATAACAAGGAGTTTGTATGTGGTAAAAAATGAACCATATCCGCCTCTCAGTACAAAGTCACCCTTTATCACTGTCCATGTGACCACACGCTTCCTATCGAGCTTGTTCTGACGTGGTATATAGCTGCATGCTAGATATAGAGCAAAACGATTTGGCCTTTTTACAAGGAGAGTCTTTCTTTATCTAAATCGAGTGCAAAGAATACTGCGAACGTCTTGTACTGAAGTGCAAAAGTAATGCAAAACAAACACTAGCAGCTGATTGCACATCATGTGCCTACTCAGCAGTGGTGCCACCATCGCTACTGCCTTCATCATCGCCAGCGATCTCACCTTCACTCGCAGCGCCACCTTCAGTCGAAGCCTCACCAGCGTTACCTGCCTTCTTCCCCGGTGGCCTCATTTGAATGCCGCGACCGCAGCGAGGCTTAGGGCTACTTTCGGAATGCACGCGCCTCTCATTTAGGTAAATTTGCTCCAGCGTAAGCTTGTTCAGCCCAGTCTGCGACTCGATTTTTTTCTGCATTCGTTCTGGTAGCTTCTGTTTATAGTAGCGGTTAGCCTCCTTAGCCACACTCACCCAAAAATCCCTAGGCAAAAAGAACAGAAATAACTCGAGTGGAGATTTAGCACAAGCTAGTGCTTCGGCTGACGGTCCATACTCCCCATCATACAATCCAGGAAAGTCTTCAGTATCTGGGAATGCATTAGGATCTAGACACAAATGAAATACAGAAATCAGCATAGAGACCACACAGTAAATGAGCGAAAACATACTCGTCTCCCAGCCTTCGGTTCGCATACGTTTCAGTGCGTCCGCGTCATGGGCAAGCTTGCTCAAATCGCTGCCTTCAATGACTCTCCAATTATCAATGATATCACGCCACCGCTCTTGCTCTGCTCTATCACCACCGTTTTTGCTTTATCTCTTTCCTTTTGCCACCGGTGTACACTCGACTTCTTTACTGGATTCGCTGTCGCTGTCGGTGAACGTTTCCGTTACCGGCACATCGCACTCATCCTCAAACCACTCAGCAGATCCACAATCCGAGCTTTCATAGTCTGAATTGAGACCACCGTCTTCATCGTCATCGTCGTCAGATACGTCGTCATCACGGGTGGCAGGGTTGGTTCTGACCGACGTATATTCTGGACTTGATAGCATACTCAGGCTCCTACACCACACGAAGCATATACAGTATGTCAGAAGATTACGCAGAGATCACATGTTTGATATACAGCAGTATCAATAAAGTGACTTACCTGGCAGCATTGCTTCGAAGTGGAGTACATGTAGGCGCTGGCTGAGCACACGGTGGAGATGAACCAGCATGTTTAAAATCGTGTCCGGAATCTTCTTTACTGCTGCATACATAAGTCAAAACCAAGTCAAACCACAAACAAATGAAACAAAATACAAATGCCAGCATTACCTGCTTTCAGCACGTGAAAGAACAACATGTGGGCTCTGGTTTCGTGTCGGCGTCTGCGCTGGTGTTGGCGGTGGTGTCTGCAGTGGTGACTGCACTGGTAACCTTCTCTTCTTTTTTGGCGCACGCTTCCCCAAACGTTTTCGTACACCTGCCTTCCGTTTACCTCGAGCCGACTTGTTCGGCGGCAGCAGTAACTCCTCTGCATCGATCACCTCTTCTTCAGCTACATAATCGTCATCATCTTCCTGGCCACTCTCTTCTTCTGCTTCGGCGGCTTTCTCTGCCAGCTCCTCCGCATAGAAAGCAGCTGCAGGTGCCTTCCCCTGTAGTCGCGGATATTTAGCTAAAGCATTATAGAAATTTACAAGCGCACCTTTCTTCTGCTTCTTGGGCGGAGCCTTTGGCTTGATCGAGACAGTCATGCGTGGGCGTCTACCGGTCGTAGGAGGCGGCGGCGGTGCTGGTAACGTGGCTCCGTCGCCGTTCCCGAAGTCTGCATCTCGGTCTCGTGTTCCCGCGATGTACTCGCGGTGTTCACGCACTAGGCGATCCCTCTCCTCGCCGTCGTAGCCGCTCAGGCGGCGCATGAAAACCTCTGCGTCGCGGCGCGTAACGCGACGCGGTGGAGCCATTTTCGTTGCGGCTTAGTGGGTTGCGTATGACAGCGGCGAGCTCGAGAATGAGTGGATGGCAGCCACAAACACGATGTCGTTTGGACCAGGCATGTCTCAAAGCAGTGTATCCACAGAACTTTCTATTTGACGAAATCTAACCAAACCCTGTGCAACAATGTCATAAAAAATACAAATGGACCTTTTTCCCTCATTTGACACAAGCTTCCTTATCAAGCCTTAGTAACGGGGGGGTTAAGAATGTGATGAAAACAACTCTTATAACTAAAAGTGGTACTGTGTCCGATTTTCAATACGTACAACAGGTTTTGCGTAGCTAAATGTAAATAATCAATCATTAACGCAGCTCGCCTGGCTGTTTGCATCCAGTCAATGTGTTTCGTTCGCGGCAGAAATGTTCACCTTTCGTCCAATCGCGAGGGCGAGAGAAGGTCTGAGCGTGCGACAGATCCCGTCAGTGTCGCAGGTCGGCAGGTATTGCCCAATCAGGGCGCGAATCAATTGTGTGACGCTTTTGGGTATATTTGTAATTTTTGCATAGCTAGGTCAAGTCAGAAAGGTAGGCGCGGTCGGTAAGATGGGATTAGAAAGGCCCAGTGTAGCCATGCAAAAAGGCAGGAAAAATCAGCAAGAAAGGAAACGGACGGACTTATTGACAGACGGACAGGCTACTCGGTAAGGTGGCAGAAAATAATAAATCATTGCAGTTAGCAATTCCCGGTCAGATGCGCTTGAATGGCTGGAATGACGTCCCCAATAAGCTTTTGACGGAATTGATCACGTTTTTTCGCTAATGGGAACTGTCACCGGCGCTCCTTGCGGGTGTAGATTGAACTTTCGCTTTGCGAGGCGGGTCTCAACGAATACCCTCAGACCGGTTTTACCGTTGAAGTACTGATGTTTTGCCATACTGTAGCGTGAGCGGCCGACAGCTACGAGAAACATGACCTTGAGCGAGTGTCGCTTACTTTGAAATGACCGCTGAGGAACTATATTGTTTTGTGTGATGCAAAACGGCTTGCGTCTGACACGATGAAAACCCATTTTTCATTGATGTGAACATAGGCGTAAAAATAATGGAAAGCCTGTGGAGATTCTGTTATTTTAAAAATTTGTGATGTATATTACTGATTTCGTTAGGTGAAAATTAAGATAATGCTACCTGATCCCACGAAGCGTTTCACCCAATCAAGACGCTTACGCATGTGTGTCGGCGTCAGTAGTGACCTAATACGCGACGTGACTGCGCAGAGATCCAACCCTCACAAAGTCGTCGTTGCAAGGCCAATGTTTGCCGCAGTCGCTCGAAGAGACTGACGTTGCAACAGCGACACCGCTTCAACCTCTTTTCAACATCAACCAGAGCATATTTGTGCTTCCTACCCCCCCCCCTTTTTTTTACTCGATAGATCCTCTCGCCCCTTCCAGATAGATGCAACAGTTCTTCTGTCGATATCAAACACACTTGTCGCGGCTTTCCGCACACCCCACACCAGCTTGCCTTCTTCTTAGTACGAGCGCATAGATAGCGGACAACGCTTTCTTTCTGTAAGCTCCTTGGATCGCCCGCAACCCATGTGTTTCGATTTTGATGGTTTGGAGAGGCCCGAGACAAGAGTCACCACCAATTGGCTGAAACCCTATTTATTGTCCAAATTATGGTGCGAAGCTATGCCAACTATTACCAATCATATTCTGTCCATTTTTTTCTGAAACATGTTCCCGGCACAAATGTCCAACCTTTTTTACAATAGAGCGGCATGTTGCAAGTATTGTCAATTTGATTAAGACTTTCCAGAACGGTGTGGTTTGACCCATTTTGAAATCCATCGAATCAACAAGGGCGCTGATTGGTCAAAATATCAAACTTGAAGAGATTGAAGCCCGAATTTCGCATTGCAAACAATGGAGGAGGTCGTAACGCGGCAATACGCGCATGTCACCACTGTATAGCACACATCAAGCTCGGGTACTCGCGGCAACACCTAGCGCATGTCTTCATTAAGTTGGAGCACACCATCGGCAACCGTTTAAAGACATACAATGAAAATAGGGCATTTCAGCGCTACCAATCAACCAGAGAGTGGAAATACACAAACAAACAACGCATGCAGCTTTTTAAGTTTTACCAGCAACACTCTCTTGTCTATCTAGACGAAGCAAATGTTGCCTTCAAGCAGACGCACGGCGTCATCATCTCCAAAAGCTCGGTCTGGCGAATAATCGACGCGTTCAGCTTGACGTGGAGGGTACTAGAGCGCCGGGCGATTCTCCTGAAGGAGCGGTAAAATATTTGCTTGTCGAGTAGCTAAGCCATGTGAGCTGAAGTCACCTGAATTCGGTGTTTCTAGACGTCGTTTGACAGCAGGGGTACGGTGAGGAAGCGAGGGTTCTTTGTCCGAGGCAAAAAGGATGCGAGGTTTAATAAAAAAAATCACGCTTATCGATTTTGGCCTTCCTCGGTGTCGACTATTTCAACACTGAAGGGACCTTTAATCGACTGAAGTTCACGAGATGCTGCCATGACTTTGTTCATACTACAGGACCTTAAGTGCGCCAGTATCCAGGAGCAAATTCGGTGTGGAGATGGAGCTACGATCCACAGACACGCAGAGGTTATCCACTAGCTCCGAAGTGTGGGTATCGTGCCGATCTTCCTACCCACTTATTGCATATTCTACAGCTCTATCTAATGTATTTTTGAATACAAAAGCGCTCTTTGCAACGCCACTACAACGAACGCAGCGACCGAAACCAAATGCCCTTCGTTGTCCAGACACTTAGTCGCTTAAAAGACTGTTTAAGATGGACAAGGTGCTCGACCATAGTGACTGGAATTTCGACGTTTCTTCGATGCTGTTAAGCCGCTGTCAAGTGAAAATCGGCTTTTAGACATTGAATAAACTCGAAGCCGATTTGGGCTTTACGCAGCTAAAATCGTAGTCGAACCCTTAAAACGCAACAATGAAGGTCCTTTTCATGCTCTGTCTTCCACATTCTCGATTCGGGGTAGCAGATCCATCACAGTGCTTCGGGCAGGCGAATTTATATCGCGTATGCATGCCTCGATAATATTATTCCGTACTTCGAGACAAACTAGATTTTCCTGCAAACGCTGCCTCAATACCTCCCAGTCTCGTTGCAATTCCTTGTAGTTAGCGATAGATCCCGATACGACATCAATGACCATGTTCGTAGTCCACTTAATGCCAGCCAAGTGCTGCTTCAGACGAGAGTCGTTGAGACGCATCCATTCTTCATAATGGGTTCGTTGATTGGCACGACGGTTTCATTTGATCTTTCCAATCAACCACACTCGGAAATTTAAACAGAACACACAATAATAGACTTTACATGTTAGCGTACGTGACCCTATCTATAACAAGGCCGATGAAAATATATCTCGGCATCGACGGGCGCTTATATTTCAAATTAGAGAGTTTGCACAAGAATAGCGGCTGCAATTTGCCGGAAAACATTACATAATAGTATCGATAAAATTTACGAAAGTGGTCAATCTCTCTTGGACTGGCGCGCTACGCCTCTAAAAGCTAGCCTTATTTATTCAACTCTACAGTGATGAGAAGAAAGTTTTCACGTGAAGCCCGATCAGGCCACGTGGCAACAGTAGCACGTGCGCTAAGATTCCTTTGAGAGCAAAGCCCCCTCACCCTTCTGGCCTTCGTCTTGCTCTCGATACTAGAGGTCTTGAGCAAGACCGTCTAATCGAGAAACGTAGGTTGACCAGACGGAATTCTAGCCCAACTCCATCCACGAATTAATTATCTTAAACACGTAGGTCGATTGGAACCCACCACTTGAACAGCATCTTTTGGCTCGCACCAGCTGGTTGTTACATGTTAAATCAGCCATCTTTTAGATAATTTAATGAGAAATTAAAGTAATCGGTAGAGTTGTCACTGTGCCAAGAGCTATATATATATATGTTCTTGAGCAAGAGCTTGGTCTCGCTCTAACTGCAGTTGTAGCATATGCATCTCGCGCTCCAGCTCTAGTCAATCCTGATGCTGGGCTCTAAGTTGATGTGGAAGTTGCTGACGCCAAAGATGCATATCTTTACATGCGCCCTTGTCCTGCCTTTCAATTTCCTTCTGGGGATGCACTCCTGCGCTCCCGTCCAGAGATATTTGCATAAGCTGAACCTGTCTCGGATATTTCTAAAGCATCACCGGTATCCGATGAGCTTGAGCTGGGGTCGTTCTCGCCTCCTAACGCTCGCCAAGCAAGTGCCTCCTCTACAATTCCGGATGCACATCTCGAAGCACATGCTTTCTTTTTACTGGCGCAGTCCTTTTGTCGTCCTTATAGGCGTCATCCAGAAGGACGTACTGGCCCACCAAGCCTGGGAGCGATTCGTCATGGCTCTGTTCGTTTACGGCATCGGGAAATTCCTCGATTCAGCTGCCTACTGCAGAGCGAAGCTCTCCTTCCTTCCGCTTCACCTTCACAGCCAAACGCGGCCACGGACCTTCTTCAAGAATAGATGAATTAAGTGCCGACGAGACTAACTGAGCCACAGCTACCCAAACCGTAGCTAACTCCCCATACTTGGCTGCGAACGTTTTGGCTTTTAAAGAATCATCTCCCTCATCAGCTCTTTATGAAACACAATTCCTACGTACTTGACAACGTGGCTCTCACTTGCAATTTGTGACTACCGGCCAGATCAACGAAGTGCAGAGCACGACTACGTGCTAAAAATACTTATTTTTTAGATGTCACGCTGTAATCGGATACGATATCGAGTCAGACACCGAGGAAACTAAGCGGCTGTGCTAAAGTAGAAAAAGAAACTCATCTGTTGGACAACCGTGTGTGCCGAAAATTTGATCCGACACAGTTTTGGTGAATACATCATCTCTTGGCTCGATACTGGACACCATCATGGTGGTGCTGATACTGAAATCAAGCACTTTGCGAAAGCAGTCGGATTAAAATCATTCTAGGCTGACATTAATGGCGGTAATTCGTCTTGGTGTGCGCTGAAACGCATCTCAAAAGTGGTTGCGAAAGGTCTAATAAACCACATTTCAAACCCTTGTTTTGCACTTTACTCGACTCATTCCACAACGCAGGTGAAGTATTATTCGTGAATGCAAGGTGTATGTAAAATCTTCATACGACACGATGGCCGAGCGGTCTAAGGCGCTGGTTTTAGGCACCAGTCTTCGGGCGTGGGTTCGAATCCCACTCGTGTCATTCTTTGTCTCGCGTGCACAAAACAATTTGACCCACATTTTGAACAGCTGAAGCTTAGCCTGTATGCCCAGGCGTACCACCGGGGTACCGGTTTTATAGCAACATTTTTTTGTAAGTGACTCTAAAACAAACGCGTTCTTCAGAAATCATAGGGTTTAGACGCCGCTCGTACTACACACGAGTGCACGCGATGACAGATCGCTCAAAGTTGGCCATGACTCTTAACCCATGCAAACCTACAAACCGCTGCCTGTAGGGCACCTGGTGCCTCTACAGCCATCGAGAAACCAGCATTTTTTTTAATGAAGGACGTTTATAAGCTTGTACCTTTATGAATATTTCGCCAGAGAAGCATGTCGTCCACCGCTACTAGTGCACTTTAACACATACGCGGGCATGCATGCATGGTTCCTTACCTGGGTCTTTAGACGGAGTTATCGTGCAAAGATGATTGAGCTAGACATAGAGCCATACCTTCACGTTTGAACTGCAATCTATCCTCCGCGACAGCTTTTTGTACCTATCTTTTTCGCACTGCGGGGCCTTTCCTGCCTTCCGGCTGGGGTCACAGCGGCCTTCCTTGTGTCTTGATACGGATTGACCGCGGCGTGGTACACAAAAGGATTGTTTAAGTCGAGGATATACCATATTTAGTAAGCCAGGACGGGTCTGAAGTGGTCCAAGTCTGACCTTGACAAAAGCTTGAGAAGTTTACACGGCACGCCACTGTCTCGCGAATCCGTGGCTACGCCTTAGCCCGAGCCACAACGTCGTGACCGCAGCGAAGAAAACGGTAGTAGTTGGTCATGGTTGGTCATCGCTGGTGGTGTGAGTGCTGATGGTGGTAGGCACTGGAAGGTAAGAGGCGATAGTAAAGAGAGCGGTGTTGTCTGTGAATGTGGTGATGCGTGTGTATCGCTGGTTGGTTTGTGTGTTGGGCGTTTGTGAAATTGTAAGCGCGTTTGTCTGTTTGGAGTGGCCTCGTGGTCTAGTGGTATGATTCTCGCTTCGGGTGCGAGAGGTCCCGGGTTCGATTCCCGGTGAGGCCCCGTCTTTGCTCAGCTATCTAGCCTCCGCGACAGCTTTTTGCACCTCCCTTTTCCGCACTGAGGAACCTTTCCTGGCTTTCGGCTGGGGTCACAGCGGCGCTCTTTGTGTCCTGATACGGACTGACCGCGGCATGGTACACAAAAGGATTGTTTAAGTCGAGGATAGACCATATTTAGTACTTATCTGGTCCAATAAAGAATTAACACAACTCGTTTCGGCCAATATCTTAAAACTAGAGGTGATACAACCAAACCGACACCACCACTTGATAGCTTATGATGTTGCCTTTGCTGCGGTAATTTTTTAAGCTAATAACAGCTTCCACTGACTAAATACCAACCTAGGAATGTTGAGTAGTCTGGAGCCTGTCAAGGTTTTTTTCGCTTTGGGTTTGTTTTGTCGAAATATGGGAATGTAAAGACAGTGCCGTAAACTACATAAATCAGGAGTCCTGTGCATGCTCTCAGCTGATTCAAATACGGCTCCAAACCGAAGAAATACTCAAGTACTAAAACGAGTTTTTTTGCTGGTTATATTGATATATATCAAATCAGTGTTCGATGACGTTTTTAGCCAATCCAAGGGTGCTTCAAATTAAGGTTAAGAATTAAAGATGGCTACATTATAAATTAAAAAAACTGAATCACACCACACAAGAGACGGTGAATACCACTTTCAACTATCGAAGTATCACATGTCAGTGATGTTGGTGAAGCATGAGCTAGTAGTCCTCTCCGCCTCCGGTAATGCGACAATTTGTAGTCATTGAGCCTACGGTGCTTGATCACTGTCTCCAGCACGTTTCGAAGGGTAAGGGAGCAGTGATCAAGCGTCTTGGGTGTTGTTTTCTTGAAAGCTCGGGCCACCGCCGTAATAAGCTCGTCTATGGTATATGTTTCTTCTAGGTACTGTAGCGATTGAATCGAATTGAAGAAACCCAGGTCGAAAACGTTGATATCGGGCGAGCGTGGCGGCTGACACTTCATCTTGAGTGTCCATCCGTCCTTAATGCCCGCCGCCACTATTTCAGGGTCATTTTCGACTACGTGGGGGCCAGCGTTGTCTTGTTGCACATAAATCACTCGCCGTTTTCCACCTAATATAACGAATTGTGAGTATTAAATACAAATCATTAGTAAAATAATAGAATACGTATGATACCTGGCCATTTAGCACGAATTGCTGGAAACACACACTCCTTAAGCATCTTGATATACACTTTTTGAGTCATATTAACGCACTTCGTGACGATTGCACCCTTCGGTCGATTGACGGACGAGCGCAGAGCTACTGTCTGCTCAACTATTAGCCACATCCCGATTTTGCCGCTGAATTCGCTCTTGCGCTGCCTGTCGTAGCGGGGCCGGGCTACTGCTGCTAAGAACATGACCTTGCCGATGTACCTTTTGTTGGGCGACGACGTGTAGGGGCTGCTTCGTTTGCGGTTAAGTAGAATGTGCTTGAAGCCTTATACATATTAAACCACTTTTCATCTATATAAACCGTCATACATGTGATAAACTCGATGCAATCTTCCACCTACAAAAAAAATAATAAATCAATTAATACGTTTTCAAAATGTGATGTGCTAATAAAACATCCTTACCAATAGGTCACTCGACGTGCGCCAAGGCGAACATCAAGCGCGTCTGCTTGTGCACTTCTGAAAGCGTTGGCCTTACGCGCACAGTAACTCGCTTCACATTGTTTTTGCTGATATAACGGAGGAGCGTGGTCTTCGGAATATTAGCAGCATGTGACAGAGCTCGTAGTGTCTGCCGTCGCCGCAGCGGTGTCGCCGACACACGGGCAACACGCTCAGCAACGAGGGCCGTCATGGCTTGTGCGGGCGGGCGTCCTCTCCGCGGCGTTGAAAGGCCAAGCAGCTTCTGCTTGAAAATCTTCAGCGCTTGCTGGCGACAGCATTTTAGCCTGGCTGTTGCAGCAGAGACCGCACCACGCTTTAGTCGGCCGTTACTAGAGCGCTCAGCCAGAAATAGTGCGATCGCCTGGCGGGTTGCTTCAGTAATATCGATGGTTCCCGGTGTTCGCCCCATTAAAACTAGTCTTGCTTCTTTCTGGCTTCTTTTTAAGAGCTGTACTGCTCCAGTTTAGCACGTGTCAACCACCGTGACCAACAATATTTTCATCCAATAAAAATCCCACGAGGTTATTTTAGATAACCCTACTGGTAATTCTTTTCCGGACCGGAGAAGTAAGCCAGAACGGGTCTGTAGTGGTCCAAGTCTGACCTTGACAAGAGCTTGAGAAGTTTACACGGCACGCCACTGTCTCGCGGACCCGTGGCTACGCTTTAGCCCGAACCACAACGTCGTGACCGCAGCGAAGAAGACGGTAGTAGTTGGTCATGGTTGGTCATCGCTGGTGGTGTGAGTGCTGATGGTGGTAGGCACTGGAAGGTAAGAGGCGATAGTAAAGAGAGCGGTGTTGTCTGTGAATGTGGTGATGCGTGTGTATCGCTGGTTGGTTTGTGTGTAGGGCGTTTGTGAAATTGTAAGCGCGGTTGTCTGTTTGGAGTGGCCTCGTGGTCTAGTGGTATGATTCTCGCTTCGGGTGCGAGAGGTCCCGGGCTCGATTCCAGGTGAGGCCCCGTCTTTGCTCAGCTATCTAGCCTCCGCGACAGCTTTTTGCACCTCCCTTTTCCGCACTGAGGAACCTTTCCTGGCTTTCGGCTGGGGTCACAGCGGCGTTCTTTGTGTCCTAATACGGATTGACCGCGGCATGGTACACAAAAGGATTGTTTAAGTCGAGGATATACCATATTTAGTAAGCCAGGACGGGTCTGAAGTGGTCCAAGTCTGACCTTGACAAAAGCTTGAGAAGTTTACACGGCACGCCACTGTCTCGCGAATCCGTGGCTACGCCTTAGACCGAGCCACAACGTCGTGACCGCAGCGAAGAAAACGGTAGTAGTTGGTCATGGTTGGTCATCGCTGGTGGTGTGAGTGCTGATGGTGGTAGGCACTGGAAGGTAAGAGGCGATAGTAAAGAGAGCGGTGTTGTCTGTGAATGTGGTGATGCGTGTGTATCGCTGGTTGGTTTGTGTGTAGGGCGTTTGTGAAATAGTAAGCGCGTTTGTCTGTTTGGAGTGGCCTCGTGGTCTAGTGGTATGATTCTCGCTTCGGGTGCGAGAGGTCCCGGGTTCGATTCCCGGTGAGGCCCCGTCTTTGCTCAGCTATCTAGCCTCCGCGACAGCTTTTTGCACCTCCCTTTTCCGCGTTAAGGAACCTTTCCTGGCTTTCGGCTGGGGTCGCAGCGGCCTTCCTTGTGTCTTGATACGGATTGACCGCGGCGTGGTACACAAAAGGATTGTTTAAGTCGAGGATATACCATATTTAGTAAGCCAGGACGGGTCTGAAGTGGTCCAAGTCTGACCTTGACAAAAGCTTGAGAAGTTTACACGGCACGCCACTGTCTCGCGAATCCGTGGCTACGCCTTAGCCCGAGCCACAACGTCGTGATCGCAGCGAAGAAAACGGTAGTAGTTGGTCATGGTTGGTCATCGCTGGTGGTGTGAGTGCTGATGGTGGTAGGCACTGGAAGGTAAGAGGCGATAGTAAAGAGAGCGGTGTTGTCTGTGAATGTGGTGATGCGTGTGTATCGCTGGTTGGTTTGTGTGTAGGGCGTTTGTGAAATTGTAAGCGCGTTTGTCTGTTTGGAGTGGCCTCGTGGTCTAGTGGTATGATTCTCGCTTCGGGTGCGAGAGGTCCCGGGTTCGATTCCCGGTGAGGCCCCGTCTTTGCTCAGCTATCTAGCCTCCGCGACAGCTTTTTGCACCTCCCTTTTCCGCACTGAGGAACCTTTCCTGGCTTTCGGCTGGGGTCGCAGCGGCCTTCCTTGTGTCTTGATACGGATTGACCGCGGCGTGGTACACAAAAGGATTGTTATAAGTCGAGGATATACCATATTTAGTAAGCCAGAACGGGTCAGTAGTGGTCCAAGTCTGACCTTGACAAGAGCATGAGAAGTTTACACGTCACGCCACTGTCTCGCGGACCCGTGGCTACGCCTTAGCCCGAACCACAGCGTCGAAGAAGCAGCGAAGAAGACGGTAGTAGTGGTTCATGGTTGGTCATCGCGGGTGGTGTGAGGTATGATCTTGGTAGGAACAGGAAGGTAAGAAGCGATAGTAAAGAGAGCGGTATTGTCTGTGAATGTGGTGATGCGTGTGTATCGCTGGTTGGTTTGTGTGTAGGGCGTTTGTGAATTGTAAGCGCGTTTGTCTGTTTAGAGTGTCCTGGTAGTATAGTCGCTTCGGGTGCGAGAGGTCCCGGGTTCGATTCCCGGTGAGGCCCCGTCTTTGCTCAGCTATCTAGCCTCCGCGACAGCTTTTTGCACCTCCCTTTTCCGCGTTAAGGAACCTTTCCTGGCTTTCGGCTGGGGTCGCAGCGGCCTTCCTTGTGTCTTGATACGGATTGACCGCGGCGTGGTACACAAAAGGATTGTTTAAGTCGAGGATATACCATATTTAGTAAGCCAGGACGGGTCTGAAGTGGTCCAAGTCTGACCTTGACAAGAGCTTGAGAAGTTTACACGGCACGCCACTGTCTCGCGAATCCGTGGCTACGCTTTAGCCCAAACCACAACGTCGTGACCGCAGCGAAGGAAACGGTAGTAGTTGGTCATGGTTGGTCATCGCTGGTGGTGTGAGTGCTGATGGTGGTTGGCACTGGAAGGTAAGAGGCGATAGTAAAGAGAGCGGTGTTGTCTGTGAATGTGGTGATGCGTGTGTATCGCTGGTTGGTTTGTGTGTAGGGGCGTTTGTGAAATTGTAAGCGCGTTTGTCTGTTTGGAGTGGCCTCGTGGTCTAGTGGTATGATTCTCGCTTCGGGTGCGAGAGGTCCCGGGTTCGATTTCCGGGTGAGGCCCCGTCTTTGCTCAGCTATCTAGCCTCCGCGACAGCTTTTTGCACCTTCCCTTTTCCGCGTTAAGGGAACCTTTCCTGGTTTTCGGGGTTAAGGAACCCTTTCCTGGCTTTCGGCTGGGGGTCGCAGCGGCCTCCCTTGTGTCTTGGATACGGATTGACCGCGGCGTGGTACACAAAAGGATTGTTTAAGTCGAGGATATACCATATTTAGTAAGCCAGGACGGGTCTGAAGTGGTCCAAGTCTGACCTTGACAAAAGCTTGAGAAGTTTACACGGCACGCCACTGTCTCGCGAATCCGTGGCTACGCCTTAGCCCGAGCCACAACGTCGTGACCGCAGCGAAGAAAACGGTAGTAGTTGGTCATGGTTGGTCATCGCTGGTGGTGTGAGTGCTGATGGTGGTAGGCACTGGAAGGTAAGAGGCGATAGTAAAGAGAGCGGTGTTGTCTGTGAATGTGGTGATGCGTGTGTATCGCTGGTTGGTTTGTGAGTAGGGCGTTTGTGAAATTGTAAGCGCGTTTGTCTGTTTGGAGTGGCCTCGTGGTCTAGTGGTATGATTCTCGCTTCGGGTGCGAGAGGTCCCGGGTTCGATTCCCGGTGAGGCCCCGTCTTTGCTCAGCTATCTAGCCTCCGCGACAGCTTTTTGCACCTCCCTTTTCCGCGTTAAGGAACCTTTCCTGGCTTTCGGCTGGGGTCGCAGCGGCCTTCCTTGTGTCTTGATACGGATTGACCGCGGCGTGGTACACAAAAGGATTGTTTAAGTCGAGGATATACCATATTTAGTAAGCCAGGACGGGTCTGAAGTGGTCCAAGTCTGACCTTGACAAAAGCTTGAGAAGTTTACACGGCACGCCACTGTCTCGCGAATCCGTGGCTACGCCTTAGCCCGAGCCACAACGTCGTGACCGCAGCGAAGAAAACGGTAGTAGTTGGTCATGGTTGGTCATCGCTGGTGGTGTGAGTGCTGATGGTGGTAGACACTGGAAGGTAAGAAGCGATAGTAAAGAGAGCGGTGTTGTCTGTGAATGTGGTGATGCGTGTGTATCGCTGGTTGGTTTGTGTGTAGGGCGTTTGTGAAATTGTAAGCGCGGTTGTCTGTTTGGAGTGGCCTCGTGGTCTAGTGGTATGATTCTCGCTTCGGGTGCGAGAGGTCCCGGGCTCGATTCCAGGTGAGGCCCCGTCTTTGCTCAGCTATCTAGCCTCCGCGACAGCTTTTTGCACCTCCCTTTTCCGCACTGAGGAACCTTTCCTGGCTTTCGGCTGGAGTCACAGCGGCGCTCTTTGTGTCCTGATACGGACTGACCGCGGCATGGTACACAAAAGGATTGTTTAAGTCGAGGACAGACCATATTTAGTACTTATCTGGTCCAATAAAGAATTAACATAACTCGTTTCGGCCAATATCTTAAAACTAGAGGTGATACAACCAAACCGACACCACCACTTGATAGCTTATGATGTTGCCTTTGCTGCGGTAATTTTTTAAGCTAATAACAGCTTCCACTGACTAAATACCAACCTAGGAATGTTGAGTAGTCTGGAGCCTGTCAAGGTTTTTTTCGCTTTGGGTTTGTTTTGTCGAAATATGGGAATGTAAAGACAGTGCCGTAAACTACATAAATCTGGAGTCCTGTGCATGCTCTCAGCTGATTCAAATACGGCTCCAAACCGAAGAAATACTCAAGTACTAAAACGAGTTTTTTTGCTGGTTATATTGATATATATCAAATCAGTGTTCGATGACGTTTTTAGCCAATCCAAGGGTGCTTCAAATTAAGGTTAAGAATTAAAGATGGCTACATTATAAATTAAAAAAACTGAATCACACCACACAAGAGACGGTGAATACCACTTTCAACTATCGAAGTATCACATGTCAGTGATGTTGGTGAAGCATGAGCTAGTAGTCCTCTCCGCCTCCGGTAATGCGACAATTTGTAGTCATTGAGCCCACGGTGCTTGATCACTGTCTCCAGCACGTTTCGAAGGGTAAGGGAGCAGTGATCAAGCGTCTTGGGTGTTGTTTTCTTGAAAGCTCGGGCCACCGCCGTAATAAGCTCGTCTATGGTATATGTTTCTTCTAGGTACTGTAGCGATTGAATCGAATTGAAGAAACCCAGGTCGAAAACGTTCATATCGGGCGAGCGTGGCGGCTGACACTTCATCTTGAGTGTCCATCCGTCCTTAATGCCCGCCGCCACTATTTCAGGGTCATTTTCGACTACGTGGGGGCCAGCGTTGTCTTGTTGCACATAAATCACTCGCCGTTTTCCACCTAATATAACGAATTGTGAGTATTAAATACAAATCATTAGTAAAATAATAGAATACGTATGATACCTGGCCATTTAGCACGAATTGCTGGAAACACACACTCCTTAAGCATCTTGATATACACTTTTTGAGTCATATTAACGCACTTCGTGACGATTGCACCCTTCGGTCGATTGACGGACGAGCGCAGAGCTACTGTCTGCTCAACTATTAGCCACATCCCGATTTTGCCGCTGAATTCGCTCTTGCGCTGCCTGTCGTAGCGGGGCCGGGCTACTGCTGCTAAGAACATGACCTTGCCGATGTACCTTTTGTTGGGCGACGACGTGTAGGGGCTGCTTCGTTTGCGGTTAAGTAGAATGTGCTTGAAGCCTTATACATATTAAACCACTTTTCATCTATATGAACCGTCATACATGTGATGAACTCGATGCAATCTTCCACCTACAAAAAAAATAATAAATCAATTAATACGTTTTCAAAATGTGATGTGCTAATAAAACATCCTTACCAATAGGTCACTCGACGTGCGCCAAGGCGAACATCAAGCGCGTCTGCTTGTGCACTTCTGAAAGCGTTGGCCTTACGCGCACAGTAACTCGCTTCACATTGTTCTTGCTGATATAACGGAGGAGCGTGGTCTTCGGAATATTAGCAGCATGTGACAGAGCTCGTAGTGTCTGCCGTCGCCGCAGCGGTGTCGCCGACACACGGGCAACACGCTCAGCAACGAGAACCGTCATGGCTTGTGCGGGCGGGCGTCCCCTCCGCGGCGTTGAAAGGCCAAGCAGCTTCTGCTTGAAAATCTTCAGCGCTTGCTGGCGACAGCATTTTAGCCTGGCTGTTGCAGCAGAGACCGCACCACGCTTTAGTCGGCCGTTACTAGAGCGCTCAGCCAGAAATAGTGCGATCGCCTGGCGGGTTGCTTCAGGAATATCGATGGTTCCCGGTGTTCGCCCCATTAAAACTTGTCTTGCTTCTTTCTGGCTTCTTTTAAGAGCTGTACTGCTCCAGTTTAGCACGTGTCAACCACCGTGACCAACAATATTTTCATCCAATAAAAATCCCACGAGGTTATTTTAGATAACCCTACTGGTAATTCTTTTCCGGACCGGAGAAGTAAGCCAGAACGGGTCTGTAGTGGTCCAAGTCTGACCTTGACAAGAGCTTGAGAAGTTTAAACGGCACGCCACTTACTCGCGGACCGGTGGCTACGCTTTAGCCCGAACCACAACGTCGTGACCGCAGCGAAGGAAACGGTAGTAGTTGGTCATGGTTGGTCATCGCTGGTGGTGTGAGTGCTGATGGTGGTAGGCACTGGAAGGTAAGAGGCGATAGTAAAGAGAGCGGTGTTGTCTGTGAATGTGGTGATGCGTGTGTATCGCTGGTTGGTTTGTGTGTAGGGCGTTTGTGAAATTGTAAGCGCGTTTGTCTGTTTGGAGTGGCCTCGTGGTCTAGTGGTATGATTCTCGCTTCGGGTGCGAGAGGTCCCGGGTTCGATTCCCGGTGAGGCCCCGTCTTTGCTCAGCTATCTAGCCTCCGCGACAGCTTTTTGCACCTCCCTTTTCCGCGTTAAGGAACCTTTCCTGGCTTTCGGCTGGGGTCGCAGCGGCCTTCCTTGTGTCTTGATACGGATTGACCGCGGCGTGGTACACAAAAGGATTGTTTAAGTCGAGGATATACCATATTAAGTAAGCCAGGACGGGTCTGAAGTGGTCCAAGTCTGATTTTGACAAAAGCTTGAGAAGTTTACACGGCACGCCACTGTCTCGCGAATCCGTGGCTACGCCTTAGCCCGAGCCACAACGTCGTGACCGCAGCGAAGAAAACGGTAGTAGTTGGTCATGGTTGGTCATCGCTGGTGGTGTGAGTGCTGATGGTGGTAGGCACTGGAAGGTAAGAGGCGATAGTAAAGAGAGCGGTGTTGTCTGTGAATGTGGTGATGCGTGTGTATCGCTGGTTGGTTTGTGTGTAGGGCGTTTGTGAAATTGTAAGCGCGTTTGTCTGTTTGGAGTGGCCTCGTGGTCTAGTGGTATGATTCTCGCTTCGGGTGCGAGAGGTCCCGGGTTCGATTCCAGGTGAGGCCCCGTCTTTGCTCAGCTATCTAGCCTCCGCGACAGCTTTTTGCACCTCCTTTTTCCGCACTGCGGGACCTTTCCTGGCTTTCGGCTGGGGTCGCAGCGGCCTTCCTTGTGTCTTGATACGGATTGACCGCGGCGTGGTACACAAAAGGATTGTTTAAGTCGAGGATATACCATATTTAGTAAGCCAGGACGGGTCTGAAGTGGTCCAAGTCTGACCTTGACAAAAGCTTGAGAAGTTTACACGGCACGCCACTGTCTCGCGAATCCGTGGCTACGCCTTAGCCCGAGCCACAACGTCGTGACCGCAGCGAAGAAAACGGTAGTAGTTGGTCATGGTTGGTCATCGCTGGTGGTGTGAGTGCTGATGGTGGTAGGCACTGGAAGGTAAGAGGCGATAGTAAAGAGAGCGGTGTTGTCTGTGAATGTGGTGATGCGTGTGTATCGCTGGTTGGTTTGTGTGTAGGGCGTTTGTGAAATTGTAAGCGCGTTTGTCTGTTTGGAGTGGCCTCGTGGTCTAGTGGTTTGATTCTCGCTTCGGGTGCGAGAGGTCCCGGGTTCGATTCCCGGTGAGGCCCCGTCTTTGCTCAGCTATCTAGCCTCCGCGACAGCTTTTTGCACCTCCCTTTTCCGCACTGAGGAACCTTTCCTGGCTTTCGGCTGGGGTTGCAGCGGCCTTCCTTGTGTCTTGATACGGATTGACCGCGGCGTGGTACACAAAAGGATTGTTTAAGTCGAGGATATACCATATTTAGTAAGCCAGGACGGGTCTGAAGTGGTCCAAGTCTGACCTTGACAAAAGCTTGAGAAGTTTACACGGCACGCCACTGTCTCGCGAATCCGTGGCTACGCCTTAGCCTGAGCCACAACGTCGTGACCGCAGCGAAGAAAACGATAGTAGTTGGTCATGGTTGGTCATCGCTGGTGGTGTGAGTGCTGATGGTGGTAGGCACAGGAAGGTAAGAGGCGATAGTAAAGAGAGCGGTGTTGTCTGTGAATGTGGTGATGCGTGTGTATCGCTGGTTGGTTTGTGTGTAGGGCGTTTGTGAAATTGTAAGCGCGTTTGTCTGTTTGGAGTGGCCTCGTGGTCTAGTGGTATGATTCTCGCTTCGGGTGCGAGAGGTCCCGGGTTCGATTCCCGGTGAGGCCCCGTCTTTGCTCAGCTATCTAGCCTCCGCGACAGCTTTTTGCACCTCCCTTTTCCGCGTTGAGGAACCTTTCCTGGCTTTCGGCTGGGGTCGCAGCGGCCTTCCTTGTGTCTTGATACGGATTGACCGCGGCGTGGTACACAAAAGGATTGTTTAAGTCGAGGATATACCATATTTAGTAAGCCAGGACGGGTCTGAAGTGGTCCAAGTCTGACCTTGACAAAAGCTTGAGAAGTCTACACGGCACGCCACTGTCTCGCGAATCCGTGGCTACGCCTTAGCCCGAGCCACAACGTCGTGACCGCAGCGAAGAAAACGGTAGTAGTTTGTCATGGTTGGTCATCGCTGGTGGTGTGAGTGCTGATGGTGGTAGGCACTGGAAGGTAAGAGGCGATAGTAAAGAGAGCGGTGTTGTCTGTGAATGTGGTGATGCGTGTGTATCGCTGGTTGGTTTGTGTGTAGGGCGTTTGTGAAATTGTAAGCGCGTTTGTCTGTTTGGAGTGGCCTCGTGGTCTAGTGGTATGATTCTCGCTTCGGGTGCGAGAGGTCCCGGGTTCGATTCCCGGTGAGGCCCCGTCTTTGCTCAGCTATCTAGCCTCCGCGACAGCTTTTTGCACCTCCCTTTTCCGCGTTGAGGAAACTTTCCTGGCTTTCGGCTGGGGTCGCAGCGGCCTTCCTTGTGTCTTGATACGGATTGACCGCGGCGTGGTACACAAAAGGATTGTTTAAGTCGAGGATATACCATATTTAGTAAGCCAGGACGGGTCTGAAGTGGTCCAAGTCTGACCTTGACAAAAGCTTGAGAAGTTTACACGGCACGCCACTGTCTCGCGAATCCGTGGCTACGCCTTAGCCCGAGCCACAACGTCGTGACCGCAGCGAAGAAAACGGTAGTAGTTGGTCATGGTTGGTCATCGCTGGTGGTGTGAGTGCTGATGGTGGTAGGCACTGGAAGGTAAGAGGCGATAGTAAAGAGAGCGGTGCTGTCTGTGAATGTGGTGATGCGTGTGTATCACTGGTTGGTTTGTGTGTAGGGCGTTTGTGAAATAGTAAGCGCGTTTGTCTGTTTGGAGTGGCCTCGTGGTCTAGTGGTATGATTCTCGCTTCGGGTGCGAGAGGTCCCGGGTTCGATTCCCGGTGAGGCCCCGTCTTTGCTCAGCTATCTAGCCTCCGCGACAGCTTTTTGCACCTCCCTTTTCCGCGTTGAGGAACCTTTCCTGGCTTTCGGCTGGGGTCGCAGCGGCCTTCCTTGTGTCTTGATACGGATTGACCGCGGCGTGGTACACAAAAGGATTGTTTAAGTCGAGGATATACCATATTTAGTAAGCCAGGACGGGTCTGAAGTGGTCCAAGTCTGACCTTGACAAAGCTTGAGAAGTTTACACGGCACGCCACTGTCTCGCGAATCCCGTGGCTACGCCTTAGCCCGAGCCACAACGTCGTGACAGCAGCGAAGAAAACGGTAGTAGTTGGTCATGGTTGGTCATCGCTGGTGGTGTGAGTGCTGATGGTGGTAGGCACTGGAAGGTAAGAGGCGATAGTAAAGAGAGCGGTGTTGTCTGTGAATGTGGTGATGCGTGTGTATCGCTGGTTGGTTTGTGTGTAGGGCGTTTGTGAAATTGTAAGCGCGTTTGTCTGTTTGGAGTGGCCTCGTGGTCTAGTGGTATGATTCTCGCTTCGGGTGCGAGAGGTCCCGGGTTCGATTCCCGGTGAGGCCCCGTCTTTGCTCAGCTATCTAGCCTCCGCGACAGATTTTTGCACCTCCCTTTTCCGCACTGAGGAACCTTTCCTGGCTTTCGGCTGGGGTCGCAGCGGCCTTCCTTGTGTCTTGATACGGATTGACCGCGGCGTGGTACACAAAAGGATTGTTTAAGTCGAGGATATACCATATTTAGTAAGCCAGGACGGGTCTGAAGTGGTCCAAGTCTGACCTTGACAAAAGCTTGAGAAGTCTACACGGCACGCCACTGTCTCGCGAATCCGTGGCTACGCCTTAGCCCGAGCCACAACGTCGTGACCGCAGCGAAGAAAACGGTAGTAGTTGGTCATGGTTGGTCTTCGCTGGTGGTGTGAGTGCTGATGGTGGTAGGCACTGGAAGGTAAGAGGCGATAGTAAAGAGAGCGGTGTTGTCTGTGAATGTGGTGATGCGTGTGTATCGCTGGTTGGTTTGTGTGTAGGGCGTTTGTGAAATTGTAAGCGCGTTTGTCTGTTTGGAGTGGCCTCGTGGTCTAGTGGTATGATTCTCGCTTCGGGTGCGAGAGGTCCCGGGTTCTATTCCCGGTGAGGCCCCGTCTTTGCTCAGCTATCTAGCCTCCGCGACAGCTTTTTGCACCTCCCTTTTCCGCGTTGAGGAACCTTTCCTGGCTTTCGGCTGGGGTCGCAGCGGCCTTCCTTGTGTCTTGATACGGATTGACCGCGGCGTGGTACACAAAAGGATTGTTTAAGTCGAGGATATACCATATTTAGTAAGCCAGGACGGGTCTGAAGTGGTCCAAGTCTGACCTTGACAAAAGCTTGAGAAGTTTACACGGCACGCCACTGTCTCGCGAATCCGTGGCTACGCCTTAGCCCGAGCCACAACGTCGTGACCGCAGCGAAGAAAACGGTAGTAGTTGGTCATGGTTGGTCATCGCTGGTGGTGTGAGTGCTGATGGTGGTAGGCACTGGAAGGTAAGAGGCGATAGTAAAGAGAGCGGTGTTGTCTGTGAATGTGGTGATGCGTGTGTATCGCTGGTTGGTTTGTGTGTAGGGCGTTTGTGAAATTGTAAGCGCGTTTGTCTGTTTGGAGTGGCCTCGTGGTCTAGTGGTATGATTCTCGCTTCGGGTGCGAGAGGTCCCGGGTTCGATTCCCGGTGAGGCCCCGTCTTTGCTCAGCTATCTAGCCTCCGCGACAGCTTTTTGCACCTCCCTTTTCCGCACTGAGGAACCTTTCCTGGCTTTCGGCTGGGGTCGCAGCGGCCTTCCTTGTGTCTTGATACGGATTGACCGCGGCGTGGTACACAAAAGGATTGTTTAAGTCGAGGATTTACCATATTTAGTAAGCCAGGACGGGTCTGAAGTGGTCCAAGTCTGACCTTGACAAAAGCTTGAGAAGTTTACACGGCACGCCACTGTCTCGCGAATCCGTGGCGACGCCTTAGCCTGAGCCACAACGTCGTGACCGCAGCGAAGAAAACGGTAGTAGTTGGTCATGGTTGGTCATCGCTGGTGGTGTGAGTGCTGATGGTGGTAGGCACTGGAAGGTAAGAGGCGATAGTAAAGAGAGCGGTGTTGTCTGTGAATGTGGTGATGCGTGTGTATCGCTGGTTGGTTTGTGTGTAGGGCGTTTGTGAAATAGTAAGCGCGTTTGTCTGTTTGGAGTGGCCTCGTGGTCTAGTGGTATGATTCTCGCTTCGGGTGCGAGAGGTCCCGGGTTCGATTCCCGGTGAGGCCCCGTCTTTGCTCAGCTATCTAGCCTCCGCGACAGCTTTTTGCACCTCCCTTTTCCGCGTTAAGGAACCTTTCCTGGCTTTCGGCTGGGGTCGCAGCGGCCTTCCTTGTGTCTTGATACGGATTGACCGCGGCGTGGTACACAAAAGGATTGTTTAAGTCGAGGATATACCATATTTAGTAAGCCAGGACGGGTCTGAAGTGGTCCAAGTCTGACCTTGACAACAGCTTGAGAAGTTTACACGGCACGCCACTGTCTCGCGAATCCGTGGCTACGCCTTAGCCCGAGCCACAACGTCGTGACCGCAGCGAAGAAAACGGTAGTAGTTGGTCATGGTTGGTCATCGCTGGTGGTGTGAGTGCTGATGGTGGTAGGCACTGGAAGGTAAGAGGCGCTAGTAAAGAGAGCGGTGTTGTCTGTGAATGTGGTGATGCGTGTGTATCGCTGGTTGGGTTGTGTGTAGGGCGTTCGTGAAATTGTAAGCGCGTTTGTCTGTTTTGGAGTGGCCTCGTGCTCTAGTGGGTATGATTCTCGCTTTCGGGTGCGAGAGGTCCCGGGTTCGATTCCTGGGTGAGGGCCCCGTCTTTGCTCAGCTATCTAGCCTCCGCGACAGCTTTTGCACCTCCCTTTTCCGCACTGAGGAAACCTTTCCTGGCTTTCGGCTGGGGGTCACAGCGGCGCTCTTTGTGTCCTGATACGGACTGGACCGCGGCATGGTTACACATAAAGAATTGTTTAAGTCGAGGATAGACCAATATTTAGTACTTATCTGGTCCAATAAAGAATTAATATAACTCGTTTCGGCCAATATCTTAAAACTAGAGGTGATACAACCAAACCGACACACACTTGATAGCTTATGATGTTGACTTGCTGCGGTATTTTTTTAAGCTAATAACAGCTTCCACTGACTAAATACCAACCTAGGAATGTTGAGTAGTCTGGAGCCTGTCAAGGTTTTTTTCGCTTTGGGTTTGTTTTGTCGAAATATGGGAATGTAAAGACAGTGCCGTAAACTACATAAATCTGGAGTCCTGTGCATGCTCTCAGCTGATTCAAATACGGCTCCAAACCGAAGAAATACTCAAGTACTAAAACGAGTTTTTTTGCTGGTTATATTGATATATATCAAATCAGTGTTCGATGACGTTTTTAGCCAATCCAAGGGTGCTTCAAATTAAGGTTAAGAATTAAAGATGGCTACATTATAAATTAAAAAAACTGAATCACACCACACAAGAGACGGTGAATACCACTTTCAACTATCGAAGTATCACATGTCAGTGATGTTGGTGAAGCATGAGCTAGTAGTCCTCTCCGCCTCCGGTAATGCGACAATTTGTAGTCATTGAGCCCACGGTGCTTGATCACTGTCTCCAGCACGTTTCGAAGGGTAAGGGAGCAGTGATCAAGCGTCTTGGGTGTTGTTTTCTTGAAAGCTCGGGCCACCGCCGTAATAAGCTCGTCTATGGTATATGTTTCTTCTTGGTACTGTAGCGATTGAATCGAATTGAAGAAACCCAGGTCGAAAACGTTCATATCGGGCGAGCGTGGCGGCTGACACTTCGTCTTGAGTGTCCATCCGTCCTTAATGCCCGCCGCCACTATTTCAGGGTCATTTTCGACTACGTGGGGGCCAGCGTTGTCTTGTTGCACATAAATCACTCGCCGTTTTCCACCTAATATAACGAATTGTGAGTATTAAATACAAATCATTAGTAAAATAATAGAATACGTATGATACCTGGCCATTTAGCACGAATTGCTGGAAACACACACTCCTTAAGCATCTTGATATACACTTTTTGAGTCATATTAACGCACTTCGTGACGATTGCACCCTTCGGTCGATTGACGGACGAGCGCAGAGCTACTGTCTGCTCAACTATTAGCCACATCCCGATTTTGCCGCTGAATTCGCTCTTGCGCTGCCTGTCGTAGCGGGGCCGGGCTACTGCTGCTAAGAACATGACCTTGCCGATGTACCTTTTGTTGGGCGACGACGTGTAGGGGGCTGCTTCGTTTGCGGTTAAGTAGAATGTGCTTGAAGCCTTATACATATTAAACCACTTTTCATCTATATGAACCGTCATACATGTGATGAACTCGATGCAATCTTCCACCTACAAAAAAAATAATAAATCAATTAATACGTTTTCAAAATGTGATGTGCTAATAAAACATCCTTACCAATAGGTCACTCGACGTGCGCCAAGGCGAACATCAAGCGCGTCTGCTTGTGCACTTCTGAAAGCGTTGGCCTTACGCGCACAGTAACTCGCTTCACATTGTTTTTGCTGATATAACGGAGGAGCGTGGTCTTCGGAATATTAGCAGCATGTGACAGAGCTCGTAGTGTCTGCCGTCGCCGCAGCGGGTCGCCGACACACGGCAACACGATCAGCAACGAGGGTCGTCATGGCTTGTGCGGGGCGGGCGTCCCTCTCCGGCGCCCATAAAAAGGACCAAACCGAAAAATTTTGCCTGGAAAATTTTTCAGCCGTGGCGGGGGGAACAACAATTATAACCTGGGCTTTTTCCGACAAGAGACCCCCCCCCCCCCTTTAAAGTCGGCCGTTACTAGAGCGCTCAGCCAGAAATAGTGCGATCGCCTGGCGGGTTGCTTCAGGAATATCGATGGTTCCCGGTGTTCGCCCCATTAAAACTTGTCTTGCTTCTTTCTGGCTTCTTTTAAGAGCTGTACTGCTCCAGTTTAGCACGTGTCAACCACCGCGACCAACAATATTTTCATCCAATAAAAATCCCACGAGGTTATTTTAGATAACCCTACTGGTAATTCTTTTCCGGACCGGAGAAGTAAGCCAGAACGGGTCTGTAGTGGTCCAAGTCTGACCTTGACAAGAGCTTGAGAAGTTTACACGGCACGCCACTGTCTCGCGGACCCGTGGCTACGCTTTAGCCCAAACCACAACGTCGTGACCGCAGCGAAGGAAACGGTAGTAGTTGGTCATGGTTGGTCATCGCTGGTGGTGTGAGTGCTGATGGTGGTTGGCACTGGAAGGTAAGAGGCGATAGTAAAGAGAGCGGTGTTGTCTGTGAATGTGGTGATGCGTGTGTATCGCTGGTTGGTTTGTGTGTAGGGCGTTTGTGAAATTGTAAGCGCGTTTGTCTGTTTGGAGTGGCCTCGTGGTCTAGTGGTATGATTCTCGCTTCGGGTGCGAGAGGTCCCGGGTTCGATTCCCGGTGAGGCCCCGTCTTTGCTCAGCTATCTAGCCTCCGCGACAGCTTTTTGCACCTCCCTTTTCCGCGTTAAGGAACCTTTCCTGGCTTTCGGCTGGGGTCGCAGCGGCCTTCCTTGTGTCTTGATACGGATTGACCGCGGCGTGGTACACAAAAGGATTGTTTAAGTCGAGGATATACCATATTTAGTAAGCCAGGACGGGTCTGAAGTGGTCCAAGTCTGACCTTGACAAAAGCTTGAGAAGTTTACACGGCACCACACTGTCTCGCGAATCCGTGGCTACGCCTTAAACCGAGCCACAACGTCGTGACCGCAGCGAAGAA
>NW_003303731.1:1452153-1455742 GCF_000142945.1 Phytophthora infestans T30-4
TCTCGCAGATTTTGCTGATCCCGCTACACCACAGTTCTGTATTGATATTTAAGCCTATACCTGCCTGGATTTCTACCTTCTATGTCTTTCACTTGTTAAATCCCTTACCAGGTTCAGCTGCATGTCCCTTCTTCCCTTGACCCATCATCCCAGCTGTGTTATCTTCAGATCCACCGGATCCATGACGTAATCATTATGGCCACCCTTTTATGGGTACACTCATCCGGATCCAGGTCGCTTGGATCCGCTTCACTGTAAGCGCACACTCGTCGTGGATCTGAGCTCTCCAATCATCCAACATCGTCTTGCAACCGTCTGTGATCTCCATTGTCCCACGAACATTCGAGATCCACTGCATCCACTATCCCTGCATCCCGGATCCAGGTCCCTCTATGCGGGATCTTCCCTCCTTGGATCCGAACCCGGAAGTATGGGATCCGGGGCACCTCGCGGTGGATCCCGACTTCTTGTTAACCGTGGTTACTAGATCCACCTTCAGAGGGCACCTACCATCATTCCTTCATAGGATCCACACTCGATCCCCTCTTATATAGTATATCCCATATCCATCTAAGTAGATCCAGGAAAGGGTGGATCCGAGATAAGTCTTGGTGGATCTTGCCTTCTCGTACGTCGCTCATACCAGATCCATCGTCATTCCATACGGGGTGCTGCTCGTCATGGCTAATCCACCACAGGCAACTTGTACCTGTGCCACACAACCCAAATCCTCTCTAATCACTTGAAATTGTCACTGATTCGGGATAGTGACCCCGCGTCAGGCCCATTCTCTTATTTCTGAGAAAGCACTTCACCACAATCGCCTCCTGTACGTTGTCGGCGCTGCACAACAGCGTTCACGGCGTGCGTTACCAGCATCCACAACCGCTTTCTCTCCTTCGCGACACATGTCTCCCCGCCAAGCGTACCGGCAAATCGTCGGGCAAGGCCCCATCCACTACCCCTCCGGTCAGTCCGTCTTCTATGTCGCCCACGGATCTGCGGGCTCTAGCCCAGGCTCTTTTTGATCAGGTGCAAACCCTGACGGCGGAGCTCCAGACGGCTCAAGATGCCCAAGACCAAGCTGCGTCCCTACACGCTACCCAACTTCAGACCTTGCGGGCCCAAGTCCATGACCAGGCTATGGAGATCCAGGGATGGGAGCACCGTGCGGCCTCTCGGTCGCAGGACCTGCGACTCCTGTTGGCTGATCAGGCGGTCGAGATCCGCGACCTGACCGGACGGCTAGATCGCGCCTCCCGTCAACGAGACGTTATGCGAGATGACAACGACCATCTCCTTAGGGAGATGGCACTCGCCGGATCTGAGATCCACCAACTCCAATCCCGGATCCACGACCTCGAGCGGGATCTGGAGGATTCCCAGACTGCTGGGGCAGCTGCGGATGTGAGCTTGGACTGCCTCCGTGACGAGTTGCGTTTGACCCAGGAGGAGGTGGTGACCAACGACTATGTGGGATCCACCCATGGCGGATCCGCCTTAGGGTCGGCGCGTGGAGGGTCCCCCGCGCCAAATCCACCTCCCTCATCGCCGGATGTAGCCCTGGCTCAACTCTCTGAGGAGTTGCAAAACACCAAGGAGTCGCTCGAGAGGGCGTCTGCCGGACGAGATTACGCGCTTGAAGAATTCGTACGTATGACTCGATCGCGTGACGAGATCCAAGCGAAACTGGCGGACAGCGAACTCCAGCGGGACAAGGCGGCTACCGAGTGGGCGGATGCCAAGCGTACGCAAACGGAGCTGGAATCCAAGCTTCGCCGCACTAGTACGTGGATCCTCTTTTAGCCTTTGCTAGTCATGGTTGGTCATCGCTGGTGGTGTGAGTGCTGATGGTGGTAGGCACTGGAAGGTAAGAGGCGATAGTAAAGAGAGCGGTGTTGTCTGTGAATGTGGTGATGCGTGTGTATCGCTGGTTGGTTTGTGTGTAGGGCGCTTGTGAAATTGTAAGCGCGTTTGTCTGTTTGGAGTGGCCTCGTGGTCTAGTGGTATGATTCTCGCTTCGGGTGCGAGAGGTCCCGGGTTCGATTCCCGGTGAGGCCCCGTCTTTGCTCAGCTATCTAGCCTCCGCGACAGCTTTTTGCACCTCCCTTTTCCGCGTTGAGGAACCTTTCCTGGCTTTCGGCTGGGGTCGCAGCGGCCTTCCTTGTGTCTTGATACGGATTGACCGCGGCGTGGTACACAAAAGGATTGTTTAAGTCGAGGATATACCATATTTAGTAAGCCAGGACGGGTCTGAAGTGGTCCAAGTCTGACCTTGACAAAAGCTTGAGAAGTTTACACGGCACGCCACTGTCTCGCGAATCCGTGGCTACGCCTTAGCCCGAGCCACAACGTCGTGACCGCAGCGAAGAAGACGGTAGTAGTTTGTCATGGTTGGTCATCGCTGGTGGTGTGAGTGCTGATGGTGGTAGGCATTGGAAGGTAAGAAGCGATAGTAAAGAGAGCGGTGTTGTCTGTGAATGTGGTGATGCGTGTGTATCGCTGGTTGGTTTGTGTGTAGGGCGTTTGTGAAATAGTAAGCGCGTTTGTCTGTTTGGAGTGGCCTCGTGGTCTAGTGGTATGATTCTCGCTTCGGGTGCGAGAGGTCCCGGGTTCGATTCCCGGTGAGGCCCCGTCTTTGCTCAGCTATCTAGCCTCCGCGACAGCTTTTTGCACCTCCCTTTTCCGCGTTAAGGAACCTTTCCTGGCTTTCGGCTGGGGTCGCAGCGGCCTTCCTTGTGTCTTGATACGGATTGACCGCGGCGTGGTACACAAAAGGATTGTTTAAGTCGAGGATATACCATATTTAGTAAGCCAGGACGGGTCTGAAGTGGTCCAAGTCTGACCTTGACAAAAGCTTGAGAAGTTTACACGGCACGCCACTGTCTCGCGAATCCGTGGCGACGCCTTAGCCTGAGCCACAACGTCGTGACCGCAGCGAAGAAGACGGTAGTAGTTGGTCATGGTTGGTCATCGCTGGTGGTGTGAGTGCTGATGGTGGTAGGCACTGAGGCGATAGTAAAGAGAGCGGTGTTGTCTGTGAATGTGGTGATGCGTGTGTATCGCTGGTTGGTTTGTGTGTAGGGCATTTGTGAAATTGTAAGCGCGTTTGTCTGTTTGGAGTGGCCTCGTGGTCTAGTGGTATGATTCTCGCTTCGGGTGCGAGAGGTCCCGGGCTCGATTCCCGGTGAGGCCCCGTCTTCGCTCAGCTATCTAGCCTACGCGACAGCTTTTTCACCTCCTCTTTTCCGCGTTGAGGAACCTTTCCTGACTTTTCGGCTTGGGGTCGCAGCGGACTTCCTTGTGTCTCTGATACGGATTTGACCGCGGCGTGGTACACAAAAGTGATTGATTTAGTCTATGATATGCCATAATTTTAGCAAGCTCAGGACGTGTCTGAAGTGGTCCCAAGTCTGACCTTGGACAAAAGCTTCGAGAATTTTACACGGGTCGCCCACTGTTCTCGGCGAATTCGTGGGCTATCCCCTTAGGCCTGACCCCAACGTCGTGAACCGCTAGCGAAGAACAACGTAGTATGTCGGCACTGGAATTGGCATCCCCTGGGGGGCTGTGTACGTGGCTGTATGGG